>NW_019719234.1:0-1584 GCF_002891405.2 Cryptotermes secundus
GCCTTGAGTCCACCAATCGCAGATATTTGCTAACACATTACAGGCAGACGTAGACTTCTTACGGTCCCCTGCCTTCACATAAAACTAAAAAACGCGGCCAATTATATAAGCCACAATCACGATTCGAGCCCTAGATCCCAGTGCACAAGTGGTATAAGAGCCATGTCACACGCATCAAAATATTTTTTTCTTCAAAACCACACAGGTTTTCTCTTAAAATAATGGCTTGGGAAGAAAATGATTTCCCACCAGTACCCTAGTATGCTCATGCAAATGTACTACTCGTAGCTAATAAAGCAATTCTTATGTTTCTGTGCACTTTCGATTATAAAAACAAAAGAAGTTGATTATTTAACGACGCCGTGGGTTCTTGATGTCTACATGTAAAGGTAAAGGTAAAGGTAAGCTGTCCCTGTGCTTAACTAATTAAGCACTACGCCATGTTGGCGTATGGAGGAGTGGATGCATAGAACCACATTTTCTTGACCTCGGCACTAGCTGGAGGTGAGTAAGGAGTATGGGGGAGGGGATGTGTAGATCCACATTTTCTTGACCTCGGCACTAGCTGGAGGTAAGTGGTCAGCTTCACGTCCCGGGGAAAGAGGCCTCGGTACCCACTGGATAGGAGGTTGGGTGGACCCTACAGCCGGTCTGAACGACGTGGAAAAGAGAAAATTCTTAACCCTACTGGGACTCGAACTCCAACCAACTCAGCTTTTCAGCCTGTAGCCAGTCGCTATACCCACTACACTACTCCGGCTCATGATGTCTACATGTAAGTATATAAAATATTTGGGTGGGGGGGGGGCACTCCTTCCGCCCTCCCCCCTTTCCGATGTCCCTTTTCAAAATTCTCATGAGATGCCATTCTTGTAAAACTTAATTTAAATCTTGACTATTTTTTCCTGTGTTGAAGACTGAAATAGTAATATGGTAAATGAACCCAGCTGGGCTGGCCTATATCAAAAACGTAACTGATATCCCAATATAAATTAAAAATAAAATAAAAAGGTACCAATTCGTGGATAATAATTCTGAATACTGGCATTAGGTATTAACGTGTTTAAATAACATCAAATAAATATTATATAAGGTGATGACGCATTAACTCCCTTAGATGGTGTTATAAAGCGCTCAGTCAGTACATATACCGGTTTGAGACAACTGGCGAACGCCCAGCAGAGCTTCGGTGGTCCGGAGTGCAGGCTTCAAACCTGTAGCTGATTAACGTCAGAGTGGTTCGATTCCACCTGTTGGGCGGGCACATGCACCTCTACACCCAGGTTTTTTAATAAAAATTAATGGACGTACTCATTACAAAGGGTTTTATCTAGTCCTGCCACTGATTTTATTTTTCCGCTTATATTACTCGCACTGACACTGAACCTTAAACACGAGATTGCTTTTCGACCGCACTCATGTTCTTACCCGTTTGATGGCGTTTGTTTCGGCGGTGATTATTATGGATCCAATTGGAATATCACTAAATCTGGTTTAAAAGATACGAGTACAACTCATCAATGCTTGTAGCAACGCGCTGCGCCATAGCTCAAGAGGTTAGTCGCGGGCTTCCCACCGCGGCGG
>NW_019719235.1:0-631 GCF_002891405.2 Cryptotermes secundus
ATAACTTGTACTCTTCTCTAAGTATAATTAGAATGATCAAATCGAGGAGGATGAGATGAGCAGGGGATGTAGCACGAATGGGGAGAAGAATATTGCATATAGAATACTGGTAGGAAAGCCAGAAGGAAAGAGACCATTAGGAAGACCAAGACAGGTTGGTGGAAAATATTAAAATGATCTTAGATAGGATGGGTTGGTATGCATTGGATTGAACTGGCTCAGGATAGGGACAAGTGGACGGCTCTTGTGTACACGGTAATGAACATTTGGGTTCCATAAAATGCTGTGAAATTCTTGAGTGGCTGCACAATTGGCAGCTTCTCAAGGAGGGCTCAGTTTCATAAGTAAGTGTTCAACATAGTAATGCCAATATATCATCCAGAAGTCTTTTTCGGAGAGCAAAAACACGCGTGTAGATGGACAGACAAAAGTATGGAAGAGTGGGGTAGAAGGAGCACAGCCCCCTTTAATAGACGTACATGTTGAGGCGCACGAAAAATTTACTGTGAAATTTCGTGCGAAAAGGGGCGCAACCTGTTCTGCCCACTGCCTGGAAAATAAGGAAACAAATTATGAGCTGGAAGACCAACGTCGCAGGAGGCTCCTGAGGAAGGGAGGTATAAAGAAATGC
>NW_019719236.1:0-1314 GCF_002891405.2 Cryptotermes secundus
TAGAACGGCAATCTAGCAAGCTTGCAAGGCAATGCTAGCAAGCAAAAATCGAAAGCAAGCAAGCAAGCAACAAACGCAAATTTATCAAAATAGCAAAGCAAAGCTATCAAGCTAGCAAGGCAAAGTTAGCAAACTTGCAACTGGAAGCTAGCAAGCTAGCAACGCAAAAATAGCAAGCTAGAAACGCAAAGCTAGGAAGCAAACAACGCAAAACTAGCAAGAAAGCAACGACAAGCTGGCAAGCTAAAAACGCATATTTACCAAGGTAGCAAGCTAGCAACGTAAATTTACCAAGCTAGCAAGCTAGCAACGCGAAGTTATCAAGCTAGCAAATGAAAGTTAGCAAGCTAGCAACGCAAAGCTATTAAGCTAGCAACGTAAAATTAGCAAGCTACAACGCAAAGATAGCAAGATATAAACGCAAAGCTAGCAATGTAACCACGCAAACCTAGCAAGCTAGCAACTCATAACTGGTAATCTAGCAACGCAAAGATGGCAAGCTAGCAAAGCAATCAAGAAACGCAAAATAGCAAGCAAGCAAGAGACGCAACTCTAGCAAAATTCCATAGCAAAGCTATCAAGCTAGCAAAGCAAAGCTAGAAACCAAAAACTGGAAGCTAGCAAGGTAGCAACGCAAAACTATTAAATTTACAACGCAAAGATAGCAAGCTAGCAAAGCAAAGATAGGAAGATATAAACGCAAAGCTAGTAAGCTACCAACGCAAACCTAGCAAGCTAGCAACGCAAAGCTAGCAAGCTAGCAACCCAAAACTATCAATCTAGCAATGCAATTCTTGTAAGATAGCAACGCAAAGCTATCAAGCTAGCAAAGCAAAGCTAGAAACCAAAAACTGGAAGCTAGCAAGGTAGCAACGCAAAACTATTAAATTTACAACGCAAAGATAGCAAGCTAGCAAAGCAAAGATAGGAAGATATAAACGCAAAGCTAGTAAGCTACCAACGCAAACCTAGCAAGCTAGCAACGCAAAGCTAGCAAGCTAGCAACCCAAAACTATCAATCTAGCAATGCAATTCTTGTAAGATAGCAACGCAAAGCTATCAAGCTAGCAAAGCAAAGCTAGAAACCAAAAACTGGAAGCTAGCAAGGTAGCAACGCAAAACTATTAAATTTACAACGCAAAGATAGCAAGCTAGCAAAGCAAAGATAGGAAGATATAAACGCAAAGCTAGTAAGCTACCAACGCAAACCTAGCAAGCTAGCAACGCAAAGCTAGCAAGCTAGCAACCCAAAACTATCAATCTAGCAATGCAATTCTTGTAAGATAGCAACGCAAAGCTATCAAGCTAGCAAAG
>NW_019719237.1:0-249 GCF_002891405.2 Cryptotermes secundus
CTCACCTTCTGGTTGGGGTCGAAGTCAGTACTCCCAACCAAGGTCGAACTTTTTACTAGGCTAATGTCTGCTCCCGTATCGAGTAAGAATCTTATCTTTCCTGTCTTACTTTCCTCCACGGCAGCTCTACATACTCATCCGTGTTGTTACTGATACAGCCTATGGAACAGTACTGACTGTCTGTCGGCTGCGTGCTGACAGTCGATCTTCATTTCCCGAGGTCTCCTTTTTCCTCCCCGTTGGGCCTCG
>NW_019719237.1:287-919 GCF_002891405.2 Cryptotermes secundus
TTTTTTTTCCCACAATTAAAACATACGAATTCTTTAATGGGTCCATTTTGGGTAGAATACTGGTTTATTCTACTTTCTCCTTTTGTTCTTATGAAACACCTAGTACTAGTGTGCCCTGTCCTTTTGCAGTTGCTGCATTGTACTGAACCTTTTCCGTCTTGGCCATTGTATCTTTCTAATTTTGAATTTATTGCGCTTTCCTCCCCTAGTGCGGTCTGTGCAATTTCATCAAAGTCGTCTTGGTTGCGACTACGAACTATGGTCTGAATACGGTCCGATACCAGTCTTTGAACAAAGCAGATGTTCCTTAACTGATCAGACAATGTTAGTATCCCCGGCCTCTCCTCGACTGTGCAATCTGTAAGGGTGGCTTCCCGGAATTTTGATCCTAGACTCTGAATTCTTTGTATCCACTCAGATATCTTGTCAGTTTTCTCTTGCCTTGCCTTAAACAGCTGGGTCGCATGGAAGTCTAGCGTTCTCTTTTCTATATACGTGTTTTCAAAAATTCTCTTAGCTCTACCCAATTTTCTAAGTGTCAGTGGGCTATCGCAGTCTGAGGTTCCCCACTGATCCTTGTTAATACAAATTTGTACAGTCTACCTCGGTGGTCAGGGTTCACCACCTCGAAC
>NW_019719238.1:0-498 GCF_002891405.2 Cryptotermes secundus
CGGCACACATCAATGCGATAGCCGAATTCCTACCACACCCACTGCGACATTTCAGGTGTGATGGTCTCCACAGCACGATTGATTCTGTTTCGGAGATCCTGGAGCGATTGGCGCAATGGGGTACATAAACCATGTCCTTCACTCCTTCACGTACCCCCACAGGTTGAAATCACATGGAGTTATGTCCGGGGACGGGGGTGGCCACCGGAGAAGGGGGCATCTTCACCTGCAGCACGTCCAATCCATCGTTGCGGAAGGACCACATTAAGCAAACCTCTCACATTGTGATGGAAATGTTGGGGAGCACCGTCCTGCTGGAAAATGGAGTCACTGGAATCATTGGCCAGTTGTGGAAACAACCAATTTTCCAGCATGTCTTGGTAGACGTTACCAGTCACTGTTGCTTCAGCGAAGAAAAAAGGTCCATACACTTTTTGTTGAGAGACAGCACATAAGACATTAATTTTTGGAAAATCACATCCACTGTCCACAAACTGC
>NW_019719239.1:0-823 GCF_002891405.2 Cryptotermes secundus
CCTGAGGAAGGAAAAAGATCCAGTTTCCGAAAGCTGTGTTCTTTAGTGTTGTTTAGAAAACCGGACGATCTAAGAAAATAAAAACCTTATTAATTTCGGCTGTCGCCGGTCAGGGTAGCCCAGCGGTCTAAGGCATGTACTGTCTTCGCTCGCTTGGAAGCCGGGATCGTGGGTTCGGATCTGTTTCCTGTGAGGTACGAACTGAATTCTTATATATTATTCTTATACATTGCTGGTCACGGTAGCCGAGCGGTCTAAGGCATGCACTGTCTTCGCTCGCTCGGAAGCCGGGATCGTGGGTTCGAATCCCACTTAATGCATGGATGTTTGTGTGCGTTTTCCTGTGTTTGTGTACAGGTAGAGGCTTTGCGACGATCTGATCAACAGCCCAAGGAGTCCTACCGTATGTGTAAGATCTAGAAAAACCGAAGTGAACGGAGAAGTTCATGNATGCCTTAAGTAGAAGAGAACTTGTTTGTGTTCAGTGGGATGTGTAGAATAGTCACATTAGTTGCCGTGGTATGTTCAAAAGAAATCCAGGCTGAGAAGAACAGACGTAGAGGGGTTGTAAGCGGCAACGACAATATAGACACTCCCAAGATGAGCGCCCAGANCATAGTCACAGTAGTTGCCGTGGTATGTTCAAAAGAATTTAGTAACATTCTGGTTATAAAGTAATCTACGTCACTATGACATATTTCCTCTCAACAGTGTTTCAGATATAACACATATGGCTGTATAATCACATATTAATGATGTCCGTACTAAAGAAACATTGCAAACAACGATATATCTGCTAACTAATAGTGATCGAACCATCTTA
>NW_019719240.1:0-364 GCF_002891405.2 Cryptotermes secundus
GCTGGATAGCTTTGCTTTGCTAGCTTGCTAGCTACGCGATGCTAGCTTGCTAGCTTGGGGTTGCTAGCTTGGTAGCTTTGCGTTGCTAGCTAGGTTGATTTGCGTTGCTAGCTTGCTAGTCTTGCTTTGCTAGCTTTTTAATTTTGTGTTGCTAACATGCCAGCTTTGCGTTGCAATCTTTCTAGCTTTGCATTGCTAGCTAGCTATCTTCACGTTGGCAGCTTGCTAATTTTGCGTATCTAACTGGCTATCTTTTTCGTTGCTAGCTTGCTAGCTTCCTGTTGCTAGGTTGCTAGCTTTGATTTGCTAACTTGATAGCTTTGCTTTGCTATCTTGCAAGATGTGCGTTGCTTGCTTGCTTGCG
>NW_019719241.1:0-849 GCF_002891405.2 Cryptotermes secundus
ACTCAGAATATGTCACAAATTATAATGTTTTTAGGGTAATTAAAATATCTGAAAAGCAGAATACACTATCAGTAATGTGATTTTAAGAGAATATGTTTGTTAAGACTTTACTTACTTACTAATGGAGCTAAGCCCTTCTGGAGGAGCTGCCAATTCAGCAGCTACTCAAGAATTTCCCAGAATTTTTTATCGAACTTGAAGGTTCATTACTGTGTTCACAAGAGCCTTCCACCGGTCCCTATCCTGAGCGAGATCTATCCAATCCATACCATCCCATTCTATCTCTCTAAGATTCATTCTAGTACTGTCCACCCACCAACACCTTGGTTTTCCCTGTGGTCTCTTTCCTTCTGGCTTTCCCACCAGTATCCTGTATGCATTCCTCGTCTCTTCCATTTGTGCTATATGACCTGCCCACCTCATCCTCCTTGATACACACATACACACCCACACACAATTATTCAAATGTATTTTTCTGTTGCCTTATTATTTTTCTGCCATGTCTAAAATGTTCTTTGGTAGTGAAGTTATAGCCAATGACGGTATTTTGTCAGAACTTTCTGTAGTCCCATTTACCAGTGGATCCAAAATTGAAATGAACAAAATGGATACCATTCACCATGATGCAACCACCACCAGTTCAAGTAATCTGTTGTGACCTTGTCCAGTTCTTGTTACAGTGAATCATATAGATAATTGTGTCAGTCAAGCTTGCAGCCACATGGATGGCATACTGAAGACCAATTTTATATTCAGGTGGCTCAAAATATGAATTCAACAAAATTTTGAAGTTGATTTTTTTTGACAGTACTTTCTCATGTGTATGCTAATGTATAAAATTGGAATTTG
>NW_019719242.1:0-420 GCF_002891405.2 Cryptotermes secundus
TTCAGTAGGAGTTCCATCATTTGTTGCATCTCCATTTTTTTTGTTGTAGGACGCGTGTTAAAGTTCGTAAAACACTTCTGACACCAATGTAGTGTGTTTGGTGTGTCGCGCTACAAATAAGTTCACGCCGTTCTCTATATAGCGAGTTTATTCTTATCGCTCAACTTTCACACACTTTACAATCATTTGCACTTGCAGTGTTACAAGCACTGCTTACAATAACTCGGCGAGGCTGGACTATCTTCTCCGAGGGCTGATCCGAGGCTTTCTTCTCCGGAGGCATGGTGACGTCTGCCTTCTTAGCTGTCTAATCCGAGACTAACTGCTTGAATGCATTCAACCCGTTCAACCCCACTGTTGTAGCTGTGGAGACGTTGCTCTGTCGGTTCCGCGTTTCCTACGCAATAACCCATTGTTATC
>NW_019719243.1:0-739 GCF_002891405.2 Cryptotermes secundus
AATATTCTATTTCCACCTAATCAACATAAATATTCAATATGGCATAACATTGTCTGAAACAATTCAAGTAACTGTGTGAGACATCCTTTTAAAGATGATTTCAGTTCAGGTGATGCTGTACATTTTCATTTTACATTAAATTGAAAGATATAAATGTTGACTTAAGAACAGGTTTTGAAAGGTAGCTTTTGTGCCACCATGAAGTGATATCACATAAAATTCACTTTAAAATGGATTTTGGATTATTCAATTGCTCACATTAGTTTAATTCTAATTCTACTTCAAGAAGTGCAGATATTTCTTCTATCATTTTCCAGTACTGTACACAGTAGAGTATCAAACTGCATGTGAATTACAAGAATCAAGTACTTTCACAACCTTGATAACGTTCACTTAAAAAACGTTTTGAAGAACACATGGGAACTTATTTTTCTATCTCCATTTTTTCATTTTTCCTACAGAACAAGCCAGACTTATAGATTAACAAATACTTCACTTACTGGTCTAACTTCACACATTTCCACATTTCCTATTGGTCAAACTTCCAGTTCCTGTACCCTGAAGATGGAAAGAGGAAGTACACCCAAAATGTTATGCCTATCTCTCAAATCATGAAGTGTCATATCCCAAAAGACCACAATCTTCACCTTAACACTCACCATTGTGAAAACCTCAATCTCTCATAATCACAAATTTTTTTTGCATTTACCATGTTCATACTCTTCCTGTATTGGCACAG
>NW_019719244.1:0-764 GCF_002891405.2 Cryptotermes secundus
CGTCCGCTGTACATACGTGCCCTGTTACTCGCATTACGACTAACAATGATTGGCAATATTGTGTCCGGGATCGTGTCCAAGTGACATTATGGAGAGCTGAACTTGCATCGCGGGTTCGCTGATTGCGAGCATACTGTGCACAGATCCTGCAGAGCCTGACGGTACTTCTCTCGCGTTCGCAGTGTACTCGTCGCAATTTCGGCTTCTCGGGGTTTCTCCACTACCATCAGTATAATTATGAGACAGACTTGCAAACAGAACAATGGTTTTCCCGGCATGCCCCTCGCTACTCATACATATTGACCGTCAGTGTTTCATGACGTCTGCAGTTGATTTAGTGTTACTAAATAACTGTAACTCACTCACTCATGGAGCTGAGCCTTTCTTCAGAAGTTGCCAAATCTGCAGCTACTCAAGAACTTCCCACCATTTTATGGAACACGAATGTTCATTACCGTATTCAAAAGAGCCCTCAATTTGTCCCTATCCTGAGCCAGATCGATCCAGTCCATACCGTCCCCTCCTATCTCTCCAAGATCGATTTTAATATTTTCCACCCACCTACGTCTTTGTTTTCCTTGTGGTCTCTTCCCTTCTGGTTTTCCCACAAATATCCTCTTCCTCTTCCCCATTCCTGCTACATGCCCTGCCAATCTCATCCTCCTTGACTTGATCATTCTCATTATACTTGGAGAAGAGTACAAGTTATGAAGCGCCGAATTATGCAGTTTTCTCCAACCTCCTGTTACTTCATCCCTCTTCGG
>NW_019719245.1:0-435 GCF_002891405.2 Cryptotermes secundus
TTACTATTTGCTGTGTTGTGACGGTTCATTAAAGAGTTGTAATTCATACTGATTTCACTGGATTTACTGGGATGCATTTGATGTACCCAGTCTTCATAGAGAGGGCGAATTGATAAACTGTCTCTAAATTATTCGTGCAGGTCCATTTGTGTGTGAATGGAAATCCTGTAATGACAAAGTGTGATTTGAGGTTCTGACAATAGTGACTGTGAGCACTTTTGACTTCCTGGGATGTGATACCATGTTGTGATGTAGATTGTTACAGGTGTTTTGGTGTTCCTGCTGTCTCCATTGCCAGATTAAAAGACATAGGCAGAACTGACTGTTTCTGGGGCATTCAAGCTTCTCTTCCACCCCCCTTTGTAAGAAATCTAGCATGTTCCAACTTTATATATAGATTCCATATTTTCTGAGGTCTTCCTTGGTCTGTCAAGT
>NW_019719246.1:0-783 GCF_002891405.2 Cryptotermes secundus
GCAGGAAGTTCCTGCGAAACATTGGTAGTTATCAACCAAATTGCGCGGTGTCAGGGGCACGCAGCACGTAACGTAGTTGGTTGAGGCACTATGCTACAAGGCGATATGAGAGTTCTTTGGAGGTTTCGCGTTAACCTTTCTTCTGCACCTTCGTAGTTAATAGGGCGCCTTTGCGTGGTCTGTTACCACGTCGAGGTGCTTGGGAGTAGAAAGAGGATAATGTTCTGGGTTGAGCAATGAGATTCTCTCCTCAGGGCTTAGCGGGCCTTGCTCCGACGAAAGAGGATTTCGTGGTGAAGAAGTTTCTGGATCACAACTCGATATTAATAATACACTCTTTATTAACAGCACTACACAGTTACAAGCAGCGGTCACTTGCGAATTCAGTTGCACTTTTGTACACACTTCAAGATTCATAACACTACGTTACAGTACGGTACATGTATGTCAATCTCCGAGCCTGGTATCTCACCGAATTTACATGTCCGCTCACTGAGTTATGGAGTGCTACTTCTGTGCTTGCCCGTTATCTGGGGATCAACCCCTTTAAATACTGTGAGATGACGTAACATCTAGAACCTACTGTTTCAAGATTCTTTCTCGAAACTTTCTCTGTGTTCTTTAATCGAGAACATTCTGGAAGCTAATTTTATCAGACTGGCAGTGGGATAAGTAATCATCAACATACCACACCGACTATCAAAGCACCTTCTAGTAACTCTTATCTGCATATTGCGCATTGCAATTTCTTAGAACAGTTAATGCAAGACTGGGCATAAGTTA
>NW_019719247.1:0-458 GCF_002891405.2 Cryptotermes secundus
ATATTACGTGAAACAGACGCTACAATATTCCATCTCCAACAAAAATAAACCAAAAGAAATTTACAGAGTCTGAAAAGACTCAACAATCATGGATATTACCTGAGATGGACACTCCTGCCTGGAGTCTACTGCCAAATCGAATTTTTCCAGGCGCCGGCCTAAACAGAAATTTCTCACGGAGCGACACGTCCGTTTGATACGACGTTCCAGGCAGAAGAGGGCTGGTGCCTCAGCCGAATCAGAAAAGGTAGGGGGTGGAGAAGTCAGATGCGTCACGGAATAAAGAGAAGCGGTAAGGGATGTAGGAAAACAAATGGTAGGAGCCTAGGCCACTGTCGATTAGAGAGGGCACCGCATCCGATGAGCCGAAGAGAGCGGCTCACTGGCAAGCTAGCAACGCAAAGCTGGTAAGGTTGCAAAGCAAAGCTAGCAAGCTAGAAACGCAAAGCTAGCAATCT
>NW_019719248.1:0-1260 GCF_002891405.2 Cryptotermes secundus
AGACGAAGGACACGGTTGCAGTTTACTTTCTCATATAATTCCTTTGCCGGTGACAGTGGCTGCAGAGTCCAAGGCATGAAATGTCTTCAGCAGCTCGAGCACAAAGATAATGTGTTCAAATCCCACTCGAGGCATTGATGTCTATGTTTATTCTGTTTAAATGTTATCCTGTGTAGGTAGCGGCCTTGCGAAGGGCTGATCCCCCGTCCAAGGTGTCCAATTTACTGTCTACAAGATTAAGAGACTGAAGTATAACGGTGTTTCAAGGATGTCCCAAGATCCTGAGGGTGCAACTGGAATGAAACAATAAACAATTCCTGTGTTCGCATAAGGTTACGCGGAAGAAACATGAAAGCCTTTGTCACAATGGCTGCCTGTCTCATATTCATAGGTCTGTCTCCATATTGAGAGTCTCGTAACCATCGTTAAGCTAATACGCTCGATGTACAGGACAGGTGAAGGAAAACGGACTCATTTCAAGGTGCAAACCGGGAGCTTGTGCAGAAAGAGTGAGGAAATATATTAGAAACCTCAGGACACAGTGTGTCCTGACTGAGACGTGAATAATATGCCTCCCGATTAACAATAGCAATCAGAAGTGATATCATGTGAGTTAACCCAATTTAACTTCCAATAAATGTCCTAAATGAATTCATATTCACTATGCAGAACCAGTATGTCGGAAACAATATTTCTGAATGCAAGAAGCCAGGGTAGCCAAGTCACTATAGTGAGCAGGCTGCGGGCTGGACGATGGAGGAGTCGGTATTACAGATTTTTCTCTTCTCAGCAATGTCCACACCGACTCCGTATCAATTTAGTAGGCACTTACTTACTAATGGAGCTGAACCCTTCTTGAGGAGAAGCCAAATCTGCAGCTACTGAAGAATTTCCTAGCATTTTATGGAACCCGAAGGTTCATTACCATGTTCACAAGAGCCCTCCACTGGTCCCTATCCTGAGCCAGATGAATCCAATCCATGCCATCCCGTCCTCTCTCTCTAATATCCATTTTAATATTATCCACCCATCTTCGTCTTGGTCTTCCAAGTGTTCTCTTTCCTTCTGGCTTTCACACCATTATCTTATAAGCATCGGGGGGAAATGCGGCCGAGGTGTATAGCTTAAAATACGCATTCGCCTAAGGCCGAGATTAGAAAAGCGTGTAACTAGATTAGTAGTCGTTCATGTACATCATCACGACGTGGTGCTTACTTAAGCACAGGAGCAACACTACCATCTGACTGCAGGCGCTTTATC
>NW_019719249.1:0-833 GCF_002891405.2 Cryptotermes secundus
GCTAGCAACGCAAAGCTAGCAAGCTAGCAAGGAAAAGTTAGCAAGATAGCAACGCAAAGTTAGCAGGCTAGAACGCAAAGCTAACAACCCAGCAACACAAAAGTAGCAAGCTAGCAACGCAAAGCTAGCAAGCTCGAAACGCAAAGCTACCAGGCTGGCAAAAATAATCTCCCAAGCTAGGAAAGCAAAGCTAGCAAGCTCGAAACGCAAAGCTACCAGGCTGGCAAAAATAATCTCCCAAGCTAGGAAAGCAAAGCTAGCAAGCTCGAAACGCAAAGCTACCAGGCTGGCAAAAATAATCTCCCAAGCTAGGAAAGCAAAGCTAGCAAGATAGCAACGCAGAGCTCTCAAGCTAGGAACGCAAAACTAGCAAGCTATCAACGCAAAGCTAGCAAGCTTGAAACGCAAAGCTACCAGGCTGGCAAAAATAATCTCCCAAGCTAGGAAAGCAAAGCTAGCAAGATAGCAAATCAAACCTGGCAAGCTAGCAAGATAGCAACGCAGAGCTCTCAAGCTAGGAACGCATGTCGAGCAATCTAGCAAGCTAGCAACGAAAAGCTAGCTAGATAGAAACGCTAAGCTAGCAATGTAGCAAACGAACACCTATCAAATTGACAACGCAAAGCTAGCAATCTAGCAACGCAAGGCTACCAAGCTAGCAACGCAAAGCTAGCAAGCTAGCAACGCAAAACTTAAAAGCAAGAACCGCGAAGCAGGTAAGCAAGGAACGAAAAGCTAGGCAGCTAGCAACGCAAAGCAAGCAAGCTAGCAAATCAAAGCTTGCTGCTAGCAACGGAAAGCTAGCAATCTAGCAACGGAAAGCTAGCAAGCTA
>NW_019719250.1:0-480 GCF_002891405.2 Cryptotermes secundus
GAGTCCTGCACTTGTGGGTCTGTGCTGATGACACAACAGAAGACATTGATCCAGTATTCCTTTCTAGGATATGAGGTTCTCACAGAGGTGGTTATGAAGAGTAGAGTCCTCTGGGATATAATGCCATACAGTCTGTTGAAAGTCAGTTAACATGTTGGAGGAACATTGCTTCCATATTCAGGGTTGAAGAATAAGATGAGCAAGATACCAGTGTGAAAGCAGGTGGCAAGAAAAAATGAAGAGTACTGTCTTCTGAGATGTAACACCCTATAGTTCACTGAAAGTCAGGCTATGTTTTGGAGGAGCATATCACCTCCACTTTCAGGGTTGAAGAATAAGCCGTGCAAGATACCGGTGTGAAAGTAAGTGTCAAGGAAAAACTGAAGAGTTCTATCTTCTAGGATATAATACAGTGTAGTCCATTGAAACTCAGCTGATGTTTTGGAGGAACTTGCCACCTGAATATGGAGGTGATATGTT
>NW_019719251.1:0-487 GCF_002891405.2 Cryptotermes secundus
CTTTTTCAACCTAATTTATATGATTTTAAACCAAAACTCTTTCTCGATTTCAATTAATATAAATAATGTAAATTATTTTGCGAAAGATATCACTCTAAGTTTAGGAACGCTAACAGTATCTTCGACGATTTAACCAATATTTCAGGAAATTTAAAGAAATTTTCAACGATTCGAAGCTAATTTAGAGAATTTTTATTTAATTCTGAAAATTTTCAACAAAATCTATATAATTTTGAATTGTTTCATTTTGGTCCGTTACACTATTAATCACCAATTGTCAATAGATTTTGCGTCAAGTGCAACAATATATATTTTGGTCACTTATTTATCTCATCTGCCTTACATGTTTCGGTTCCAAGGAACCATCTTCAGTTGCACTTACAACAAATCATGAAAACACTGGGTCAGCTCAACATCCACAGTATGTAATTATTTGTGGAAACTGTTACGTATATCTGAGTGTAAAGCACAACACTTCCCAGTATCT
>NW_019719252.1:0-438 GCF_002891405.2 Cryptotermes secundus
TCCGGTTAGTAAATCTGATTGCAGATATGTTTATGAAACATGAAAATTTTCAATGTATGATATTAATATGCCGGTCACGGCAGCCGAGCATTTTCAAGCAAGTACTGTTTTCGCTCGCTCGGAAGCCTGGTTCGTGGGTTCGAATTCCACAGAAGACATGGATGTTTGGTGTGTGTGTATGTGTTTATTCTGTGATTTTGTTGTCCTTTGTTTAGATAGGGGCCTTGAGACGAGCTCTTCACTCGCCCAAGAAGTCCTACCCTCTGTAAAATAATCATGAAACTGAAAAATTAGAGGCCGGGGCCCAAGGGGGCTGTAGTGTCAGTAAAAACATGAAGCTAACACGTGTGGAATGTTCATTAATTAAGTCGCACAATGCACAGCATTATCTAGCGAGCTATCTATGGCTCTAAGGCCTTTTTGTTGGACCTTGGCAAT
>NW_019719253.1:0-698 GCF_002891405.2 Cryptotermes secundus
GTTGCTAGCTTGCTAGCTTGGCGTTGCTAGCTTGGTAGCTTTGCTTTAATAGCTTGCTATCATTGTGTTGCTAGCTTGCTAGGTTTGCGTTCTTAGCTTGCTAGTTATGAGTTGCTAGCTTGGTAGTTTTGCTTTGCTTTTTTGCTAGCTTTGCCTTGCTAGCTTGTTATTTTGCGTTCTAGATTACTAGCTTTGCGTTGATATCTTGCTACCTTTGCATTTCTAGATTGCTAGCTTTTGCGTTGCTAGCTTGCTAGCTTTGCTTTGCTTGCATGTTAGATATGCGCTGCTAGATAGCCATCTTGGCGACGCTATCTTTCCAGGTGTGCTTTGTTAGCTTGCCACCTTTGCATTGCTAGCTTGACAGCTTTGCTTTCCTAGATTACTAGCTCTGCGTTGCTATCTTGTTACATTTGCTTTGCTAGCTTGGTAGCTTTGAGTTGCTAGCTTGCTAGATTTGCGTTCCTAGCTTGCTAGCTTTGCGTTGCTATCTTGATACCTCTGCTTTGCTAGCTTGCTAACTTTTCGTTGCTACCTTGCTAGTTTTCCGTTGCAAACTAGCTAGCTTTGCGTTGCTAGCATGCTTGCTTTCTTTTGCTAGCTTGCTAGCTTTGCAATCCTTGCTTGCTTGCTTTGCGTTGCTAGCTTGCCAACTTTGCGTTACTAGCTTGCTAGATTTGCGTGGCTAGCTTTCTAGC
>NW_019719254.1:0-755 GCF_002891405.2 Cryptotermes secundus
AAAAAATGTTCTGCTGTTGCCATGATTTGTGGGAAACTCAAATTATGATCTGATGTTGCCATGATATTTGGGAAAACTCAAAATATATAATGCTGTCTCCATGATGTGGAGGAAAACTCAATTTATGTTCGGCTGTTACCAAGGCATGGGGAATAGTCAAATAATTTTTGCTATTGCCATGATATGGGGAAAACTCAAAATATATTATGCTGTTTCCATGATGAGGGAGAAAATTAAACCAGGTTCTTCTGTTTGCATCGTATGTGGGAAAACTCAATTTTCTGCTGTTGCCCTGATATGTGATAAAGCTCAAAATCTGTTCTGCTGTTGCCATTTTATGGGGGAAAACTGAAAGAAGGTTTTGCTGTTGCCATGATATGATGGAAAACAAAAATTATATTTTGCTCTTCTCATGAATTTGGAATAATAGTAAAATGTTCTTATGTTGCCATGATATTTGGGAAAACCAAAACAAAGTTCTGCTGTTGCCATGATATGGGGAAAAATCAAAATATATTCTGCTGTTTCCATGGTGTGGTAGAAAACTCAAACTATGTTCTGCTGTAACCTTGGTATAGGGGAAAACTCAAACAAGTTTTTGCTGTTCCATGATATGTGGGAAAACACAAACTAGTTTCTGCTGTTTCCATGATATAGGGAAAACTAAAAATATATTCTTCTGTTTCCATGATGTTAGGGAAAACTCAAACTATATCCTGCTGTTACCATGTTATGGGGGAAAACTCAAAGAATGT
>NW_019719255.1:0-497 GCF_002891405.2 Cryptotermes secundus
CAGCTTACGAATCCACGGGAAAAGACATGTACATTGAAATAATTAAATTACGAATTGTTTTGCTCCCTGTATTCTCACATCAGCCGGTCACGGTAGCCGAGCGGTCTATGGCTCGATTGGAAACCGGGATCGTGGGTTCGAATCCCACTCAGGGCATGTGTGTGTGCGTTTTTCTGTGTTTGTGTACAGGTCGCCTTGCGACGAGCTGATCACCCGTCCAAGGAGTCCTACCGAATGTGTAAGATCTAGAAAAACCGAAGTGAACGGAGAAATTCATGGAAATTCGTGGGCCTAGGCCCAAGGGCTGTAGTGCCAAGGAAAAAAAATCTCGCATCAATCCCTCAATTAATGAGGCACCTGAACTTAATCTACACATTACAACTCGTCGGCAATGGACAGAGACTCGGTTCGTAGAGCGGAAACCACCGCTTGCCTTGCGAACAAATTATGTGGGTTTTGATTTCAATGTTGTCAACTGCAGGGTGCTGGACCCACAT
>NW_019719256.1:0-855 GCF_002891405.2 Cryptotermes secundus
GGGAAGGCCAGCACAACTCAACCATACAAGAAAGAGACGAGTCCAAGCTGAGAACCCGCCAGCACAGCAATCTCGACGCTCATTGGACGAGAACAACACTGACGGTGAGACCTTGCTAAAGATACATGAGTGCCAGACAAAGGGAAGAAGGTATTATATTCACTGAGGCTGACGAAGCAACCAGCATGGCTGAGGAGTTCATTAGTGTGGGTGAAGCCCTTAAGTTAGTAACGCCCTTCACAGGAAATAAACGTGATATCCTCACTTTCATTTCGAACGTGAACACTGCGTTTGAAGTAATCAACCCGATTCATGCAGAGAGGTTGTATAAATTTGTACTAACGCGGATTAGTGGGGAACCTAGGACCGCGATAGCGCACAGAAATTTAAAAAATTGGGGAGAGTTGGAGGAATTTCCGAGAAACACGTATGTGGAAAAACGCACTCTGGATTTCCTTGCCAACAAGTTGTTCCGAGCCAGACAGGAAAATCGGAAAATATTTCAGAATATATTTAGAAAATTCAGGTACTGGGTTCGAAATTTAGAGAAGCCGCTCAGAAAGATTGTACACCCGCAGAGAGGGTGGGCATTTTAACGTTATCCGACAGATTAAGGAATATTTGTTTTACACAGGGATTACAGTCGGACAGAATACAAACGATCGTTCGAAGCAGAAATCAAGAGAGCTTTGATTAGGTCGCGAAAACAGCGCTAGAGGAGGAGAGCGCTATTTTCTCGAAAAACGAGAGGTACAAGGGAACCGAAAGAGTTTCAGTGCAATGCACTAATTGCAGAAAACTGGGACACACAATCAACAAGTGTTATTTAAGGCATAAACAAGAAGGCAAGGTAGA
>NW_019719257.1:0-794 GCF_002891405.2 Cryptotermes secundus
GATTTGCGTTGCTAGCTTGTTACCTTTGCGTTTCTTGCTTGCTTACTATCTTTGCGTAGCTAGCTTGCTACCTTTGCTTTTCTAGCTTGATTTCTTTGAGTTTCTAGTTTGCTAGAAATTCGTTGCTATCTTGGTACCTCTGCGTTGCTAGCTTGGTAGCTATGCGTTGCTAGCTTGATAGCTCTGCGTTCTAGCTTTCTTAGTTTGCGTTGCTAGCTTGCTATCTTTGAGTTGCTAGCTTGGTATATTTGGGTTGCTAGCTTGCTAGCTTTCCGTTGCTAGCTTGCTAGATTGCGTTGCTAGTTTGCCAGCTTTGTTTCTACCTTGCCAGATTTGCGTTGCTAATTTGGCAGTTTTCGATGCTAGCTTTCCAGCTTTCCGCTGCTAGCTTGCTACCATTGCGTTGCCACCTTGCAAGCTTTCTGTTTCTACCTTGCTAGCCTGGCGTTGATAGCTTGCTAACTTTGATTTGCTAGCTTGCTAGATTGTTAGATTTGCGTTGCTAGCTTGCTAGCTTTGTTTTACTTTCTTGCTTTGCGTTTTTGCTTGCTAGCTTTGCGTTGCTAGCTTGCTAGATTGCGTTGCTAGCTTGCTAGCTTTGCGTTGCCAGCTTGATAGGTTTGCGGTGCTACATTGCTACCTTGGCTTTGCTAGCATGCTAGCTATTCGTTGCTAGCTTGACAGTTTGGCATTGCTAGCTTGCTAGATTTCCGTTGCTAGCTTGCTAGCTTTGCGTTTCTATCGTGATACCTTTCCTTTGCAAGCTTGCTATTTTTGTGTTGCTTGCTTGTTTG
>NW_019719258.1:0-469 GCF_002891405.2 Cryptotermes secundus
ATAGGGCGCATTTTCTCCAGTACTGTGCGTATTTCAACAAGGCGAACTGGACATATCACAATATAACAGACTGTTATCTGAGACTGTGTCCACACTTTTTCCTACACACTGACATTTCACTGTATGCAAAGTAAACTAACATCAGGACTTCTAAATACTTTGATTCCTCAAATTACTATCTGAGGCCCCCAACAAACCAATATTTTCACCACAATGTACACAAAAATCAGCTGCTTGAAATAACTGCATGTTAATGAGACTACCTGGGGTAGACTCCTCCCTAACAGAGTAGCAGTCGCTTAGCTGCTCATGAAATTCCCTACATTTTAATGGAATTCAACATTCACAACAGCCCACAAAAAAATTAATAAAAAATAACTATCAATATTAACGACATGAGCTAGAATGGTCACTGGCCTAACAGTTACGAAATATAGTAACTATGCAAAAATGTTAACACAGTCACAAC
>NW_019719259.1:0-1070 GCF_002891405.2 Cryptotermes secundus
ACACACACTTTTGCTATGCAACTTCACCAGATCCATTCCTCTCAATTCTCTACAACACGAGACATCACTGAAGCTATTGCGTGTTCATTACCAGATCTGTTTCATTGCAACTCAGTTCATAAAAGGGTGTCGCAAAGCACCCACAGCAGCAAACTCCTTGGAGGTTTTCTAATTCTCCAAAATTTCACCTGAAGAAAAAAAATCAACATCTCACTTCCTAGAAATATATGATGAAACTCCACTAGGACATCATAATTACAAATTCTTCATTATCTTAATTATAACAGAGAACAGTTAAAGTTAAATATGTAATTCAAACAACTATACAGTGTCTCAATTCCCATTACAACTTGAGAAAATATGATCACATTTTCTTACACGTCACATCATAAATGAAAGAATTCATGTTAAATCAATACTGTCTTTCCTTCTTCCTCATGCCAATGGAAGCGGCACGCATTCTAGTTAAGAACAATACCAGCCAGAAGGTGGGCCGAGGCAGGCAGGAAACAAGAAGAATAAAAAAGCAGGTTAATACATACTGAACAATAAACATGCACACAGGCATCGAGACTAAGGCAAGCACATGCAGATATCTGAGACTCATCAGGCGACTCTCTCTTGAAGGAACATACCGTTGACATAACTAAGATATGTTAACAAAAATTCAACAAGTAACACGTGCACATAACTACTAATATAAGTCACGCACAAGGGATTCCTGATGTACGTCACCTTGTAAATAGTGGTATGGTGTGGTGGTATCATTTCCACCAAAACCAGGACCCATTATGTCTCTCTAACATACCCAGTAGCTGAACAATTTTCAACAATACTCTTCACCACATTTCATTGATGTTTCCTCCTCATTTGGTCTGACTTGTCACATTGCCGCTGATTTCTATTGCTGGTGACACAGGGCTACCATCATCAGCAACTTCCCACGATATCTTAATCTCCAGAATATGGCCTGTAAGAGAAGAAATTCACTTGCTTCACAGAAATATATCTTGAAGATTACAGAAACTTAAGAATGACAAATACTGATTACCTGAAATGAGAGAGAGAGA
>NW_019719260.1:0-468 GCF_002891405.2 Cryptotermes secundus
CAACAGCAGACGTTCCCCAGCCTCTGGGTTCTCGAATTATAAGCCTGCCTGAGCTACTGCAACTCTCACCTGACTGACTGACTGCCTGCAAACCCTCTCTCGACTCACTCTAAACTCTTGACTCATAATCTACTCGGGCTCTACTCGGACTAACTCCCAAGATGGCGGCCATCTCACACCAACCTCCAACTCTTCTAACTATTGTGTTAGGACTGCATTCTAATGGCAGCTGGCCCTCGGTATATATCCTCGGCACGGACCGCACAGAGAGCGTCTTTTAGGACAGCTATTGTGTGTCTGTTGCAGCCATTACTTACCAACGGCAGTTATTTACAGAGCCATTACTTACCAACGGCTGTTGTATAGCTGCATATTTCACGGACTTTGCCTAACAACGGGTCCTCATGCCTCACTATTAAACGATTTTTGTATCTTGTATGACGTATGCCAATGTTTGCATTTCCATGT
>NW_019719261.1:0-356 GCF_002891405.2 Cryptotermes secundus
GCTAGCAAGCTAGCAACGCAAAGCTAGCAAGCTAGCAAGGCAAAAGTATCAAGCAAGCAACACAAAGTTAGCAAGCTAAAACGCAAAGCTTGCAAGCTAGGAACGCCAATCTAGGAAGCTAGCAACGCAAATCTACCAAGCTAGCAACGTAAAGCTAGCAAGCTAGCCAAGCAAATCTAGCAAGCTAACAACGCAAAGCTAGCAATTAAGAAACGCGAAGCAAGCAAGCAAGCAACATAATGCTAGAAAGCTAGCAGCGCAATGCTAGCTTGCTAGCAACGCAAAGCTAGCAAGCTAGCCACGCAAATCTGACAAGCTAGCAACGTAAAGTTAGCAAGCTAGCCACGCAAATCTAG
>NW_019719261.1:500-896 GCF_002891405.2 Cryptotermes secundus
CTATCAAGCTGGTAACGCACACTAGCAAGTTAGGAACGCAAGGCTAACAAGCTAGCAACGCAAAGATTGCAAGCTAGCAACGCAAAGGTAGCAGGCTAGCAACGCATAGGTAGCAAGCAAAAACGCGAAGCAAACAAACAAGCAATGTAGAGCTAACAAGCTAGCAACGCAAAGCTAGCAAGCTAGCAAAGGAGAGCAAGAAAGGTAGCAATGCAAACCTAGCAAGCTAGCAACGCACACTGGGAAGCTAGAAACGCAAAGCTGGCAAGCTAGCAACCCAATCCTGGCAAGCTAGCAACGCATATCTAGCAAGCTAGCAACGGAAATATAGGAAGCAAGCAACGCAATGCTAGAAAGCTAGCAACGCACACCTAGCATGATAGCAACGCATACCTA
>NW_019719261.1:968-1191 GCF_002891405.2 Cryptotermes secundus
CGGGCAAGCTCGCATAGCTGGAAAGCTAACAACGCAAATCTGGCAATCTAGAAACGCATAGCAGGCAAGCTAGCAACGCAAAGTTAGAAAGCTAGCAACGCAAAGGTGGAAAGCTAACAAAGCATAGATAGGAAGCTAGCAAAGCATATCTAAGAAGCTAGCAAGCTAGCAACGCAAAACTAGCAAACAAGCAACTCAAAGCGAGCAATCTAGCAACGCAAAG
>NW_019719262.1:0-724 GCF_002891405.2 Cryptotermes secundus
TCCCATTTAACTTCGTACATTAAGACGAAGGAATCCGGCATATATCGGATATTGTTGTGATGAATGGGATGCTAATGAAAGATTGGACAACCTTTTCAATCGAGCACACAATGACAATTCAACGTGTGCATACAGAAATCGCCACAGCACAATTCCAGTTGTGTGACTTGATGATTTCATTCGGGTAGCCTTAATTTTTTCGATCCTAAGGTCATCATGAGGGATTCCTCGTGTGAAATATCAGCGGAACTAAGAAAAATCACCTTTTAAGAATGCATCATTTTCAGGCGATGACGTAGATCATTAAATTATCATTACCAGGTTTCTAGGCTCTGTTTTCAGTGTATACACTGTAATCCAAAATCGCTATATCAGAGGTCTCGTTGAATTCACAGGACATCTGTTCCTGGCTGTTGTGTACCAGTGGCATGATGCACACAAACTCCATGGCCTGTAGTCCGCAAGCGAACTATACCGACCTAGCGATTGCCGTTTGTCAGCGAAGTTAATGTCAACTTTTATCAAATAGAAGTTGTCACGTGGTCAGCCTAACGAATCCCCACGGCCGTTAATCTCGGTTTTCTAGACCGGAGCTGGTATTTCCTTGATGGAACTCCACATTTACTCTCACGAGTCTGAGTGGATCCCGTTCCAGACCCACTACTTCTCAGAAAGTCTAGTAACGCCGGGAATCGAACCCGGACCTCTGAATCTGTAGGCAGGA
>NW_019719263.1:0-530 GCF_002891405.2 Cryptotermes secundus
TTGAGAATGTAGCAGTCTGAGCAACGGACAAACGCTAATTTCTGCTTAAAATTAGGCAAATCCGCAAGTAGAGTGTTTCAGATGATCAAGCAAGCGTACGGCGAAGAAGTCTTGGGCCATAGTGCTGTGTTTATAGTGGCACAAAAGTTTTGCACAGGAGGAGAGACAGACCGCTAGGCCAAGAACGGTCAGAGCTGAACTCAAGATCCAAGAAGTTACAACGTTGGTGTGTGCCAGCCTCTCCCAAACGGTATGAACTTGCAAGCAACAACAGGAGCAGCAGCAGCAGGGATTAGCCATGGCACTTGCCACAAAATTCTGTCTGATGACCTGCACATGTCTCGTGTTGCCCAGCTCAGTGTTCCACGCGTCCTGACGCAAAACAANACAATCGCATGGGCACTTGCGGTGATCTGATCAGTAGCGGCCAACGGCGACTATTTTGAGAGAGGATGTGGATATGTGAACGTGTATGTGAGTATCTTGTAATACGGTGCGACACAACCACAACCCACAGAATTATTGACTGT
>NW_019719264.1:0-227 GCF_002891405.2 Cryptotermes secundus
AAACCAGCCAAACTGCAGTGGTTAGGGAATCCAAGATAAATAAATATGTATAATGTGAACAATATAAGATGTGAAATCAGCAGATATTTCAGGAATAAAAAGAGAGAATAATTAGTTATATAGTTAGTTAGTTATTGGAGAGGATAGGTTTCCGCATGCACCGCGACCAGTTTGATCTCTCATGCTTCCTTCTATGATATTCTACCAGCCTCTATACCCTACCGACA
>NW_019719265.1:0-856 GCF_002891405.2 Cryptotermes secundus
GATAGTGTAGCACAACACGGGGAACCAGAAAAGTGCATTATATTATTTTCGCCCAAAAGTGGAGATATAACACTTCAGTATTCAGATGACGAAATGGTGAAGTGAGCACGGATGCTTATCACACAACAGTGGCCCTACACGCTAAAAAGCAGAAAGGAAAAATATATATTGTAACGGATATCAACGCGTTGCCAGGCAACAGCTCTGTAAACACGGCCCAACACGCAACAATAGACGAGGTTGTGTTTTCGATGTCTTCCGCTCTGAGCAGCGGTGGAACAACGGGGTTATGCAACCCGTTTCTAAGCAACGACTCGGTACACACTTCCGTGTAAGCGATGACGTCATCAAAAACAGAGACGGTGTGTCCCGTGGGATCTGTGCAGAATGCTTTTAAAGGAAGTGAATGCAGTGACAGAATTAGTTCAGGGGCAGTTACGAGTCAGTCGTAAGCTGGAGGAGTAAGTCCAGCAGAATTTTTAGTTACAAGGTTCCACAGTGATTGCAGACGAAATAGCAAGAAGACTTTAGGAGGGCTAATGTTTGTATTGAGATTCGTTGCTAGGAGACGAGTGAAGACGGAGAATCCTAGTGCGTGTGCAACGGTGAACTGGAAAGCGTGTAAACCAGCGACAGCGCTGTATTTAAGTGTGATTAAGAGAACTTGTAACCAAGGTGCTAATAAATCCAAGCATTCGAACTAGAATCCGTTACTTTCGTCACGCGTACCACCCTACACGTGAAAATATAACCACCGCCCACCAAGCGGTTTGGAATAGCGGTAACGCTTTATATTCTTATTTGGTTTGTATCCAGACACCGGCTACCCTAAATGAGGATTTCGTGGTTATTCTCA
>NW_019719266.1:0-157 GCF_002891405.2 Cryptotermes secundus
GCTTTGCTAGCTTGCTAGATTATTAGATATGCGTTCCTAGTTTGCAAGTTTTGCGTTGCTAGCTCGATAGCTTTGCGTTGCTAGCTTGCCAACTTTGCGTTGCTTGCGTCCTAGATTTGCGTTGCTAACTTGCTAACTATGCGTTGCTACCTTGCTA
>NW_019719267.1:0-435 GCF_002891405.2 Cryptotermes secundus
ACGCAAAGCTAGCAAGGAAGAAACGCAAAGCAAGTAAACAAGAAACGCATATCTAGCAAGCTGGTAGCGCAATGCTAGCAAGCTAGCAATGAAAACATCTAGCAAGCTAGGAACGCAAAACTAGCACGTTAGCAACGCAAATGTAGCAAGCTAGCAACGGAAAGCTAGCAAGCTAGCAATGAAAACATCTAGCAAGCTAGGAACGCAAAACTAGCACGTTAGCAACGCAAATGTAGCAAGCTAGCAACGGAAAGCTAGCAAGCTAGCAACGGAAAGCTAGCAAGCTAGCAACGGAAAGCTAGCAAGCTAGAAAAGCAAGGCTAGAAAGCTTGCTACGCAAATCTAGCAAGCTAGCAACGCAAAGCTAGCAAGTAACGCAAAGCTAGCAAATAACGCAAAGCAACCAAGCAACGCAAAGCAAGGAAGCAAGCAACG
>NW_019719268.1:0-704 GCF_002891405.2 Cryptotermes secundus
ATCTTGCTGTATGATTTATAATATTGCTTTAGATTGTTGTCATGTGCCTGCATAAAAAGGTAGTTCTTTTTTCTTTTTGCAAGAAGTTTTAATTCCGATAGTTCCATCGTCTAGGGGGAGATTGCTCATATATTTTCTTTTTCAGAAAGCAAGGATGAAATATTTGCAGATATGTATTTGCAAAGGTATTAAACATGTTGTCTATATTGTTATCCTCTGTATTGAACACATTTTCCCATATCTCATAGCTTAATCTAAGTTTAAATTCATCAAGTGAGAATTTATTAAATATCCATATAGCTTTGATTATATTTTCAAAGAAATAATAGATACAGGTGGTACACTTAACTCGAACATATTTTTTGAATCATAAATTTGAACATAAAATAAGTAACATATTTTATGTTGATATTAGGGAATTTTACAACATGACAACCATGTACAACCCTCTTTTAACATGCACCCACACTATGCCATTTACCAAGAAACTTCTCAAAGTGTTATTCATCACGTTCTTGACAGCCAACACAACATAAATTAAATCAAATTAAGCTGAATTAATGAGACCTAACCTCTCAATGAATTCCAGTTTCTTGTAGAAATGTTACACAGCATGTTAAAATGTGGCAAAACATATATACTGTCTTTTCAATGGGGGAGAGGGGTTACCAAAGGTCACCACAAGGTAGAAACAGAATCCACAG
>NW_019719269.1:0-644 GCF_002891405.2 Cryptotermes secundus
CTAATCCTTAAATATTTGTTGATATACTCTATATTTACTTGAATTATTAAATAATATTTGGTCAAAATTTCATAAATTTTGTTGCAATCGTTCAAAACCTGATTAAATTTATTAAATTTAACATAACATCTATCAAAATTACTTCAATTTCCCTAATTTAAAGTATAAATCGTCAATGATTTGGACGGTATTTTATTAATGAGAAGAAATCTTACACATATTGTGTGTAAATCCTTATAATAACGCTAACCCTGAAGGAATTTTCGATAAAATCCATAAATTCGGTTCATTTTGTTCAAAAACTGTTTACATTCGTTTAATTTACATAGAATTACTGAAAATGTTATTACAAATTATTAAATAAAATAGTAGTTAACAGGAATTTAAAGAATTGCTTTTTAGATTAAAACATTTTATAATTGGTTTGAAATTCCTTATTTTAACTTAAAAAATCAAAGAATTTTAGGTTAAATTATATAGATTTCGTTGAATTCTATCAAAATTCAATAAAAATTCCTTAAAATACAATCGAATCCTTGAAAATTTCTTCAAATTTCCTAAAATATAATGTAAATCGACAGTGAATCTGTTAGAAATTCTGAATTTATAGTCAAATCTTTTCAAAATAATTGATATTTTATATA
>NW_019719269.1:1939-2472 GCF_002891405.2 Cryptotermes secundus
ATCAATTGCAGCTTGCTTCCCTTGCTTGCACCAGGCTAAAAACTAAATTTAACTCATATGCATCATTTCATGTCTCTGTTGCAGAGGATGATTTTCATCTCATTAATAATACCGGAGTCTGGCCTAACGGCTGTTTAATCGCTCCTTTTTATGGGCGATTAAACCCCGAACAAATTTATAGTGTTGAAAAAATCAGAGATTTCTCCCCCTTCCTTCCGAGATGCCGGTAATGATCGCCCTCTTACTCCTTCACCCATGGGTCCTGTTGGCGATTCAGAAAATACGGTAAACGTTGTTGCCCAGGGGGAGGTCGCTTCTGTACATAATTAATGGTTAGCAAGCCTGATAACAACACAGGTTGATTTGCCAGGTCTCCCAAATATCCTGGAAAATGTTTTGACATATATTACCCAAATGTCAGAGGTCTTAGGAATAATCAAGTGGAACTTTATGACAATATCTGCTCCACGGACTACAATAGTACATGATTAACTGAGACATGGCTTAACGACCTGTGTTACGATCATAATCTA
>NW_019719270.1:0-286 GCF_002891405.2 Cryptotermes secundus
CGCCGCATACACAAGAGATATTGTTCAAACCTCATACCCTCGCCCCGATAAGATACGCGGCTGCCCTGCAGTAGCAAGAGATGATGTCACCCTGCATTCCGAGGGGCCACTCAAGGGCCCGGAGCAGCAAAAGGATGACCAGTTCGATCCCCGAGATCTCAAGGAAGGCGACCTAAGACGCATAATAGAACAAAGCACGACTATCAGTGCACCACAAAAGTCACAATTATTTAAAATACTGATTCAATTCCTACCAAATTTTACTGAGAAACCGGGCAAGTGCCAC
>NW_019719271.1:0-699 GCF_002891405.2 Cryptotermes secundus
AGAAGGCTCTTCAGAACTTGTCTTGAATTCTGCCGGGGACTCAGGCGCGCCGCAACTCTCGCATAAGATGCGACCACACTATAGAAAGAGAGTTAAATATGAATAATTACGTTTTCTTGGATGTAATGCCGTATAGTAGTCAGGTCCATCAGATTCCATCTTCAGGGACGATGAGAAAGTCAGGAAAGATAACAACAAGAAGCAGGTGGCAAGCATATGGTTTTGTATTTCGCTTACTCCTCAACTTTGAAGATGGAAGCGACACGGTCCTCGGAAACACCGATAAAGTTCTCCCGGGCTACATCGCGTTACAGTAGTATGTACCGCTGTGGGAACCTCAAATTCAGTAACAATAAGTTACATAATTCTGAGCAACGTACCTAAACTATACACACAATACAACTAATTATGCACGACGCCATGAAGATGTATGGGGGAATGGATGTATAGATTTATATTTGCTTGCCCTCAATACTAGTTGGTGAATGGTCAGTTTCACGCTCCGGTCGCTTTTCCTTCAAGGAACGAGCCACCGGTACCCATTGGATAGGAGGCTGCGTGGGCCACAGAAGCGGTCTGGACGATGTTGAGAAGAGAAATTTCTTGACCCTGCCGGGACTCGAACTCCATCCCCTCGGTCGTTCTGGCCGTAGTCAGTCGCTATACCGGTTCCCTACACACGATATAGCGTCGTTATAA
>NW_019719272.1:0-441 GCF_002891405.2 Cryptotermes secundus
GAGTATATGGTTGTGTACAGGGTGGTACACAAAATTCTATTCCATGTTCATTGGTTCTCATACTGTTCAAGTGTGTCTGTAATTTGTTAAAATACTTTGCTCATTAAAATAACATTTTTCCATGTTCTTCTCTTTCTTGTTGTCAAGAGGTTCTGGAGGAAGGCAACTGAGATGTGTGACAAGCTATATACCCATTTCTGGCACTCAGTCACAGTAGGAAGCACTGGAACCAACAACTGAATCAAGGACAAAGAAATGGCTTGTTTGTTGAGTAATGTTTGGGCAAAGGGTGTTCACTTCGACATATTCATGGGCTTTTTTATCTGACATCTCTGCATTGTGCTCTCTCTTGCACAGACACCATTATTGCTTTGCAGAGTCTCAAAGGACACACATAAGACCATCTGGTTTACCACCTCCACAAGGAGGTGCCTTTTGCTG
>NW_019719273.1:0-1277 GCF_002891405.2 Cryptotermes secundus
TTAAGGTGTTAGTGATGTTATATTCATATTTTAAGTTTAATAGTGCTTGTAGTTGTTGGTGCATATGTTTAGTTAGTTTGTGTGTGGGGGCGTTGGTATTATAATACCAACGCCCCAATAAATAATTATTTATTATTGGCCTTATTGGTGCTTCTGGTTTGTGTATTTTTATTTTTGCATTCAATTTAGGCGCTTGTGGGTTCATTTGGTGTGTGTGTTTTCTATTTTCTGGTTTTATTACATTCTTACATGCTTTTAATGTGTTTTCCATTAATTTCTGGAACTTCGATGTAGGATTTGTTTTTAGTTCGATAATATTATTATTATCGATAAATTGTTTAACTATATTATCTATGTCTTTTTTGTAAATAATTACTAATGTTTTTCCTTTGTCTGCTTCGGCTATAGTTGCGTGATTTTGTGTTACTTTTTGTTTTATTTGTTTGGTAGTGTATAGTTGTTCCTTATTTTGTTTATTATTTGTTTTTTGATTAGCTAAGATTTGTTTTAGGTTGTTTAGGAGTTTTAATATATTAGGACATCTGAAGATGGCCTCCTAAATCTGAAACATTAACAGCACATAATTCTAAAATTTTTTTCACACAGTAAGTTGATAAATCAACATGACTAAAACATAATTCTTTATGAACAAATATACCATCCTATGCGTCTCCCTTCCTTTCCTCAAAACCTCTTCACCCTTCGGAACCACCAGTTCACATGACTAGCAGCAAATAATTTTGCAAAATCAGAGTGTTTTCTCACCAGTGCCTGTACAGTCATAACATTTCATTAATATCAATCCATCTCCTCCTTACGCATATGCATTCCACATTGTGAACTAACATACATAGAACTCTTGTGTTTAGGAAAGCTGAAGGTGGGGAACTTAAAGAAAACTCTGTTTCTATCTGACATACTTCTATTTAACCTCACACATTTAGTATCGACTTGAAATTGAAAGCCACATAGACCATATTTTTTGGTTACATTGAAGCATTATGAATCATATATATCAAGCAGTAATAATGACGTTTCCATTTATTCTTAATTTCATTAGAATGACGTTCAGTACTGGACATGATTATATGGCAAAACTACAACATATCCTACAGAATTACAATGAATACTGAAATCTATACGGGAAAGAGCAACATACCTTACAGAATATTGGAAATCTGATATTCATCTTTCGTTTCAGTAATTCGGAAGATTATATGGCAAAATAATATATCTTATGCCGGCGCTACACGATGCTACGAACACCCTCCAACGTT
>NW_019719274.1:0-594 GCF_002891405.2 Cryptotermes secundus
TTTGTACTTTATATTAGGGAGATTTAATTAAATTTTTATTGTTAAGTTAAATTTAACGAATATCAACCAAATTTTGAAAGACTTTGAAGTAATTTTTTAAATTTTGACCAAAAACTGTTCCATATTTCAAGTTAATATAAAGAATTTCAACAAATTTTCAAAGATTTCACTTTACGGAATCCTATCAATTACGTTGACTGTATTTAATTATTAATTTTGAGGGATTTCATGATAATTAATTAAATTCTAAACTAATTTTGAAATTCAACCTATTTTATGTGAATTTAAACAAAAATTCTTTCTCGATTTCTAGTTAATATAAATGATATCAATTATTTTGTGAAAGATTTCACTATAAAGTGAGGAATTCTAAGAGATTCTTTGACAATTTAAATAATATTTCAGGAGATTTAAAGACATTTTCAACGATTCGAAGGTAATTTAAGGAATTTTTATTAAATTTTGAAAGAATTCAACGAAATCTATATAATTTTAACCTAAAATATTTTTACTATATCAAGTTATAATAAAAATTTCAACATAGTTATAATATTGTGACATGTTGCGCTAAGGAGAACCACCCCCACCAGCAGT
>NW_019719275.1:0-511 GCF_002891405.2 Cryptotermes secundus
AACCGTGGGACGAAGAAAAGTGCTAAATGATTAACTTTATAATTTATATAACCATTCATGTATAATGGACTCAATGAGGGTGGGACTGGCGCGAAATCTAAT
The DNA here is from genome assembly GCF_002891405.2 of Cryptotermes secundus. Classification (NCBI taxonomy): domain Eukaryota; kingdom Metazoa; phylum Arthropoda; class Insecta; order Blattodea; family Kalotermitidae; genus Cryptotermes; species Cryptotermes secundus. The sequence goes on from NW_019719275.1 coordinate 103, forward strand.
ACCCGTGGAAAGATCAGAAATGAATGTAACATAAATAGCCGACAAACCAGAGGGAGGGAATCAAGCCTGAGACATAGACAGAATAGTAGACTTATTGAAGTTAAGTTAAGGAAACAATACGTGAAAAGCGTGTGTAGTCATGAACTGAATTCAAGCGGCTTAAGGCCCAGTTACATAATGTTGTGAGACGGAAATGAGCCTTCTGGTCCCGTAAGAGGTGGAGGATCACTTGACCATGCGAGCAACTAAGAGCATCGAGCAGGTGAGGTGTCAAAGTAGGCACTGACTCTCTGAGGCTGGTTAATTCTGAAACCAGTTAAGATCTGGGTCAAGCTGAAATAGAAAGACGTGTGAAATTATACAGCATGGGTCGATATACGAGCAAAATATCATTTTACAGTGCTTTGGA
>NW_019719276.1:0-319 GCF_002891405.2 Cryptotermes secundus
ATCGGCACAGGACACAGTATTAATCAGCGAATACTACCTGAGCAAGAACATTCACTACTCACTATGCAGTGTAAGTGTAGGTGTAAGCACACTACTACACTAGCAGCCAACATGCTCTAAACTGAGGCTACATTACTGTACAACATAGTACAAGGGTATGCTTCCGTTTTCGTCCACTCCTCTGTCGCTCACAGGTTGCAAATTGGAGCTTCGTACAGTACAAAGCCATCGGATATCACAACCTGGAAAACAGGTAAAAAAATCGAAGTTGCCACTGTGCTTAATTATTTAGGCACTGTGCCATGAAGACATATAGTGG
>NW_019719277.1:0-464 GCF_002891405.2 Cryptotermes secundus
CTGTGGACCTGTCGTCTTGACAGATTACTGATGATGATGACATGAGAAGGCAAAAGGTTCTTGATTGAATTGTAGCAAGCATTATCCAAAGTCGATCTCCCCTTAATTTCCTCCTGAATGAAGTTTTGATTTGTTATCGTTCTTCCCAAATATTTGAACTGTGCCACATTTTCAAAACATCTGTTACCTGTCTTTATGTCATGATTTTTCCCTGCATTTCGGTGACAAGACAGCAACATATACTTAGTTTTCCCTATTGTAACGTGTTTCGTTACTGAATACGCCGTAGAGATCGTTAATTGGTTTATTCAACAATCTACAAGAAACGGCTACAATTAATTATAACACAGTTGCGGGTTTCCACACTTTACAAACCCTACAACCAAAGTCTTCACGTACTAATAACGCGGGAACTATATAAGTCTCGCTGAATTACACACTCCAATTACAATTACACACACGTC
>NW_019719278.1:0-700 GCF_002891405.2 Cryptotermes secundus
TTAAGCATGCTTTATAGATTTTCCTCACAAAACAATTCTGTGATACAGACGACCGAACCCGCTGTTTGATGTGGCAGTGAAATACATATACAAACTGCAGCCACTACACTGTGAACCATAGCACAGGACTAGAAGCGCAGGGTAGCAAACTGAATTTTTCGAATGTCTTTTTTTTTTCCCCCTTGGCACTACAGCCCCAGTGGGCCTAGGCCTACCTCCACGAACTTCTCCGTTCATTTCGGCTTTTCTAGATCTTACACATTCAGTAGGACTCCTCGGGCGGGTGATCAGCTCGTCGCAAGGCCTCTACCTGTATACAAACAGAGAAAAACGCGCACACACAAACTAAACATCAATGCCCCGAGTGGGATTCGAGCCCACGATCCCGGTTTCCAAGCAAGCGAAGACAGTACTTGCCTTACACCGCTCGGCTACCGTGACCGAATGTATTATTACTCTTCGATATCTGTTGCATGTGGAAGTCTTGCAGACACGTGGTGTTCACCTGTTCGTCTGTCTGCGATTCTGTTGCGTTTTCAGACTCNAAATTCAACCCCTCTTACATTCACACATTCAAAATCATAACATTAAAAGCCCTCACTGATCATACAGCCATTAACATTTTACACTGAGGGTGTTTGAGAACAGGGTCTTGAGAATATTCGGACCGAAAAGAGATGAAGTGACAGGAGGTTGGAGA
>NW_019719279.1:0-1190 GCF_002891405.2 Cryptotermes secundus
CGAAGGAATTTTCTAACTGCGTGGAGCTTAGTCCTTTTGAAGAAGTCGCTAGTCACTCAGGTTCTTATCAGACTTATAACATGTTATAGAACCCAAAGTCTCATTATTGTTTTCGTACGAGTCTTCCACTGTTCCCTATCCTGAGCCAGATCAATCCATTCCATACTACTTCATCCAATTCTTTAACATCCATTATCTTCCCACCAACCTCTATGTCTTCCAAATGGTCTTTTTCCTTCTGGCTTTCCCACTGAAATCCTCTCTGCGTTTGTCTTTCCTACCATGCATGCTACATGCCTTTCTCATTACACCCCCCTTGACTTGATCTTTCTAATTATATTTGGCGAAGAGCACAGTTATGAAGTTCCTCATTATGCACTTTTTTCAATCTCCTATCGTTTCAACCTTCTTCGTCCAAATATTCTCCTCAGTACCCTGTTCTCAAATACTCTCAGTCTATGTTCTTCACTTAGTGCCCCAGATCAAGTCGCCCTTCCACCATTACGAGTCGAAGAGACTAAGCGAGAAACGAGCAAGAAGCCAACAAAAATCTGAACGCTTCCTGAACTCCCTTTCTCTGAACTAGAGACCGGCTTAGCAAGTAATCGTGGTTACGTAAAAGGTAAAGTTATTCCTATAACAGGTCGTGGAGGCCCATATTTTCTAGATAATCGGGTCACAAATGGCGGTGAGGTTGTCAGTCTTACGCGCCGGCCGCTCTTTACCCACAAGAAGATTCCTGGTATTCATTTCTGTTAGAAGCTGAGTCGACGCTAGGGCTAGAATGCAGCTCGAGAGATTAGTTCAATTGAAAAATCCAGCAACCTCATCGGGAATCGAACCCCCGATCTTCCGGTTTGTGGCGCATTGCTTCAACCAACTACGCTACCGCGTGCTCCGGGTTACTAATGGGATCGTTAGGTAAACTAAAAATGAATACAAATAAGAGATAACGTCGTTGTTAGTAGTCTATCAGCGTTCGGAACATAAACTCGTGCCAGGATGGTGTCGCAGTTAACATTACTGAGTCGTACCACGTGACTTCTTATTCAGATGCTTCGAAAGCGTGGCCGTATGTACTAATAATCTGGTAATGGTATAATAAACGCACAAAAAGAAAGTTGTGCTTTGGTCCCTTTAAGCATGTTCCGACAAATTAATCTCTCAAACTTTATGCATATTGGAGTGTA
>NW_019719280.1:0-397 GCF_002891405.2 Cryptotermes secundus
TTGCGGAGAAACTTGTTAAAATCTCATAAATAAATGTGAAATGTGTAAAAACTTTGACAAAATTCCTTATATAGCAATTAACACTAGAATTAAATTGTAAATATACGAGTATGTCAATACTGACATGGACTGACTAAGGCTGACAAATGACGGACCGGACCAAGTAACAGAAAATGAGCATATTATTTTGAACTTGTCTCTGTGCTGTGTATGGTAGCAAGAGAATTAGTGAAGTATAAATTCTGTAAGATCTGTAGCTTTGACAGCAAAGAAAAAATCTTCCTGGACAATCAATCATGTCAATGTTGAGTTCGGAACCAAGGTTTCAGAGATCCTCCATCGTCAGAAGCAATGTAGTGAGTGACCATACATCACCAATACAAATCAGTCTGTCAGA
>NW_019719281.1:0-559 GCF_002891405.2 Cryptotermes secundus
GACAAGTGAATAAGTATAGGAATGCTTGAGGCCATGTACAACAAAGTTAGCAGAGCCGGATTGCAGTTCGTTTACAGTCTGCTTATGGACCGTCTACCTTGTATGGTGAGTTGTAAATAATTTTGGGAGACAACCGAAGCCTTCAGTCCTGTCATTCGCTTGAAATTGCTACTTAAATCCTCTAATATCCGCTAGGTACTCGGTGGTGTTCCCGGGATTCGAACCAGGCATCTCACGAATATAAGACATGCGAACTTGCTTGGCTCTTATTTACTTGGACATCCTTATCACGTAGTTGGGCTGTTTATTGAAGTATGGGAGCTATTCATATTAGGTCGCTTTGCCCCCTGTACTTTAAGCACAAATTTTTGTTAAGTTCAATCGGTAAGGCGACGGGCTGGACGCCCAGGGTTCGATTCCCGGCAGGGGCAAAACATTTTTGTGTACTCTAAAGCCTTCACCCAGCCTCTTATTCAGTGGGTACCGATGGTGATTTCCCCGAATGTAAAGCGGCCTGGGCGCGAAGCCTACCACTCACCTGAATTTAGTGCCCAGGTCA
>NW_019719282.1:0-454 GCF_002891405.2 Cryptotermes secundus
TTGAATACTAACAACGTAACTACAAATAACTACTACAGTTGCACTAAGTTACACAAATCAAAGATTACCTTAACTACAGCACACGTAAAGTCTTCATGCTCCGTTATAGCCGTTACCTGATAGCGGCAACGAACGGCGGACACCCCCCTTCCTCTTGGTTCCCGAACGGTCACCGGCGTCATCTACCAGCTTCAAACAGCAAGAGCTCAAAACCACAGAAAGGCAGCAGTTCTCTGACTAACTCACTAATCCACCAACCAGCTTTCACTGACCGACTAACTCACTCACTCATGGAGCTGAGCCCTTTTTGAGAAGCCGCTAATTGTGAGGCCACCCAAGAATTTGCCAGTATTTTATGGAATCCGAAGGTTTATTACAGCGGTCACAGGAGTCCTCCACTCTTCCCTATCCTGAGCCAGAACGACTCAGACCATACCGTCTCATCCACCAATAT
>NW_019719283.1:0-1608 GCF_002891405.2 Cryptotermes secundus
GGGCTCTTCTCCGAAATACACGTCGTTGCAACCCAAAAGACAGCAGCGTTCATAGTTGAAACTCAAGCTCCGGAAATCTATTTTGACATATACGGTCCGTTTAAACTCTTCCACATGAGCAGAGCCTGAACTATTATTCTAGAACTTAAACGTCTTTACCTGCAAATGTCGGAACATAACCAAATTTGTTTATTCTTATTTCGCTTCCACTATATTTTATATGTAACCGGTCACGATAGCCGAGCGGTCTAAGGCATGTACTGTCTTCGCTCGCTCGGAAGCCGGGATCGTGGGCTCGAATCCCACTCAGGACATGGATGTTTGTGTGCGTTTTTCTGTGTTTGTCTACAGGTAGAGGCCTTGCGACGAGTTGATCACCCGCCCAAGGAGTCCTACCATATATCTAAGATCTAGTAAACCGAAGTGAAACGGAGAGTTTCATGGAGGTAGGCCTAGGCCCAAATGAGGGCTGTAGCGCCAATGGAAAAAAAAATTATATATACATGTGCACTGCATGGTAAAATTTATAACATGTTTCAGTCTTTCAGCCATCATCAAATGTTGTACATGCATATTTGGCTTATCTGCTCGTTTTTTCCCCCCTCCATTGATCAATATTTGAATATGGGAACTTTCCTTGTCAGTCATTTACATGTTAGTGTAACGACCTTGTACTCATCTTAGTTGCAATGTTAAAGTATTAAAGTGAAAATATATTGTTATGACATTTCTTATTAGTTAAAATACCTTAATTATAACGGACAAATACAGAATTGTTGAATGGTGTAGTTTTTATGTCGTGTTGTAATGCAGACTTGTTCTTGTGGGTGCAACTAGGTCAAGGTAAGGAAAAGAGCAGGTAAGTCAAAGGGCGTGTGCAATGTCTGATGATGTCTGAAAGGCTNATAGTTTTATGCCGTGTTGTAATGCAGACTTGCTCTTGTGGGTGCAACTAGGTCAAGGTAAGGAAAAGAGCAGGCAAGTCAAAGCGCGTGTGCAATGTCTGATGATGTCTGAAAGGCTGAAACATATCATGAGATATTAACTTATATTATATCTGTAAACAGACTGTGTTGACGGAAGCAGAACGATGAATATAATACGACAAAGCATGACGCTACAATACAATATTGCTAATAGTACAAAATATTCATAGCTGTTTCTATGAAAATAGACACTCATCTGATTAAAGAGTGCCACATCCGGACCTACGAAGGAATGCGATAATACCCGAAACTTTACTTTCATTATATAATTAAATGTTTTGCTTATATTATGGCATGACGGCTGAGAGCCGAAAGAGCAGAAGAAAAAGAAGAAGAGAGGGTCGTTTCTGGACAACGACGCGGTAAATGCTTTTCAGCAGCCACGGATCAAGACGCAACAACAGAGAAACTGCTGGAAGCGATGTTTTCCATGCTGTCCGTGCTGAGGCTATATAAAGAGAACCAACTGTAAATGCAATGAACTGATCAGTAATGACTTCTGCTTTCACCGCCCGGAAATTAGAGGTCAGACACCGGCCTCTTAAAATTGCTGCACCTATAGAGAAAGGCTCTCTGTACCATTGGAAATTTTCCAAGGTGCACACCGGTCAGCGATTTGCAC
>NW_019719284.1:0-608 GCF_002891405.2 Cryptotermes secundus
ACCTACGCATGTGTTACAACAAAGAAGAGAAACGTCTTGCGTAAAAAAATTCGATTCTTTATGTATTTACATGCTTTACCAACAGTCCAACAGCCACTCATAAGTCAAGCCGCGAAAGGAGAGAACAGAGATCCTCAAAACACGAAAATTATACAAGATAACTTGTTGTTTAGGAATTCACAAGAATTGAAAATTTAAGACCACGCTAATCATTATGCGGCGAGAAAATACGAATACACTTAGATTAAATACAATTAATATATTAAGAAGTGACAAAATACCATAATGAAATATGATGAATTTCAGTTTATGTTTCAAATACTCCAGAGCCGTTACAAACAGCATCAGCAGCTGAACCGCGTTTAGCAGAAGGGAAATAATTGCTTCAAGAACAGTTGGGAACTGCAATCGCACTGCATGGGCCTCGTTGCAAGTTTTCAAATCAGTTCCAAATGACTCACTCACGAGAAGATTTACGTTTAATTGGCTTTGGGTTAAAAGACCGAGCAATGTACAGTAATATCCTGCAGTTTATATTCGTAATAATACTAAAATTTATATTACAAAATGTAATGTCTTTCCAAATACCGTCAAGCCTAAATTTGACT
>NW_019719285.1:0-315 GCF_002891405.2 Cryptotermes secundus
CCGGCCAGTAAGGCTGACAAACTCACTGCCATCTGTGTGCCGATTTTCTTCCTTCAGGCAAGTAACAGTTATATTGACGGGATACGGGCGAAATAATGTCCTTGCCTGTATTGTTGGAGGTAATGATTACCTGGGCCTGAATAGGAACCTTGGTCCCTCAGCCCTTTCACATATTGTGGAACTTGAGCTTTTCTGTGCCTTGTATCTCAACATTCGTAGGTTCCTGTCCCGAACACAGCACAGTGAGTGTATCCACTCGTGGAGAACACAGTATTTAACTGGCTCCGAAGTGTTTGGTTTAGTACTACTATTCTC
>NW_019719285.1:363-604 GCF_002891405.2 Cryptotermes secundus
TTCGTCTAAATGCTTTACTTGCACAGGGTAATTTTGTTTGCACAGTCGATGGCTGTTATCAGTTTACGTTCCTTTAATTCGTCTGCCCTTAACCTAGCATAAAACTGCTTAGCTATATTCTTTAACAAATATTCACGTTCTGGCCATGTAAATGTAAATTTAAACACATTATTCCCTATCTTAATTGCTAGGGGCGAAATATGGTTCACACTATATTTCACATTATTAATTAGCGGTAGTC
>NW_019719286.1:0-405 GCF_002891405.2 Cryptotermes secundus
AGCAAATCCCCTTGTGTAACCGAACCATCGAAATCCTTCCCCCCCTCTTTTTTTCAGTAGTTATAAAGTAGATAGTAAGAATTACTAAAAAAAAACAGGTCAAGACACAGTCAGAACGAGCAGATAGACCGAAATTGCGCGGACAAGGACATCTGTTAGTTCTTGCGTCCAGGCCTTTGGTATTTCTTCGAAAAGGGCAGAAATGATACTTCATGGAACCCCCACGGAGTTTCTTTAGAAATGAAGAAGTTGACTTGGGGCGGCTAGCCACTTTGAGAATTCGAGACGTGACAGTCGCAACCCGTCATAAGTCAACAGTGGGAGGGCCAGGAGTTCATTAGCGACCCCTCGTAAGTTACATCTCTGTCAATTTCGCCGTTTGGAATTTTAGGCCGAAACTACTTC
>NW_019719286.1:509-582 GCF_002891405.2 Cryptotermes secundus
TTAGGACCTCTGGCTCGGCAGAGAGTAAAGTTTAAGATGAAGAGTCTGCTACAAAACTTTGAACTCGGCGGAG
>NW_019719287.1:0-404 GCF_002891405.2 Cryptotermes secundus
AATAAGTCATGGGTAGAAGCCGATAAAGCGGCACGCTACTTTGCAGCTTCTATTGCTTCGGCATATAGACTGTCGACAAGTAAAATTACATTTTCGTACATAAAAAACCATCTTCCTGCTCTAGATCGTTTGATAAAATATAAACAGAGTCTACGAAAACTGTGGCAAGAAACCAGGGATCCAGCGTGTAAAACGGCAGTCAATTGGGTAACCAAATCAATCAGGCGAATAACCCGTAAAAAGGCACTTGAACGGAGGGAAACAAAAATAGCTAACGCTGAAGTCACACCTCAGATTATATGGACCACTGCAAAATATCTCCTTAAGTGAGACGGAGCAAGGGCACCAACTGCTATTCTTGGTTCTTCTGGCCTTAAATTTTATCCTTCTGAAAAAGTCAACGA
>NW_019719288.1:0-458 GCF_002891405.2 Cryptotermes secundus
CATTTAAGAGGAGAACATGGACTCCGAGCGAAGAGTTATGTTCCAGAAGACAAAACTCACCATGCAGGATTTCAGATTCTCACAGCAGTGGTTACGAAGAGTACTATCTTCTAGGATAATACGCCGTGTAGTCCGTTGAAAGTAAACCGACGTTTCGGAGGAACATATTCCTACCTGCTTTCACGCTGGTATCTTGCTCGGCTTTTTCGGCCCTGAAGATGGAGGCAATATACTCCTCTGAAACGTCGGTTGACTTTCAATGGGCCACGCGACATTAAATCTCAGAAGGAGTTCTCTTAAGAACTCTTCATAAGCAGTCACTGAGAACCTCAAATCCTACATAGATTGAGAGTATTTGAGGACGAAGGGCTGTGGAGAGCATTTAGATACGTGTATAAGAGGACGGAAGCAACAGGAGGATGGAGACAATTACAGAATGAGGAACTTTATAATCTGTG
>NW_019719289.1:0-456 GCF_002891405.2 Cryptotermes secundus
TCCTGAACTAATTAATAAGCCCTCACGTAATCATGAAATTCGAAACCCGTTCTGGAACAAAACAGGCATTACCGTATTTACAGAATTCCTATGCTGATTAATATTCTGAGCCAGATGATTCCAATCTACTAACTCAAGATATGTTTATTTATGGTCTGTTTAATTGTTATCCTCCAAGACGTAGCTAGATCTTCCACGTAGGACTTTCTGTTTAGCTGAAAGAAAATTTCTATGCATTTCTCATCCCTTCCACGTGTTCTACAGATCCTGTCAATCTCAGACTTCTTGAGCTGATCCCCCTTGTAATACAGGATGTTCCATTCAAACCTCCCGCATTTTATCATATCTTATAAGAGAAAGTATGAATTGTAGGAGAGCAGCACGAACACACGGTCCTTCACGTAACCCCAGAGGAAGAAATCCAGCGTTGTGAAGTCCGGTGAACGTCGTGGCCAC
>NW_019719290.1:0-1137 GCF_002891405.2 Cryptotermes secundus
AAAAGTACAATGTTCCGCATCGTAACATCCATAAATTTACTTGCATATTTCCCGATGGGAAGCTACACAATCAAATTTACCATATTTTGATAGATAGGAGACGGCATGCAAGTATACCTGATGTCCGATCATTCAGGGCAGCAGATTGTGATACTGACCACTACCTGGTGGTGGCAAAGGTTAGGGAAAGACTGGCAATGAGCAAACAAACAATGCACAGAGTTCATATGGAGAGGTTCAATCTCAAGAAATTAAATGAGGTAGAGGATAAAGAGCAGTATCATGTTGAAATCAAAAATAGGTTCGCAGCCTTGAAAAACTTGGACACTGAGGTGGATGTTAATAAAGCTTAGAAAACTATTAGAGAGAAAATCAAAACTTTTGCCATGAAGAGTCTAGGTAATTATGAGCTGAAGGACCATAAGCCATGGTTCGATGAAGAATGCACAAAATTACTAGACCAAAGAAAATAAGCCAAACTGCAATGGTTACAGGATCCAAGCAAAATAAATAGGGATAATTTGAACAATGTATGACGTGAAACCAACAGGCATTTCAGGAATAAAAAGAGGGAATATCTGAAAGACAAAATTGATAAGCTTGCAATGAACAGTAAGAACAAGAACATCAGATACCTGTATAGAGGAATAAATTACTTTAAGAGGGGTCACCAACCTAGAAGTAACTTCGTGAAGGATGAGAATGGTGGTCTGCTTGCAGGTCCCCACAATATTTTGAATAGGTGGAAGAATTATTTCTCTCAGTTATTCAATGTACATAGGGCCAGAGATGTTAGGCAGATATAAATCCATACAGCTGAGCCGTGAATACCTGATCCAAGCCCTTTTGAGGTTGAAATTGATATTGCAAAATTGAAAAGGTATAGATCGCCAAATGGTGATCAAATTCCAGCAAAACTTGTTCAAGCAGGAGGCAAAATATTATGCTAATTACTTCTACTTGACATAAGGAACAATTGCCTGATCAGTGGAAGGAATCTATTATTGTACCAGTCCACAAGGGTGATAAAACTGAATGTAGTAATTATCAAGGATATCACTGCTATCAACTTCATACAAAATTTGATCCAAAATTCTTCTCTCAAGGTTAAGTCCATACTTACTTACTTACTTATTC
>NW_019719291.1:0-528 GCF_002891405.2 Cryptotermes secundus
AACCTAACCTACCCTATCTTAACCTAACCTAACCTAACTTAACCTAATCTAACGTAACCTAACCTACCATAGCCTACCCTAGCCTCGCCTCGCCTTACGTCAAGTTACGTCAAGTCACGTCATGTCATGCCAAGTCAGGTCAAGTCACACCAAGTCACGTCGAATCACGCTAATTTACGTCAGGTCACGTCACATCACCTCACGTCACCGCACCTCACCACACGTAAGAGCAGGGAATTACGTCAAATTACGACAAGTCAAGTCAAGTCACGTCAAATAACGGAAAGTCACGCCAAGTCACGTAAAGGCACGCAAAGTCACGTAAAGGCACGCAAAGTCACGTAAAGGCACGCAAAGTCACGTAAAGGCACGCAAACTCACGCCAAGTCATGACAAATCGCGTCAAATCACGTCAAGACACGCTAAGTCACGCCACGTCAAATCAAGTCACGTCTCGTCACGTCACACCTTACCTCAACTCACCTCACTTCACCTATCTTAACAGCAGGGAATGGTACCCCTCAGTTA
>NW_019719292.1:0-457 GCF_002891405.2 Cryptotermes secundus
CCACCTAGAGGTCGTAACTACATATAATTATTGCACTGTTGCTGATTTACACAATTCACAATCTTCTCAAACTGTTTCCACTATTTTTCACTATTCGTTTCCCGGAAACAGATTTATAACACAAGACCTGTAAAAATCTCACTAAATTACACATTCCCAGTATCGATGTACTACAACACATGTAACATCATACACTAAGTCTTCTAATTCTTCTTCTGGCCACACTGCTGTTCCTTTGGAACGTCGGAACTCCAGTCAAGTCAATTCCAAGTCCAAGACCAAGTCATATTGCGACTGACGGTCAGTCAGTCAGTAAGTCTTGGTGTCGAGCACCCTCCTGGGGCTCATGACCAGATATTTATTACTGTTTGACAGTTACGGTCNTTCTTTTTGTGGGGCGCCCTCTCTGAGGAGAGGACGGGTCTGTCTTTTTTACATGCTACTGGGTCTTCCCAGC
>NW_019719293.1:0-1140 GCF_002891405.2 Cryptotermes secundus
CACCAATTGCTTCACATCACCCTCACCTATCATCTGGGGCTGGTAGAATGGTCCAGAACTGTCCCCCGTACAAGAGACTTAGTCCCACCCCACTAGCAATAAAAAAGGGGTAGTGGAATGTCAGACATTTACCAGTTGCTAGGTAGGCTGTGCCCTTTAGCCTACCGATGCCTAAACGTTGCACCGCAGACGGAAACGTCACCAAGAGGGACATGGAACAAGGATTATACCACTCCGTCGTCACACCCCTCTGCACCCCTAACAAGTACATCCGCGTTGTATTGCTGACGGTCAGAGAGATGCTTTGTAGAGCACGGACTTTAGCTTAGCTCAACCCCAAATGAATATGTAGATAGTGTAAATAAACATAGGCAACATCTGGTCCCCCAGTGTTACAAGTTTATTCCCTCGAACCTCAGCCAGAGGAGAATCGGAAACGCTCGATAGCAATGTGCGTAGCTAAGACCCAACAACCCAGAATCCCCTCATTAAAGGGTCCTCTCTGACCATACCGCCCCTTTAAGCGGGTACTGATTTCCAGGGTGAGTGACGCAACCTGGAGTGCCACGCCAAGGCGTACAGCAAGTCATAGCAGTAAATGGGATAACAGACCACACATTAACAGTGGTCACTGAATAGCAGAATATAGCGCCGTATAGTCTGTTGAAAGTCAACCGATGTTTCGAAGGAACATGTTGCCTATATTTTCAGGATCGAAGAATGTGCCAAACAAGAAACCAGCGTGGATCATTTAGCAAGCTAATGTCACGTGACTTTCAACGGAATACACGGCGTTGTATCTTACAAGATATAACTCTTTTTATCTGTCTGTTTATCTTCATGTCCGTTTGCATGTTTCTCCATCCGTCTATCTGCCGTTCTGTTTTAACGAATTTTCCTTATTTTTGAAAAATAAAAACTCATTAGATTAACTTGTTGTCTGTGTGTCGTGAACAGGTGTGTGTCTATATATACCCACCTATCGTTGCAAGGCAATGGCTCTGTAAAAATGTTACCGCGGCAACGAATACGCGCGCAGTAATAGAAGAAAGTGTTGGACGCGTCGTTTTCTATACGAATCGTGACTCATCAAAGGAAGGTAGACGATTAGATCTTCCCAGAACTTCTTGTCCGTATATT
>NW_019719294.1:0-474 GCF_002891405.2 Cryptotermes secundus
GCACGATTTAACCTTTCTGAGGTGGCCACACAGAAACGGGACTAACTCTGTGTACCAGACTGTGCAAATGAAGACCTATCTTGTCATCTCTTATATGTACCTCCCACATGCCCTTTATGTAATTAATAGACAATGAAGCTGTCACAGTCAGGTGCAGCCTGCCCTTCTGTTAATGACGTGCTGGAAATATTTGGAATTTCCTTTGGATCTTCCTCCTGTTTTGCGATCAATATACGTATCTTAGCCAGCTGTCACTGGAAAAGAAGGCAGTGTATAATTCTCTGAGCCAAGTCCAGACACATGTAGTGCCTAATTCTCTGTTTGTGGGCATATCATGACATTCTTTCTCCAGGAATCTACATGCAGTTCCGAGGAGTGTAAAATGTAACTACGTTAATACGATCGTGCAATGGGCTGAAAACGAAAGCGGTCAAATGAGTTATGTACTAGGCATAAACAAGTCTTTGAATTGTT
>NW_019719295.1:0-414 GCF_002891405.2 Cryptotermes secundus
GTCACCAGGGTTACTTTTCCAACTTATGAAACATCTATTGATGCCCATGTGAGCAACTGGAATATATTATTCCAATAATTCAATAACTGCTGTCTGCTGATTTCCAGGGTTGGTATGAGCAGGTCATTATAAGGGAAAAATGAAGAAGCATTACTTTCCCAATGACTTACCGATGTGACAGTATCTTCATCTTCCTCTCTGTGGCCCTCTGCCTGGCTGCTTCAGTCATCAACCAGTTTGTTCGCTTACACCACCAAGGAATGTAAATTCGTGTGAGACATCTCACAATACTATCTACTATTCGTTGGTGGTGAAGCGAACAGCCAGAACACCTAATCCACTTGAAGTCAATGGTGCTCTCGATGGCACCTGTGATATGCTGCTCCACTGAATTGAAGTGGGCCACCTCTGACA
>NW_019719296.1:0-374 GCF_002891405.2 Cryptotermes secundus
ACACGTTCCCAGGCAATAAGTACATGCAACAATAGAAGAATTGTTGGAAGCGTCATTTTGTGAGTCTGTGGGTCTGCCTGTGAATCCTCTTATCGTTACTAGGCAACGGCTATGTAAACGCTTTTCCGCGGCATCGAATAATTGTTTGAGGAGTCGTTTTCGACGCAGTCCGTGTCATATCAAAGGAAAACATGAGATTAGTTCTTGCCAGAACTTCTTGTATACAAATATTTACAACGATCAACACATTATTCCAAAGGATTAACATTTCAAAGGCTTCTCAGTAGGACGTGGTGATACAAACGAATAACAATACATTTATTAAAAAAGAAAAACAGAGGTTCAGTGGCCAGAATACAAACCTTTCATTACTC
>NW_019719297.1:0-806 GCF_002891405.2 Cryptotermes secundus
TCCTTATAACCTCTTGGCACGGACCACCACAAAAAACCCCGTTTCTATGGTTGCATGCGTATCCATTGCCACGTTAACGTGTTTAGCCAGCCGTTGCCTAGAAACAGCACTACGCACAGCACACTACATCATACTTCATCTTTACTTGCGCTACCTTCTTCTTGCGGCGTCCATAATTTTTGTGTTGTTTTGTGGAGCCCTATGGACTGGAGTAACTACCTGGGAACATGCATACTAATGGGGCACATAAATACAACAGCGATAAGAAAACCACCGATATTCATAGGGCTATATATAAGAGAACATAAAAACATGGCTGCCGCAAGCAAAAGGTAGCGCGAGTAAAGTTAAAGAGTGATGTTCTCAAACAATTGTATTTTATTGAATGATCGACGAAAATGGAATAAAATTTGAATATTTTAACTTAAGAACTAATGCATTATAGCAATTGCAACAAGTTAACAGATGTAAGATTTGAAGCTTTCACGGCGGTGACTATGAAGAAAGCAGTCTTCTGGGATTTGGCACCGTGTATATGTGGTGTTAACCGACGTTTCGGAGGAACGTATCGGCTCCATCTTCAGGGTAGAAGAAAAAATATAAGAAATCTGCAAAGCGAAGAGACCGTGAGAACCGGTAAAAGCAGACTGTGTGGAAATATACACAGCTATGTGAGAGCAGAGAGGGTAGGGGGAAGGGCAAGTATACAAGTGAAAGCAGAAGTGTGGGAGGGGTAGGGGAAGGGAGCTGGGACAAGCATATTTTTGTGTAGGGGAGAGAAAGGCAAGGTTAAAGGCTGGGCACTA
>NW_019719298.1:0-591 GCF_002891405.2 Cryptotermes secundus
ATCCTACCATTCGTTTATAGTTCCTGTGTTAGAAATCCGTTGCCAAGAAACGGATAATGAAGACTAGTAGAAATATGCTGAGAAGATTAGTGTAGAATGCTTTGTAATGCGAAAATCAGCAACAATATAATAATTATTTGTAGTTACGGCCTGTAAGTCGTCAATAAATCCAATTACGATTCCGAACCCCAGACACGTGACAATGTAAACAGGCCCTACATTGTGGGAATGGGAGATTTTGCTGTCGGGATGTTCAGATGCCCGGACGGATAATATTCGTCGTTCATCCCAGTCCCTCCCGCGATACCACCTTGAAAGAGGCCGTGACCATATTCTTCATATCCATCCTTACTCATCAGTCGGTTGGTGCAGCGGTAACACTCTGGAATCATATTGAGAAAGTGCTCGCTTCGTATCTCGACTGGGACACCGAGTAACCTGAATAAGGACCGGTCCATCCAGGCAAATGTCGGAGTAGCACCTCAGCTGTGCCACGACTACTTCAAACCGTGTTCTTTCCAATTCATCATTCATTTATCACAGTACCCCCTAGATGCTTAACTTGTACTATTCTCCAGGTATAATTAGAAT
>NW_019719299.1:0-804 GCF_002891405.2 Cryptotermes secundus
TCTAGCTTGCTTGCTTTGCGTTGCTAGCTTTCTATCTTTGCGTTTTTAGCTTTCTAGCTTTGCGTTGCTAGCTAGATAGCCTGCTAAATTTTCGTTGCTAACTTGCTAGCTTTAAGTTAATAGCATGCTAGCTTTGCGTTGCTAGCTTACAAGGTTGCTAGAATTGAGTTGCCAACTTGCAAGCTTTGCGTTGCTAGCTTGCTAGATTTGCGTTGCTAGCTTGCTATATATGCGTTTCTAGCTTGTTATCTTTGCGTTGCTAGCTTGCCAGCTTTGCGTTTCTATATTGCTAGATTTGCGTTGTTAGCTGCTAGCTTTGCGTTGCTAGCATGATAGCTTTCCGTTGCTAGTTTGCTAGCTTTCTAGATATGCGTTGCAAGCTTGCTAGCCTTGCGTTGTTAGCTTGCCAGCTTTGCGTTTCTATATTGCTAGATTTGCGTTGTTAGCTGCTAGCTTTGCGTTGCTAGCATGATAGCTTTCCGTTGCTAGTTTGCTAGCTTTCTAGATATGCGTTGCAAGCTTGCTAGCCTTGCGTTGTTAGCTTGCCAGCTTTGCGTTTCTCTATTGCAAGATTTGCCTTGTTAGCTTGCTAGTTTTGCGTTGCTAGCTGGCCAGCTTTGCTTTGCTATCTTCACAGTTTTGCGTCGCTAGATTGCCAGCTTTGCTTTTCTATATTGCCAGATTTGCGTTGTTAACTTGCTAGCTTTGCGTTGCTAGCATGATAGCTTTCCGTTTTTAGCTTTACAGCTTGCTAGTTATGCGTTGCTAGCTTGCTAGCTTTGCGTTGCTAGATTGCAGCTTTGC
>NW_019719300.1:0-773 GCF_002891405.2 Cryptotermes secundus
TGTCTTTCACGTGAATACTTCCAGGAGGATTTCCCTACAAAAATTATGTAGGTATCCCTTGCCTCCCCTATCTTAATAACGTGCCTAGTCCATGGTAACCTGCTCGATATCACTAGGCCCCTTCTGAGATACTGGGTGGCCTGTTTTATCCCCACAGTTACTTCTTGTCTTGTAGCGTAAAACACGTCGAAATTTCAGGAAACTTCTTACGGATATCGAGGTCATGCTTGGTGACACTTATTTCGCTATGCTCTACTCAGAATGTCCGAAAAGTCGCATCCCATAATTAATTTAATTAATGTAGCAACAAATCATAATAAATGTTGAGATTTTTGGTCATTGACTTCAAAAGACGAAAGCACAAGACCTGAACATGGCTCGAAACATAGACAGACACTGGTTTCAGAACATTTCTTTATTGTTCACTGTTTTAATCGTTCAATTCCTTGGTCTTTGCGTCCAAGCGACCGACTTCTGATGCCCACGCAAGAAGGAGTAGCAACATTATTGTACTAAACATATTGTTTTAGAATCATTCGGAAGGGGCACGCAGTAGCGTAGTTGCTTGAAGCNAGCACTGTGCTACAAGCAGAAGGTCGCGGGGTCGAGTTGCAATGATGTGGATTTTTTCAAGTTACGTTACCTTCCAGCCGCAATGGCCCTGGGGTCGACTCAGCCTCTGACAGAAATGAGTACCAGGAAACTTCCTGGAGGGTAAAGGGCGGTCAGCGCGTGAGGCTGACAACCTCACCGCCATCTGTAAGCCGATTGTC
>NW_019719301.1:0-418 GCF_002891405.2 Cryptotermes secundus
GAGTCATGAGGTGGAAACGTTACCTCTAGACTACGGAGGCAGCTTACTTTTCTAAGTAAGTAAATTTGTCCCTGTGTTTAACCATTTAAGCACTGAGACATGAAGGCGTATGGGGGAGTGTGTATGTAGATCCATATTTTCTTGACCTCGGCACTAGTTGGAGGAAATTAGTCATCTTCACATCCCTGCCGATTAACCCCCTGGGAAAGCACCCCCGGTATCGATTGGATAGGAGACTGGATGGGCCCAGAACCGGTCTCGACGACGTGGAGATGAGAAAATTCTTGACCCTACTGGGACTCGACCTCCGATCTCTCGGTCCTCCATAACGTAGCCAGTCGCTATACCCACTGCGCTATCCCGGCTCTCTACTTCTCTCATTCTTTTGAATGTTACCCTCCCATCTACGTTTATGTCT
>NW_019719302.1:0-262 GCF_002891405.2 Cryptotermes secundus
GCGGCCCAAAGCTTCTTCACCGTACATTTGCTTCACCATGTTAAACGTTTCGCTAGGGGATTTGCCTAGTTTTGGCAGAACTTGTTGTTTCCCGTTGTTCAAGCTGCTACATTTTCGATTTCCGCTACTCGCATTTAACTGTAGTTCACAATAGTGGCAGTAGTTCTACTTTCACTCTTTGCATCCAACTGCCTCTTGCTGTGATGAGAGATGAACTGACAGGGCATCATATCGTCCCTCAACATATCTGCTGTAGTGACCT
>NW_019719302.1:431-811 GCF_002891405.2 Cryptotermes secundus
ATCACTGGGAACAAGACTCAAGATCGAACACCCATTAGCTATAACGTAGTAAAGAACACTCATGACGCCGGTTTTAATATTATCAAGCTTACTTGTCAGACTTTCATCCATTTATATTATTAAGTACTCGTAAAGTGGGGTTTATCATAGGTAAATATGGCTGCAATTCGCAGATTCCCGCCACAAATTAGTCAAAATATCCATATCAGATTTAAAAAGAGTCCACTCAGCTCTTTAGGCGCTGATACTACGACGTGTACATAAAAAAAGAGAACCAGAGAGTCATAAATTTGGGCCCATATGACCCCCACTACACAAAGGTTTACTTTTCTTATATTTTAATGAAACCTTAAAAATGTATAGGCATATAAAAAGCGTGT
>NW_019719303.1:0-568 GCF_002891405.2 Cryptotermes secundus
TCGACATATAATATTTACTTCACGATGATGTCTACAAATTTTGAGGGCCAGTGACTACTGGGTGAAATACAGACTTAACTGATCCTGGCTTTCAAGCAAAGTTCAGCACTGATCGGCTGGTGTAATTTAAAGTATCATTTTTGGCTTCAGTTTATGCAGAAGTATCAATATTACCCCCCCCCCAAACACAAAACACTGGGTTTCATACATCCTGGCAGTGTAAACTCTCCTGTTGGCAGAGGTGGGGCATTCATTCTGTGTATANAAACACAAAACACTGGGTTTCATACATCCTGGCAGTGTAAACTATCCTGTTGGAAGAGATGGATCATTTCTCATGTGTACCAGTAAACAGTTAAAACAGATGCTTTTCTTTTTATGAAACTTAAACTTTAATATAAAAGCAAACAGGGGCACACAGCAGCATAGTTGGTTGAGGTAATAAGCTACAAGCTGGAAGGTCGCAGGCTTGATTCCCATCACTAGATTTTGACATTGACCTAATCCTTCCCACTGCATTATCGCCCTGGGGTTGACTCAACCTTTAACAGAAATTAGTACCAGGAAT
>NW_019719304.1:0-629 GCF_002891405.2 Cryptotermes secundus
CAATTCATGTGTTTAGTCTGTGGACACCATTCTACCCACAGGCCTCTTACTTCTTCTGTTTTCCTAGCTACTGCATAGCTTACGTGTAGTATTGTAGCCTGATCGAGTAACTATAGACGGG
This sequence comes from Cryptotermes secundus, assembly GCF_002891405.2. Classification (NCBI taxonomy): domain Eukaryota; kingdom Metazoa; phylum Arthropoda; class Insecta; order Blattodea; family Kalotermitidae; genus Cryptotermes; species Cryptotermes secundus. The sequence goes on from NW_019719304.1 coordinate 122, forward strand.
ATTTAGATTAGTTACTCGACTTATTGACCACTTATACAACTCGTTACTACACTCCACAAATCTCTATCGCACACAGACTAGTGTTCTCAGTCTCTTACGGTCTCCACTAGTCGTTTTCTGGTAACGGTTTTTAAAACTGTCGCTATAACAGTCTCACTAAATTACACACTCCAAAAATTACTGCAACCACAGCACACAAAAGTCTTCTCTGTCTTCACTAGTCGTTTCCTGGTAACAATTTCTAACAGTGGATAATCTTCAGCTTCTGTTCTAACTGCACCAATCAAATTTTCTCGTCACAATTCTCTCAGTGCTTCAACCGACTAACTCCTAGGCTGGCGGTCATTTCACTCCAACCTCCTAGTCTTCTCTTCACGGACTGACTTTCCGCTATGTATAAGGGGTGGGCCTTCTCGGCCCTTGAACCGCGCCCTTCAGTGGTCTCTTGTGCTTGACTTTCCACTAACTGAACTCCCAGACCGGTGTCCTCGTTATATAACCCTTTTGC
>NW_019719305.1:0-354 GCF_002891405.2 Cryptotermes secundus
GTGGAATGGCGATATTCAAAAGTTTGCTGATCCTGAAAATGTCAGGTGTGCCACCATGAACGCGCTGGCCGAATCAACTCCTTTGCAGTAGAGAGTTTTACGGCCGTCCGGCTCTTCTGTCTGGCTGGTGATGTAGTGCTGTGTGCGCCGGTGGAAATAGCTGTTGGCTACGGCGTGTTGGCTAAAGTTGTGGCAGCTAAGTTAGTTGTCTGGATGTGGTGTGGCAGCCGCATTGGTTGCCTGGTCACATGCAACAGTTGCCTGATTGGAGTGCGGCAGCTGGGTTAGCTGCCTGGTCGTGGAGTCTGATTGCTGGAAGACACCTGGTTGCGGAGCGCGGTTGCTGGAGAAGTG
>NW_019719306.1:0-205 GCF_002891405.2 Cryptotermes secundus
AGCATGCTAGCTTTGCGTTGCTAGCTGGGTAGTTTCCGTTGCTAGATTGTTAGTTTTGCGTTGCTAGATTCCTTGCTTTGCGTTGCTAGCATGCTAGTTTTGAGTTGCTTGCTCGGTAGCTTTGCGTTTCTAACTTGGTAGCTTTCCATTCCTAGCTTGCTAGCTTTGCGTTCTAGCTTGCTTGTTTTGCGTTCCTAGCTTGCTA
>NW_019719306.1:333-454 GCF_002891405.2 Cryptotermes secundus
TGTTTGCGTTTCTAGCTTGCCAGATTTGCGTTGCTACATTCCTAGCTTTCCGTTGCAAGCTTGCTAGCTTAGTTTGGCTAGCTTGGTAGCTTTGATTTGCCAGCTTGCTAGCTTTGCGTTG
>NW_019719307.1:0-445 GCF_002891405.2 Cryptotermes secundus
AGTTAGCAACGTAAAACTAGCAAGATAGCAACGCAAATCTTGCAAATTAGCAACGCCAATCTAGCAATTTAGCAAGCTAGCTACTCAAAGGTAGCAAGCTTGCAACGCAATACTAGCTTGCTAGCAACGCAAAGCTAGCAATGTAGCAACACTAACCTATCAAACTTCCAACGCAAAGCTAGCAAGCTAACAACGCAAAGTTAGCAAGATAGCAACGCAAAGCTAGCAAGCTAGCCACGCAAATCTAGCAAGATAACACCGCAAAGCTAGCAAGGAAAGAATCGAAAAGCAAACAAAGCAAAGCTGAAGCTAGCAACGTATAACTAGCAAGCTAGCCACGCAAATCTAGAAAGGTAGCAACCCAAAGCTAGCAAGCAAGAAACGCAAAGCCAGCAAGAATCGCAAAGCCAGCAAGCAACGCAAATCTAGCAAGCTAGCAACGCAG
>NW_019719308.1:0-425 GCF_002891405.2 Cryptotermes secundus
GGTCATAAAAATCCGGGCCCTAGTAATGACCTTCCATCTCATAGGATAAATTCGAATAGTCCCGATCTCATCAAAGTATATGCCTGTCCTTGAATCTGTCATCAACCTTCTGACCTTGACCTTGACCTTGGAGCAGTGTCCACCATACGCAGACTGTGATTAGAAATATCCCTCTATACAGCTGCATTTTCTGAAATTGAACAGAAGTATGGTTTTAACCTATTAATCTGTACTTCTTGATGCTTTCTTTTGCCTACTTCTTGTATTACAGCATTAGAACCTTTTCTATCATTAATATCTTACGGACCTATCCACAATGGGTCCAACTTTTGCCCATCCACTTTCCTCAAGAGGACTAAATCATTTACTTTGAAATCATTCTCATTTGATTTCACTCTTTGTCTTTGTGTTCCTTTAAATTCAAT
>NW_019719309.1:0-780 GCF_002891405.2 Cryptotermes secundus
AGAAGGGATATAGAACGATGTAGTCAACTAAACGTCAACCGACGTATCAGAGGTACATGTCTCCATCTTCAGGCTCGAAGAGTAACCCAGCGAATCAGGCAGCAAACAGAATTGGTTTCTTGTTTGGCTTATTCTTCAAACCTGATGATGGAGGCGACATATTCTTCCGAAATGTGAGCAGACTTTCAACGGACTAAAAAGACCATTGTATTCCAGAGGACAAAACTGTTCACAGCCAGACAGACCTCTTTTCTTAATTTCCTGTTGTGGCAGAAGCTGCTGCACGGGGGTCCGCCAGCTTTTCCCATATGTCTATGGTGCTCGTGGCCGCTGGTGTTGTTTGTCATGACGCAGTGCAGCTGCGTGCGACTACTCTGGTGAGATGAACTTAGAGAAGAACCCGTGGGAGCTCGCGTGGCTGCAGTCTCGATATGACGCTGGATGATGTTTCTCTCTCCTCTCGTTATGCAGCCTCCACACAGACCGCTCTTCTACTGTTGCGTGCTCAAGTGTCGCGGCGCTCACGTGACGGTTACTGAGCCGTGTATCTGCTGAGTCGTTCCCTATCAACGGCTGTCTCGGCTGGCTTCACAATTCGGCACACATGCCACAACATTATTATTAACTAACTCCATGGAATTGAGTCCTTCTTGAGAAGCCACCATTTGCTCAGCTATTGAAATTTCCTAACGTTGTATGGACACTGAAGGTTCATTACCGTGTTCACAAGAGCTACATCAATCATCATCATCAGTAATCTGTCAGACGACAGGTCCACAG
>NW_019719310.1:0-453 GCF_002891405.2 Cryptotermes secundus
CAGCACAATAAGTAAGTATTTCACTGTCAAGTCACTGATGTGTACGTGGTCCTTACATATCCTGATTCTATAACAATATATGCTGTAAGGAATAAAGATGTATTTAAGGACGTTTCTAACGGTTAAGTTATCTTATTAGCAGTACTGCTTTCAGCAGTCCAATATTAGGCTACTTTAGTTCACATTAATTTATTTTGACTCTTTGCCGTGTGGGCAGTCGCATTTGAGCTACGTTAAATCCTTTGAAAATGAAACTTATTGATACATGCGCAGGTCATACAATCTATTACGTGAAAATATGGTCAGTGTTGAATTGAATTTTAAATGTATCCATTCTGGTCCACCACACTATTAAAGAACGATTTGACACCGTCCAGTNTAACTCATATATAACAGCCTAATAATAGTAGCACGTACCTACGTCTCACACTCATAGTGTTTTCACTGTCATAT
>NW_019719312.1:0-417 GCF_002891405.2 Cryptotermes secundus
ATCAAGCAACGCAAACCTAGCAAGCAAGCAACGCAACGCTGGCAAGCTTGCAACGTAAATTGGAAAGAGAGCAATACAAACCTGCCAAGTTAAAACGCAAATTTGGCAAGCTAGCAACGCACACCTGGCAAGATAGCAACGCAAACCTGCAAACCGACAACGCATATTTAGCAAGCTAGCAACGGAAAGCTAGCAAGCTAGCAAAGCAAAGCTGGCCAGCTAGAACGCAAAGCTGGCAAGCTTGCAACGCACACCTAGCAAGAGAGGAACGCAAAACAATCAAGTTAGCAACACATCTCTAGCAATCTAGCAAGCTAGCAACAGAAAGATAGCAAGCTAGAAAGCCAAGCTAGCAAGATATCAACGCAAACCTAGCAAGCTGGCAACACAAAGCTAGCAAGCTAGCAAAGTTAAGCT
>NW_019719313.1:0-475 GCF_002891405.2 Cryptotermes secundus
GCAGCTCACAACGACTGAACTGCAGTTCTCTGTCTGAACTCACGTGGCATGCGGTAGCTCAGTTGGTTCAGGCACAAGCCGAAAGGTCGCGGTTTCGATTCCCGATAAGGTGGATTTTTTAATTGATCTGATTCTTCCAGCCGCACGATGGCCCTGGGGTCGACTCAGCCTCTAACAGAAATGAGTACCAGGAATTTTCCTGGGGGACAAAGGGCGGCCGGCGCGTAAGGCTGACAACCTCACCGCCATCTATGAGCTGATTTTCTAGAGAAGATGTGGGATCCTCGACGTCTCACAACCCTATGGGCCTTCACGGCCTCTTACAGGGATAGCTCATAGTCTGAGCTACTTTTTTTTTATCTTCGTTTATTTGTACAGTCGGTCCGTATAAAGGACTATAAGTATATCTTGTGAAATACTTAATTTAAGGCTTAAATACTAATAAGAGAACATGTCAGGGAGAGTAGTGCTCCAG
>NW_019719314.1:0-458 GCF_002891405.2 Cryptotermes secundus
CTTATGGAGCTGAGCCCTTCTGGAAGAGCCGCCAATTCTGCAGCTTTTCAAGAATTTCACAGCATTTTATGGAACACGGAGGTTCAGTACCGTGTTCACAAGAGCCCTCCACTTGCATCCTATCCTGAACCAGATTGTATCTACATTATCACCCAGTAGATTCACATCATCGGCATAGACCAACAGCTGATGTGTCCCGTTTAATTTCAGTCCCACCTGGTTTCCCTGGACCTTCATAATGGCATATTCTAAAGCAAAGTTGAAAAGGAGTGGCGACAAAGCATCTCCTTGTTTTAGACCATTCTGGATAGGAAAATTGTAGACAAATATTTACGTACACGGACTTCACTATACGTTTCGTTTAAACACATTTTTATCACCCTAAGTAGTTTCATGGGCATCCCAAACTCTAGCAGAATATTGTAGAATACTTCCCTCCTAACTGAATCATAGGCTTT
>NW_019719315.1:0-523 GCF_002891405.2 Cryptotermes secundus
CGTTATATTCGAGAACCACCTCTGTAAAGTGGTCCCGGTGCTTAACTAACTAAGCACTACTCCATGAAGACATGCGACTTGATACAGAACCACATTTTCTTGACCTCGACAGCAGTTTAAGGTTAGTGGTCAGATTCACGCCCCGGCCGCATTACACCCGAGAAAGAGCCCCCGGTACTCACTGTATAAGAGGTTGAGCCTGGACGACAAGTGAAAATTATTGACCCTAACGACACTCGAACTCCGACCCCTTGACCAAGTCGTAGCCAATCGCTATACCGACTGCCCTGTCCCGACTCCAGAACAACCTCTGAAAATCTCAAATCATATGTAAACTTGTTTTCTAACGGACAACGAAGCAACACGAATGAAGCAGACATACAAATTGTGACTAAAACATAGTGAGACGTAACAAACTCAAGCAATTGTTCAGGTTTAGCGTTGTCTTGCCCAGTTTCAGTAATTGTAATATGCTGCTAGTTTGCTTAATTTTTATTTGATAACATGTTGTGTGGCTAGGCAC
>NW_019719316.1:0-579 GCF_002891405.2 Cryptotermes secundus
CCATCTACATGCTACAGCATGCTTTCAAAAGGAATTATCACGCACCCACAGTTTAAGAACGGGGCACAGGGAAATAATGAGCACAAAATGGAGCTTACGATTAATCCGAAAGACACATGGAGAATGATACGATCTTATACATACAGTAAAACTTGGTTATAGCAACATCGGTTTCTGCGACACCTTGTCTATTGCGTCAATATTCAATGGTACGAACTAATTCCTCATAAAGCAACTGTTTTTATACCTTGCTTAGTACGACATGCACAAATGCATCAACCTCGTATGTAACGTCATTTTCATTCCTCAATTTCTCTGATATGGACATTGAACGTAATTTAGAAAGTGTGTATTGGGCAAGTAACAGGAAACAGATGAAGATAACTGATTACTGTACTCGTATCTAGGTACAGTAAGGCACAACAATTGATGTAATCTACTGTAATTTGGTGAGTAGGCCTACCTTTAATATACAGTATTAGTGCGGTGTGTATTGTCAGTGAAAAGCGCTGTAATATGTCTTTGATATTACACATTTGGGCAATTCCACGTTAATGTTACGTTAATCTGTACTGTACT
>NW_019719316.1:596-906 GCF_002891405.2 Cryptotermes secundus
AAAAAATGCAACATTTTAACTCGGTTTTTGGTAGATTTTTACGTGACTAACATAAGGCTACTGTGAAAGTGCCCATTTCGGTTACAACGACATTCATTTATAACGACACTATTTTTAGGTCCCTTTGATGATGTTATAACCAAGTTCTACTGTATATATATTGCAACTGTCCAATTTATGGGATGGTCAATCGATGTTCTGTGTATGGTTAGTTTTCGGTGAAATTCCTGTTTCGTCTCACAATTCGAGATCCCCCCCTACCCCTTGAGACGCAGCAGGTGGCATGGGTCAAGCTTGAAGCCAGCTGCCC
>NW_019719317.1:0-520 GCF_002891405.2 Cryptotermes secundus
AAGTAGAGAGAATGGGAGAAAGAAGAAATCCACACAGATTTTGGTAGGTAAACTTGTTCTTGAGAAAAGTTGGTTGGTTGCAATTTCTAAATCTCGTCCTTCACAACGGCTCTATACCGAGACTGTATCTACGTAGGCTGTCGACATACGAATCAGGGCTTCTCGTACTTGTTCGGCCAGGCCTCTAAGCACGCAAGGCTGGACGGCCACCAAGTTGCCTGCATAACTTGTACAGGTTAGAAGGAACTAACGTCGCGGCAAGCAAGAGGTTAGAAGGAACTAACGTCGCGGCAAGCAAGAGACAGAACGGGACTGCAGAAGCACGGCGTACGAAGAGCACTATCTTTTGGTTTGCAACACTATGTAGTCCGGTAGATGTTACAGACGTTTTGGAGGAAGGTACTGCCTCCATCTTCAAGGTCGAAGAGTAGGCCGCGCGTTGGAAGATGTAGTATGGATAAAGTGGAGGGGGTAGCAGCCCTGGACGGACCAGGAGCAAGAAGAACAGTGAAAGAATTAA
>NW_019719318.1:0-581 GCF_002891405.2 Cryptotermes secundus
TTGAAGCTGTTTTTCCTGCCATATTTGGAAGCATTTCTGGAACATATATTTTGGTGCATTCACTACTGGACCTTCTCAAGGGACCAAAGATGCATCCCTTTCAGTGAAGACTCTGTGGTTGGGAATAGAAGTCTCACTTAAGCCAAGAAGGATGTTCAAGCAGCAGAATCTGGTCTTTGCACCATAAAATGGTTGCTTCAGTTATTGACCATCAGTCAAGTTCTTTGGTATCATCTTTGCACAAATGTTTTTCAAGACTGATGATTAAAATTTGACAAAAAAGATTCTTATCCATCCCCATGCCTTCTCCTATCATTATAATAGTCACTCTTTGACTGATACAAACAAATTTCTGCACTTTCTCAGCATATCCATCAGTTTTCACTGTTGTTGGCCAGTCTGATCAAGAATTATCATGGGCATTCTTTTGTCATTTTAGAATACCATTTGTGTCAATCAAAAACTTGTCCCTTAAACACTGGAAATCCCACATAAACTTCTTTTTACAGTTTACAACTTTGATGGCTGTTTTTCTCAGTTTCACCAGAAATTTCAGATCAGTGTGCTGTTCAAAAAAAAAA
>NW_019719319.1:0-349 GCF_002891405.2 Cryptotermes secundus
AAGCTAGCAAGTTAGCAACACAAAGCTAGCAAGCTAGCAAAGGAGAACTAGAAAATTAACAACATAAAGCTAAAAAGCTAGCCACACAAGTCTAGCAAGCTAGCAAGCGCAAAGCTAGCAAGCAAGAAACGCATATCTACCAAGCTAGCAACGCAAAGCCAGCAAGCTAACAACGCCAAGCTAACAAGGTAGGAACGCAAACCTAGCAAGCAAGAAACGGGAAACTAGCAAGCTAGAAAGGCAAAGCTAGCAAGTTAGCAACGCAAATCTAGCAAGATAGCAACGCAAAGGTGGCAAGCTGACAACGCAAAGCTGGCAGGCTAGCAACGTATACCTAGCAAGCAAGCAA
>NW_019719320.1:0-674 GCF_002891405.2 Cryptotermes secundus
ACTGCGCTACTGTCTTTTCCTGTGATTCACGCATGTCATCTTTCAGGCTATTTATCTGAGTTGCTGTCTTTTCCTGCGCTTCACCTAACATACTAGTCTGAGCTGCTAATTTTTCTTGTGCCTCAGATGCTGTCCTTTCCTGCGATTCACGCATTTCTCTAAACATTTGTGCAAGCATTTCTTGCATTACATCTGCGTTTACAACTAAATTATTATCTACATTTGTACTTGCACTTGCAATAGGTTCAACAGTGTTCTGCATGTTAATTTCCATTTCTATGTCACTACTAGTGTCTGAGTCTGATTGAATTGCGCTAATTTGTTCTGCAATTTCACTTGAGTATATTGGCTGTGCACTTGGATAATCTATCTGGGAATCTTGTAACACTGGTTCATTATCACCTGCATTAACAACTTTTGTTGCGCGTGGACGTAATTCTCTTCCGGCCATTTTCAATCGTTGAGACTAACCTTATTTCCTCCGGTGACGTTAATACTGCTTTGATGACTTGATGTAGATGTGTGTGTGTAATTTATCCTTCACTTCACTTCACTACACTTCACTTCTCATATCTGCCAAGACGTCGTGCCCAGGTTGGAGCGCCATCTTTCTGCAACCGCTCTCTCGCCTTTTATTTTCTGATGTTGGTTTGGTTCCGGTGGCAATGAAAGTC
>NW_019719321.1:0-762 GCF_002891405.2 Cryptotermes secundus
CTGAGTGCAGCCTCCATGCTTATTGGATAGGAGGTTGTGTAGGCATCAGAGCCGGTCTGGACGCTGTGGAGAAGAAAGAAATCTTTTACGCGTGTCGGGGGTCGGATCCAAATTCCTCAGCCGTTCAGCCTGTCCCTATGTCGACTGAGCAGTCTCTACTCCTGTTAGGCACTCTGTACTTAAGTATGGAGTTGAGGCCTTCTTGAGACGCCGCCAATTGTGCAGCCACTCAAGAATCTCCCAGCATTTTGTGGAACCCGAAGGTTCATTACCGTGTTCTCATGAGCCCTCCACTGGTCCCTATCCTGAGCCAGATCAATCCAATCCATGCCATCCCATCCTATCCAAGATCCATTTTAATATTGTCCAATCACCTACGCCTTGGTCTTCCCAGTGGTCTCTTTTCTTCTGGCTTTCCCACCAATATCCTATATGCATTTCTATTCTCCCCATTCGTGCTACATGCCCTGNTCACATCTTCCTTGACTTGATCATTCTAATTCTAATTATACTTGGAGGTTAGGTACCCTGTATAAAGGTAAAATATAAGTGTTATTTGAAAGAAACCTTGGTCTTTGCAGCGGAAGTCGCAGGAACTTAGATCCTGGTAAAGTTTCGGCAAGTTATGCATAAACGAAAGCTGATGATGGAAGCATGGACCAGACAGTCAGTATGACCGCGTGAGGCGTGCGTAGTTCAGCGTCCTTTAATTGCTCGCTCACGCAGTTCTTGCCAAGACGGCTGTGGTAGTTAATCTTACTG
>NW_019719322.1:0-717 GCF_002891405.2 Cryptotermes secundus
GCAATTCACCTTGGCCGGCATAAACAGCGAGCGGATCAAGTTCTGTCACGTAACTTCACAGCTAGACAACCGATACGCCACAGAGGTGGATGACATGATCACCTCTCCACCCGTATGAAGCCCTACACCCTACTGAGGACCGAGATTGTGAGGCGGCTATCCTCTTGGAGGCCGCAGCACTCTGTGCAGGCCGCAGCTCCGAGTTCGAAGTCCAGCCAGCGCTCGCTAGCGTTGATGAACCCACGGACATCGGCGCACTTCGGCAGGAGATCGATGAACTCTCCCGCAAAGTGGCTGCACTCATCACCGAACAGGACCGCCTCCACCCCCCCTTCAGGGAATCTGACAACAAACCGAGAGACCAAGGCTCCAGTCCCAAGGGTTCCCGCCCCGCCTTCAACAACCACCGGCCCGGCAGCAGATGCCCCTACAGGGACGACACTACATCCAGTATCTGCTGGTACCACCGCCGCTTCGGCGCTCGGGCACAAAACTCTACTCCGCCTTGCTCCTACCGCAAGCAGGGAAACTGATGCAGCCGAAATCATCGGCGGCACATGTCTGCGCTACGACAACAGGCCGCCTCTTCATAACGGACAGAGTCAGGAAACGGCAGTTCCTTGTTGACACGGGTTCGGACCTCTGTGTATACCCCCGCAGGCTTGTCCATCAACGCATGGAACGTACCAACTATGACCTGTGTGCGGCTAATGGCAC
>NW_019719323.1:0-432 GCF_002891405.2 Cryptotermes secundus
CTAATAACGCATATCTAGCAAGCTAGCAAAGCTAGAAAACTAGAATACGAAACATAGCTATCTAGCAACGCCAAGCTAGCAATGTAGCAACGCAAATCTATCAAATTGGCAACGCATAGCTAGTAAGATAGCAAACCATAAGCTAGCAAGCTAGCAATGCAAATCTATCAATCTAGCAGGCTAGCTACACAACTCTAGCAAGATAGCAACGCAAAGCTGGCAAGCTAGCAACGCACACCTGGCAATCTAGCAACGCAAAGCTGGAAAGCTAAAAACGAAAAGCTGGCAATCTAGAAACGCAAACAGGCAAGCTAGCAACGAAAAGCTAGCAAGCTAGCCACGCAAATCTAGCTAAACTAACAACGCAAAATCTAGCAAGCAAGACATATAAAGCAAGCAAGCAGGCAACGCAAAGCAAGAAAGCTAGCAAAG
>NW_019719324.1:0-1228 GCF_002891405.2 Cryptotermes secundus
ATAGCAACTTCCAGGCACACAGAGTGCAAGTTAGAAAGGCAGAATTTTGTATACATACAGTTGTACATCGGACTTACAAATTAATTTTTGCGGTCGTCATGTTTAGAAAAATTTTCTGTAGAAAGGACATTTAAACGCTGAGCCACTAAGTGAAGTGTTTGACCTGAAAAGTTGAACTTGTATTATTAGTTGTACTAATGCAACAGGATGCAAACAGTAACAGATAATACATTTTCCAGTTATATGTGTACTATCCAGTGGATACCAGGGTCTACTGCCCTGGATATAAAGGGGCATGAAGCTGAAAACTCATCCCAATCTAATGCTTCAGTTAAGAATGGTAGAGCTATACTTCTGCTTCCTCATGCCTTCATAGCACAGTGCTTAATTAATTATGCATAGGACAAGTTTACCTTTTACATTTACTTTTGCCTAACAACCTTGCAGGTTTCCATTGGCACCACCATCCCCTCAACAACAGAAAAAAATTACACAAAATAAATGGGAAACCAACATTTTCAAATTATCTGCATTTCTTTGTGCATAAATTTTCTTTAAAACTGTGTAGTATTCAGTCTCTTGTATTTTTCACAGCCCAAGCCATAAAAACAGTCTGAATACTGTCTCATCCAAAACATACCACTGCACTCAGAAAGCTCTTTTTCCTACCTGGAAGACAATAGTACTTCATAGTTACAGCCAGCAGGAATATGGAAGACATCACTCACATATATCGACAGCTCCACCTGAGAATTAACACTGCTGTACTTTATTACCTTATCTTAATTACTTATAATGACATCCCACCTCTTTTTCATTTGCAGATACCTTCCACAATCAAACTCAACACCCCCTGAAGTGATGGAGGACTGCCCCATCCATCCCACCTATAGGAAAACATCCCAGAAAGTCGTATTAATCCTTAAAATTATAACTTGTACCTACATGTATTTATGCAATTTGTTCTGAGTCATGGGCTAAAGTACTTTGTTAACGACAGATTCCACAAGCTCTGGACAGACAGTTGATGATCTAATTACAAGCACATTAAACAAAACTTATGTACCTGAGTTGATGTTAATAGATGCTGCAGTCACAGGGACAGGTTTGAAATGAGTTCATCTATGATCAGTGATGAAAACTGAACAATGCCCTATGACAAATAAGTGGGGGGAGGGGACATGTAAAACAATAAATATGCATATTTCCTTCTCGAAAACAAGGGAGG
>NW_019719325.1:0-447 GCF_002891405.2 Cryptotermes secundus
TTCGTAAGTTGAAACACCTTACATGCATTTGATGTGAAGTGTACACATGCCATCTCAAGATGTGCAACAGAATGAAGAACCTCAAGGTGCTTAGTCTGGTGGCAAAAGCAATACAGAATGACATGAGTTAAGTACATGGTGACGTTAGACATAAATTGGAAAAATTTGGAACTGTGTTAAGATGTCCACGTGCGTATGTTCGCCAGATATACGCGGGGTACTTCAAAAGTCGTGGCAACTAATTTTTTGAGGGCAAACACGTTACAGTGAAGAAAGTTCAAAATGTACTTATGAAAGGGCATGATATACCCCTCCGATTGGCTTAGTCAGATCAGGTAGATGTGAAGGGGCGTACGTATAGCAGGCAAGCAAAATTGCACATTACGGAATGACTTTTTTTTTATTCTTTAATCCTCGAAAAATTCAATTCTGATTAAGAAATAAAAA
>NW_019719326.1:0-546 GCF_002891405.2 Cryptotermes secundus
AACGCAGGGAAAGGGATGCGAGTCGATGAATCTGAGGCATGATTATGGTAACAATGTCACAACTGATGGATAAATTATACAGACGTCAAGAAGACTGACAGAGCTTCAAGGAATACGAGGATATCCGTCGCAAAAAACAAACGCAGAAGCACATTTCATGTCAATAATATGATGTAAAGCTGATGAAAATACGTGTTTGCTATGTATATGTAATGGTTCAAAACACAATAATTATTATATTGTGGCACGTAGACCAGCTGCTAGGCAGGCTGTTACTAGGCAACGGTCCGTAAAACATAACGGCGTCCTCTGTGTGGTCCGTGCCGGGATGTTACAAGAAGGGCCAGTCAGCTGTTGCAGTTGAAGAGTTAGATAACCGCTGGGGTTCAGTTACGATCTGTTGCTGTTAAAACAGGGTAGCTCAGGCTACAGACAGTTCGGGAAACCACAGGAAGAGGAAAGTCCAACGTTGGAAGCCGCTACCAAACATCGGCAGTGTACACACGACTGTGGAACCAGTGCGTAACAGTGAACTGTAAAGTGTAG
>NW_019719327.1:0-434 GCF_002891405.2 Cryptotermes secundus
GTTATCAAAAAATTTAGGTTATGTTCATTAACTATAACACAATAATGTTCTAACTTCTCTGCTGCTGCATACCTGAAGAGCGAGGCATTTGCTTTAATTAAATCATCTGCCCCCAAAAAAGGAATCAGCAGGTAAATCATCAGCAACCATTAAAACAAGCCTGCGTGCAGGAGCTTCTAGAGGACTGGACTGTGGTATAATGTCATGAACTACTGGCAATTTGAAATAAATACCAAATACAGATACTAAAAATGCTATATGAACAAAGAAACTACTAATGATGAGAAACACTGTTGAGAATATGCGTTCAAAATGACCATTACACCAATCTTTTCCAGGACATATTATATATGTCCTGTCCTGTCCATATATTATGCATAATATATTAATGTCAGGTATTAATATCAATGAAATTCAAGAAAGGTCTAAACTTA
>NW_019719328.1:0-281 GCF_002891405.2 Cryptotermes secundus
CACTACTGGTGCTAACCAGTTTGTACAGCATATATATATATATATATTGGACTTAGGAACGTGTAGAATCCTAATCATTCAAGGGACTTTGATTCATTACCAGGGCCCGGATTGCATAAATAAGTATTTTTTTTTTATTTTTTTATTATTGCTACTGGGGTGGGACTAAGTCCCTTTTACTGCGGCCACTTCTGGCCTATTGTACCAGCCCCAGATGATTGGTGATTTAACCGCTCACTTCGTTGGGCCCTTACGTTGGTTGCCACTGTGTATCCGTCCTC
>NW_019719329.1:0-612 GCF_002891405.2 Cryptotermes secundus
GCCTTCAAGTTCCCTGACATTTATCAAATCCGAAAGTTCATTTCAAGCTACAGAAGAACTCATCACTGGTCTCTGCCCTGAGAAAGAGGCCGGTCCACGCCCTCCATTCCCAATATAGTGTATCTTTAAGATCCATTTTAATGGCATCCTTCCTTCTGTACTTACTTACTTACTTACTTACTTACTCATGGAGCTGAGCCTTTCTTGAGAAGCCGTCAATTCTGCAGCTACTCAAGAATTTCCCAGCTTCTTGTGGAACCCGAAGGTTCATTACAGTGTTCACAAGGCCACTCATTGGTCCCTGTCCTGAGCCAGATCAATCCAGTCCATACCATCCCATTTTATCTCTCTAAGATCCGTTTTAATGTTGTCCACCCTCCTATGCCTTGGTCTTCCCAGTGGTCTCTTTCCTTCTGGCTTTCCCACCAATATCCTATATGCATTCCTCGCCTCTCGATTCGTGCTACATGTCTGCCCATCTCATTCTCCTTCACTATACTTGGAGAAGAATACAAGTTATGAAGCTCCTTATTATACAGCTTTCTCCAGCCTCCTGTCACTTCTCTTTTCAATCCAAACATTCTCCTCAACGCCCTGTTCTCAAACACCCTC
>NW_019719330.1:0-385 GCF_002891405.2 Cryptotermes secundus
TTATTCCAAGACAGACTGGCAGACTGACCGTCGGTCTTAACATTAAAGTAGACTATATTTGTGGTAAAGAGATAGGGCCTAAAAAGTGCTGTTCTTCTGCTAGCACTAATCATTCATTAATATTAATTAGAAGTAAGAATTCAGCTGACAAAACGTAGTTGACAGTGAAGATACATTTGCGCACAAGTTGTCCATAGTGCGATTCCTTGCTTTTAAAAAGAAGTCAAAACTATTGTGCTGCATGTGGCCTGTCACGTTTAATTTTCAAGGTACACGTCACTGTCGGACAGTTCAAGCTATTAGGCCATTAAACCATGGGTACCTCATAGTTACAAACGGCCTCAGCGGCCTCCGTAATCTAGAGGTAACGTTCCCACCTCATGAC
>NW_019719331.1:0-606 GCF_002891405.2 Cryptotermes secundus
CCTATACTCTGTGGCCTGTATGATATTTCTTCTTATTATTTTTTATAATGGCAGTGATCAAGACCGTCAAGACGGTGGCCGCTGGCCAGTGCACTGCTTGCAATGTATTGCCTTCATCATAAATGTATGTTTACATTGTCGTCGGTGTTGATATTACATGTTTATTTCTCTCGCCTTAGTTTGTAAATGTGGGTAGATTAAGGTAACCATTTTGGCTCTCTTGTCATCTGACTTTATCTCAGCGATCCTTGCTTCTGAGTTTCAGGGTACACAATTGTATTGGTACCGACTGGTACGGGTTGTTATAACTGCCTTACAGTCGTTGATTGGTGTACTGTTAGACTCTCTATACCTTGGGGATCGTGGTCACTCGTGGTCAGCCGACACAAAGAGGGCAGAGAGCACTGAACGGGATGGTGTACATGTAGTACTAATTATCAGGGCCCGGATTTTGACGATCGAAAAATATCTTAAAAATGATCTATAAAATGACCTAAAAACTAATTTCTAAATTTTCTTAATCTGGTAGATGTGGACTGTGTAAATTAGTTTCTTNTTTTCACCTCACGAATCAAATATCTTCAGTTTGATCAATGAATGTCAATT
>NW_019719332.1:0-184 GCF_002891405.2 Cryptotermes secundus
CTGCGCTGTCGCGGTTCCCCATATGAAAGGGTACCGTTGTGAAATGAAACTTGGAACCATTACTTTAGCGTTACAAATTTGTTCTGTTTCTAGACTCACTGTATTGTGGGCCCGCTGTACAGCAGCTGGTGTTGTACCTCAATTGTATTCGTGTCACATGAATACGAGTTACTTCTCCGCTACA
>NW_019719333.1:0-1340 GCF_002891405.2 Cryptotermes secundus
GCTACGGAAAAAAATCGTAGCAGCCTCCTCTTGCCGGTGAAGTTAACTGGCCATCAAGCTATGAGTTTTCATTTTGTCCTGCACTTTCCTCATTAACTTTCATTCATATACTGTTAGCTCATTAAAACTCCGTAAACATTGAAAACTTCTTTCTCTTCTGTGGAATATTATCGATGTTATAATTTTAATTGCAACACGAAGTTAGACTAATAAATTTCAGTCTGAGAACCATATCGATAACTTTGCTGGGGATGAGATAATAACATTAATACTGATATTAAAGAAACAGTATATGAGGGCACTCATTCCAACTGCTTTAACTTTGTCTGACATAACCTCAGATTTCCTTAAGGTATCCATGGGTGCCAACCGTTAATATACAAATACGTTTCGTACACAATTTATTTTATGATATATCTGCATACATGTCACATTCTTGGCTATTAGACTTCATTAGTTACAGATATCAAACGGAAAGCTGAATACAAACTTCGGGCAGCATCCAAGCTATTTGACTAACATGAAGCAGAGAAGAGAAGCTACTAGTCGCTCCGTTAGCGAAGAAACTCCGAGCTTTAATGTGACCAAAGTGTTTATTACCATGCAGCTTGCCCGCCACTAGATGTACTGTGACCTCGATAAATCTACATGGCACACGCACGTAATACAGCATCTGACTTGAGAGAGATTCGATCCTTTGACCACTTACGCTGGAGTCCAACATGCTATCCCATAAACTAAATCATATTTTATGATTGGTTTATAAATTTCCAGTACCTAAATATAAGAATGACAAAATAAGAGTTAGGGATTCTCTCCTGCCATTGTGTACGGAGGAGCGAAACAAATTAACTGAACTGGGTTGGATTATAAACTTACATTAGATAAATATCGGAAGATTAATGGGGAAGGATGAGGTCTGTGCAAGTCTGTTCATGCGTCCTGTCTGGGTCTCGCTGTGTCTCTCATCCCCAAGATGTGGTAATATCTCGTCGTCCTTTGCACTTTGTACAGTACGGATGGTAATGCTGATTTGTGTATAGGCTTATACAAAGTTTATGCCAAAAGTTAGGCAATTCAAGAATGGAACGGCGTCTAATTTGCTACACACGCAATCAGAGATGTAATGTCTCAATAGGAAACGCACGCTAGATAACACAGGGGAAACTTTGTTCATGGAGCCACAGCAGAACCATTGGTTACCCTCTAACTTGCTGCATTATGGGGCTCGTAGGAATGGACGCTTGTTTCCCATGATATGTCAGCAGGATTCCAACCGACGGCGACATTTTATAGGGTTTAGGGTCGCACTACGTCTGGAGCCTACATGTAGGAGCTAT
>NW_019719334.1:0-587 GCF_002891405.2 Cryptotermes secundus
GGGGTCGACTCAGCCTCTAACAGAAGTGAGTACCAGGAATATTCTAGGAATGTTCTTGGGGGTATAGGGTGGCCGGGGCGTAGAGATGACAACCTTACCGCCATCTATGAGCCCATTGTCTAAAAAATGTGGGAAAGTCAACATCTCACAACCTTATGGGCCTCCACGGCCCGTTAGAGGAATACCCTTAACTTTTTCTTACTTTTTAGGACAAGGCGAAACCAGACATAGAAAATATAAGAGGCTTAAACTTGGCGGTGGTCAAGATTACGACCGTCCAAATGACTAAGCTGCCGTTGTAGCATAAGATAAGCAAGGTAGACATGATCTGGTTTGCGAAGCCTGCACTGACAGAGGATTTCTATATAGTGCAACAGGAAAAATTTTCAATAACATGCTGTATGTGAGATACGTACACTTGACAAGGGCAAAGCGAAGCCTGTTCACAAGAGACAAACCCAACCTCTCTGACGAGAGGATGTTACATAAGAAAAATGTCAACAAGTGTTAATTTGCAAAAAGAAAGTATCTCTGGTCGTGGAACTCAAGGGGCTTGGCGCCAAGACGAACTGATTGGCGGTAAACCG
>NW_019719335.1:0-1541 GCF_002891405.2 Cryptotermes secundus
TGTATTATACGTTCACTTTCCTTCTAGCTTTGTTCAGAATTGTGACATAGTTGACATTTTCTCTTTAACTTCCACTTTTATCTGAATGTTTCAGCATTCAGACACAAAGCCAGTCAAGAAGCTCTGATGTATTAAAAGCTGTACCACCATAAGTTAACATTGGTTAACATTGGGTCAAATGCAGACAGAGAGAGATGACTACATGCTATGTTCGCGTTGTCTGTGTAATGGATATACAGACGAAAGAGCAGTCTGTCTGGCAAGTTAAATCGTAGTTCACACTGAACTGACGGTTCAACCGAAATTCTTCAACACATACGCGTACTGAACACCACTTCTCATAATATTCAGCGCGACAGCACAAAAGAAATTCAAACTGCCGCGTGATGAAACATATTTTACAATCGTCATTTTGGATTTTGGCTAAACTAAAATAATTTATGTTGCTCCTTTGTTCGTATTATGATCAGTAGTTATCGAAACACGTAACGCAACAATGTAAGTAAAACTGTTCTGTTGGTGACGGTTTTCGTCACAATGTCAGAAAATTTCATGTTGTGACGAAGTTTCGGGGAAGTTGATCAGTTTTAGCGGAAGAAGGCGGCAAATTTTCTCGTTACTTGTAACAGAATTTGGGCTTGCGCCGCCCCTCTGTATCACAGCTGACCACCAGTCACTGTCCTAATGGAAGTCGCTTAAACAGTTTCATTGCGCATGTGCCATGCTCCTTCACTGATTGCCTGATTTTCCGTTGTTTTCATACACATACAAGGAGTGTTTTCTCCGCCTGGTGATAAACAGAAAACAGGCACTTATCGCAACCTTCCAGGCATGTGTTCATCCCATAGACATCATAAACGAATTACAGCATGTACAGAAACTATTGTATCAATAGTAGTAGGATAGTTTAAAGGTTCGGCCACACAGAGCGCTACGTACGCTATGTTCGCTATACGAACAGAAAAATATCTCCCTTTATTGCCAATGTGACTGGCCACACAGACTTCCGTACGCTACGTACTCTATGTTCTCTATGTTAGCTGCGTCGCAGAGTGAACACAACGTACGTAGCATACGTAGCGAACATAGCATAGCGCTCTGTGTGNAAATGTCCCAAAATAATGTACATTCCACACAAACAGAAAGTTAATATTGTTAATATTCTCACGTGTTAAATTAATGAATATATACATGCAAGAACATTAACTAACGGAATTATTTAGTAATGACATACATTAACTGTTACAATGGCTTAGGGGCTATCGTGTTTGAAAGTTAAATGACATTTTAAGAAAAAATCTGTACATGTTCTGTGTAATACTTTATAACTCAATCGAGTTCTATGTATATGCAGGAGCTAAGGTTCTTGCAACGGCTGTTGTGAAGAATTCTGTCTTCTGGGATATAACGCCTTATAGTCCGTTGAAAATTGACAGACGTTTCGGATGAACATGTTGCCTCTATCTTCATGGTCGAAGAATAAGTCAAGAAACCAGAGTGAGCTGCGCAGTAAACTTACCATTCAACCCAGATGATGTAGG
>NW_019719336.1:0-714 GCF_002891405.2 Cryptotermes secundus
TTGGACATCAGCCAATTTTTCAACATCTCTGGGTAAATCATCCCAAGTGACTATGGGGGATGCAAAGAAAATTTGTCCATACATCTTCTTTTTAGAAATTGCACGGAAGACATTCACCTTAGGTGAGTCTCGCATGTGCTATATGACTACATGGGGTTTTTGGCCAGTCAGATGCACACATTGTGCCGATTCACCTTTCCAGACAGATGGAAAGTTGCTTCGTCTTTAAAGATGAGTGAGTCTGCGAAACCTTCATCTCCAAATCTCCCTTGCATTTCAATGCAAAAATTAAGACGCACAACTTTGTCATTATCGCTGAGATGCTGATGCAGCTGAAGCCTGTAGGGTTTACACTTGCGTCTCTTACGGATAATTCGCCAAACTCTTGATTGCGAGATGACAATCTCTAAACTTGGACGTGTAGTGGACTTGCGGGGGCTGCGATCGTAAGCTTGTCTAATACGATTCACAGTTTCTTCGCCTGGTCCTGGATGTCCCGACCGAGGAGCTGTGCACAGACAGCATTCATCCCGGAATTTCTCATACCATTTCTTTATACTGTTGAAAATTGGTGCTGCCTTCTGGAATTCTGCTCGAAATCAGCTTTGCACAGTCACACTGGACGAGGTTCTTGGTATTCCAAAACACAAAATGAATGCTCACGTTTACTGAACGCAATATTTGCTACTACTGTCTTCTAGAAGCAAACCATGA
>NW_019719337.1:0-508 GCF_002891405.2 Cryptotermes secundus
ACACAAAAAAAAAAACTGTCATAATCCAAAAGAAATATAAGACAAGTAATTAGAAACCAAAGGAAAATACTGCTCCCTAGTAAAAAGCCTGATAGCATCGCTAAAAGGTTGAAACAACCCTACAAAACCAACCCTATTAGGCCCCCTACGAATATGAACATAGCCAAGAACCCTCCGCTCAAGAAGAACCAAGAAAGCAACCCCAACAAGAAGAAGAGCAATCAACAAAAGAAAAACAACCACCAGATAAAAACGCCCATCTCACTACATGTGCTAAACAAATGCACACCGACCGATCAGGTGTGTACTAGTTTGTATGATCCGTAGTAGATGTTTCGTCCAATGTGCAGGTAGATGCAGATGAAGAATATTGATGCTCCGTTGGCATGCATAGTTCGTAGGATTCACCCGTAGTTTACGTCTCGACAAATGCGGCCTCTGTGTTAGGGCAGTAGTGTATGGCGAGGAATAGTCCTGTGGCAATTTGTGCAATTAGGCAGATTCCTAG
>NW_019719338.1:0-719 GCF_002891405.2 Cryptotermes secundus
TAGAACACCTAATGAACAATTAGTCACTTTCTTGGAAAATGTCACACAGCCCCTGTAATAATGTGACACCTGAAACTAAACATTTAGAATTCCAATGCACTGGGCAGGGAATAGGTTTATACACACAGAGTGGAAATCACCATACGGTTTCAGATAGTCATCAAACAAGTGATAAATTATTATTATTTCAAATATCTTGTAGACACCCATAAACCCTTCTGAGGGCACAAAGTCCCCCATGGGCATAGAGCTGCCAATTCCTATCACATATTTACTACAGTTACTATTATCTGCTGAGATAATTTAACACTTAACTAACACATGATGCCTTATGTGCACCACTGAGATATTTCGGGAATATGTCGACTAGGATGAGGCTAGGAAGATACATTTTGTTTTGAAAGACTGAAACAGTGCATCTTTTTGAGTGTTTTAATGCCCTTTTTATTGTACTTGAAGGTAACCCATGTCAGCATATATCGCTTTCAAATAAGCCCAAACACCCCCATTTAAGGTTTCTGTTAGAGCAATGGATTTGAACACTAAGCAGATGAAGATCATAAATTGGCAAGAAATTTTGTCCTCATTCATGCACCAAAAATGAAATATGAAGTTCCAATATCTTTGCAGCAGGTTGAGAATAACCATTGCTTAAACCTTTAAGNATTATGCCCAAACTTATCCACGATCCACTAATTTTATTGCAGATTCTGCAGATA
>NW_019719339.1:0-568 GCF_002891405.2 Cryptotermes secundus
ACCCAACTTATTTTTGGTCAAACCATTTTTCAGGTGACATGACAGCACTACAAATACTTACTTACTTACTTACTTACTTACTCATGGAGCTGAGCCCTTCTTGAGGAGCCGCCAATTCTGCAGCTACTCAAAAATTTCCCAGCATTTTATGGAACCTGAAGTTTCATTACCGTGTTCACAAGAGCCTCCTACTGGTCCTTATCCTGAGCCAGATCAATCCAATCTAAACCATTTTCTTTATCCTAGGTCGTTTATCCAGAGGATCCGTCCAGGTCCGAGGTTTTGTGTTCATTTTCGTAACACGATTATTTTTTACGGTGAGCAGTTGTTAGCCCCACGCCCAAATCCCACCCCTTGTCGGCTGTCCGCGACTGCTTATTCATTAAATTCGCAGCTTCCCTCCATACCTGGAGGGCACCATCTTCCATCCGCAACCTGAGGACACGCCATGCCGTGGTGACAAGGGACCCACCTAATATGGCGATACTTGAAATACGTTATACAAAATTTGCACGCAATTATAACCTTATGTCAAGAACGTGTAGGCACACTTTAACTAAAATATTAA
>NW_019719339.1:605-691 GCF_002891405.2 Cryptotermes secundus
GATGAGGTGGATTTCTCAATTTACCTAATCCTTCCAGCCGCACTATAGCCCTGAGGTCGACTCAACCTCTAACAGAAATGAGTACC
>NW_019719340.1:0-471 GCF_002891405.2 Cryptotermes secundus
AATAATAATAATAATAACTAAATTTCAATTCAATTCGTGTTTATTTAATAATAATAATAGCAAGAAAGTAGCAATAATAATTCTATGCAATTATTTATTTATTTACATGTTTACACAACTTCCTGAAGACCAATTATAAAATAAGCACCCGCAAAATATTTTCAAAAACATGTACGCAATTAAGAAAAAATCAAGACAGCTGGGACAGTAATGAAAGCTCAATAAGTTAATCGCTTCAGCCGTTATGATGCAAGAATAAAAGGAATATACGTACATCAATAATAATAATAATAATAATTCCATTCAATTCAATTCAATTCAATTCTTTATTATTAATGCGAGTCAACAGCCGCAAGGCCAATTACAGACTCAGCACAGTGTAGATGACTGAATTACATTACATACAAACTTATTAAAAGTCAAAGAAAATTACAGTTAAGTAATTGGAAGAAATAATAATGAATAAAAGTA
>NW_019719341.1:0-572 GCF_002891405.2 Cryptotermes secundus
GCAAAATCCGCAAAGCAAACAAGCAAGCAAGCAAAGCAAAGCAAGACATCTAGCAACGCAAAGCTAGGAAGCCAGCAACGCAAAGCAAGCAAGCAACGCAAAGCAAGTAACCTTGCAACGCAATGATAGCAAGATATCAAAGCAAAGATAGCTAGCAAGAAACGCAAAAAACAAAAAGCAAGCAAGCAAGCAACGCAAGGCTAGCAAGCTAGCAATGCAAATCTAGCAAGCTAGCAACGCAAAGCTTGCAACGCAAAACGAGCAAGCTAGCAACGCAAACCTAGCAAGCTAGCAAAGCAAACCTAGCAAGCTATCAAAATAGCAACGCAAATCTAGCTGGCAACAACGGAAAGCTATCAAGCAAGCAACGAGAATTTGGCAAGCTAGCAACACAAACCTATCCAGGTAGCAACGCAAAGCTAGAAAGCTAGCAAAGAAAGCTAGGAATCTAGCAAAGCAAAGCTAGCAAAATTGCAACGCAAACTAGAAAGGTAGCAACGCAAATCTATCGTGATAGCAACGGATGTATAGCAACCTAGCAACGTAAAAATAGCAAGCTAGCAACGCAAAGC
>NW_019719342.1:0-907 GCF_002891405.2 Cryptotermes secundus
GGAGGCAATACGTTCCTCCGAAACATCGGTTCACTCAAGATATACAGAGCACCACATCCCTAGACACCTTTGTGAAAACCGCAAATCCTACACGTTCAAAATCCTTTTGAAAGAAATGGAGCAAACTTACCCAAGAGGCAACTATGATTCCTGAGGCACCGACAATCTTTTCTGTTTTATGTGTGTGTGTCGTCAGCCGATCGAGGCAGACACAGGGCAAAATGCCTCAAAATTATCCACGATCGCTCCTTTCGACTCAATAAGCACCCCACAATTTCACGTTGTACACACTGAGCTAGTGGCAACGCCGGTGTTCGGATTGTAAACACAAACACCAAGGAGCACATGTCACAGCTGTTGGGAACACTTCGCTGTGTTCGATATACGTACACCTTTCCGCTGTTGCATCTGATTGAAAAGTAAGTGCACATTTTTCCTTATTTTTTGTTAATTCTTTTTATAATGTAAATAACTCTCCAACCAGTTCGGTGTAAGGAACAGGGTCCTTCTTCTGGGTTACTGGGTTTTTGGGACTGTATCTATGGTCCGATATTCTAGAAACTAGGATAATAACTGATATCCCACAGAGTAGGTGTTGACCTAATCCTTCCAGCCGCACTATGGCCCTGGGTTCGACTCAGCGTCTAACAGAAATGAGTACCAGGAATATTCTTGGGGGGGTAAAGAGCGGCCGGCGCGTAAGATTGACAACCTTGCCGCCATCTGTGAGCCGATTGTCTAGAAAATGTGGGGGCCTCGACGTCTAACAACACTATGGGCCACCATGACCCTTTACAGGGATACCTTTACTTACTTACGTACTTACTTTAGGTAATTTGGAATGTTTCTCTTGTAATCAGATATAATAATAAAAAAATTTCGAATGTTTGTTTGTCAGTCTCCCGAA
>NW_019719343.1:0-556 GCF_002891405.2 Cryptotermes secundus
AGGTGAATGTAGTACTCCAATAGGACATGACCACTTCCCACAAAATCCCATCCAATTCATTATTAGCGTCGTAAAATACGCCACAAAACAGTATCAATATGGCGACCGCGCGAAGTAGTTTGGTCTCATGATAAGTGATGAATTATTTTAGCTTGACGTGTTACATTTGTGTGGCGACACACTGCAGACTCGATGAGAATAAGACGCAAACCTTCCGAATCTTGAAGTAACTGCGCTAGCAACAGGAGCTTCCCTCTGTGTAAAGGCAAGATATAAAGACATCCTCATGCAAAATTAGCCGAGCACCACTCCAGGAAGACTGGAGAGGGAGTGGGGGTATCTCAACCCTTGAAGGTGACTGGTCAGTTTCACTCCTCGGCTGCTTTACCCTCCGGAAAAGAGTTCCTAGTACCCATTGCATAAGACTCGCACTGGGTTCCAGAAACCGTCTGGACGCTGTGGAGGAGATATCCCTTGAACCTGCTGAGAATCAAACCGCGACTCCTCGGCTCTGCAGCCAGTAGCTATACCTACTGATCAATTCAGACTCCACATA
>NW_019719344.1:0-518 GCF_002891405.2 Cryptotermes secundus
TAAGTATGACTCTTTGGATGGCTCATCAGCACTTCATATGAACTCTGCCTGCACAGGACAATACAAACACAGAAAAATGCTGACATGTATCCATGCCCTGAATGGGATTAGAACCCTCAGTGCCAGTACTTGAACGCTAGATGAAAGTGTGTCAGGCCACTGTGATGGGCATATTTGTTTTTGCTTGCCACATTCAATCACTTTGAACAGAAATCACACTATGAAGACGGATGTCATGAAGACACATTTTTACTCCATTTCATTTCGTACACTAGGTCGTGTTGCCAGTACAAACCTCAGCGGTCAGGTGGTGTATAGTATTCATGCATCTCCGTCAAGTCATGGTTTACATATTGTGGCATGTAGACCCGTTGCTAGGCAACGACCTCGAAATAAGCAGCCATATAACAGCCATTGCAGGATAATAGCTCTGTAAACAACGACCGTTGCTAGATAATGGCTGTGGCNCAATGGAAGAGCTGTTGGGGCGGTGTTCTCTGTGCAGTTTGTGCGATGGC
>NW_019719345.1:0-686 GCF_002891405.2 Cryptotermes secundus
ACAGAATAGGTGTTTTCCCTCATCTGAGGACGGAAACAGATCCAGAATCCGAAACGTCGTGTTTTTCTTAGTTATCTTAAAACCAGGACGATGCATAAAGTCCGAAAACCCAATATCTCTGTGTGTTATGCACCATCGTCAGAATCCC
Source organism: Cryptotermes secundus (assembly GCF_002891405.2). NCBI lineage: Eukaryota > Metazoa > Arthropoda > Insecta > Blattodea > Kalotermitidae > Cryptotermes > Cryptotermes secundus. The sequence continues at coordinate 149 of NW_019719345.1, forward strand.
ACAGTAATGATAATAATTCTCTTTCAACATACAACTTTAAAAAATTCGTGAACTGCTACATTCTATTCATCATTTACAGACGCTTATTTTGAATGTAGATGAAATTATTTTTCCTGAAATAAAACCTAAAAGAATTTGGTCTGGAGTGAAAGTCCTTCGTCCTTCTTCCTCGCCATTTCCAAGCAGATCGGTATAGATGCAACGTTTCAGTCGTGCTTTTGGGTATCAGCCAGTTACCCGACGAGTCAACCGTTATACAGATTAAGGCTTTTCATTGATTCTGAAGCCTTCAAGGAATGCCTGATATTTTCTTCTTATTCAGTTCTCTGTAACTTCTGTAGTCACTAAGCTTTTGAATGTTAAATGTGAGGTATATTATTAAAAATAAATGCTCTCCTTTCTGGAATCTGTACTGCCACTGCTATACATCGAATAAACTTATCATGTTACCAAAAATAATAGGAGCCCGGATAGCGCAGTCGGTATAGCGACTGGATACGGGCTGGACGAGCGAGAGGTCGGAGTTCAAGTCACGTAG
>NW_019719346.1:0-246 GCF_002891405.2 Cryptotermes secundus
TGTGTGACTATAGACGGGGTTTGGATTGGTGAATATATTTATTGATCATTTACAGGTAGTAACTACAAATAAGAATAACACTCGCTATTTTCACACTTTACAATCCACTAGACGTTTCCTGGTAACGGCTCCAACAATGATTATTCTTCTGCTTCCGGGCTGAAGTCATCTCTTCACAGACTCCCGTACGGAACTGAGGAAGCTCTAGAGAGAGAGAGAGAGAGGGAGATGGAGAGAGAGGGGGGG
>NW_019719347.1:0-1036 GCF_002891405.2 Cryptotermes secundus
CCTGTACACCGGGTATTGGCAGCTGTTTCGCTGGGGCGTGAAGCAACAGGTGGCTGAAGGTGACCATTCACCTCCATCATCTTCCAAGGTCAAGAATAGTGGAACTGTACCTCCATTCCCCGCTATATTTTCATGATGTGCTTAAATATTTAAGGCCAGAGGTGACTCTTTTTTACCTTTAAGTAATCAGCAATCAGCATAGTGGCCGCGCCATAGCTCAAGCGGTTAGTCGCTGGCTTCCCACCGCAGCGGCCCGGGTTCGATCCCAGGTCTGGTCAAGTGGGATTTGTGGTGGACAAAGTGGCGCTGGGGCAGGTTTTCTCTGAGTACTTCGGTTTCCCGTGCCAATCTTCAGTCCACCAATTGCTTCACAATCACCCTCACCTATCATCTGGTGCTGGTACAATAGGCCAGAAATGGTCGCAGTACAAGGGACTTAGTATCACCCCACTAACAATAAAAAAAATTAGCATGGTGGACAATGTTGAGACAAACTTACACGTTTTTATAAAATATATATTTAAGGGCAGGTTATCTACAGTTAAACCCTCATTTAATGCTTGTTTTTAGTGATCACTGGGTTTGGAAAGTAAAGTAAGGAAAATCTGCAATGGGGGAAATATAGCACTGAGATTACTGACATGTGATTAGGGAAACGGAAAGGTACATGAAGGTGAACATGAAATTGAGGAACATCCCATTAGCTGTTCATTTCAGATAATGGGGAGTTCGCTGTATGTAATACCCATAACTAAGGAAGTACTGCATGAATTGAAGTATATTCATATAAGTAAGAGAAAACTTGGGAATGAGGATTAAGATTGCATCCAGTACCACGGTACTTGGCTTACTATATATGTTAGGAATAATATGGAGTAAATTTCATAACTTTAAATTAACTGTGTCTCTTTCAGATACATAGCAATGGCGCATAAGAAAGGAACAAAAATCGTTATTCAGAAGAGAAGTGCCCACAATCAAGTAAAAGTTGTGACTAAAATGAAGAAAAAATCCCAGAATGGTGGAAGTGGAAGAT
>NW_019719348.1:0-1095 GCF_002891405.2 Cryptotermes secundus
GAGTGTTGCGTAACTGGTTAGGAATTCCTTAAAGAGTGACTGTTTTCCCATAATAATTGTGACCCATGAAGTTGGTTATATAAATATTTGAGCTACGTCCCCTACCTGAGGTGGTCCTTTCTAAATAATGTTTCGATAATAGTTTGTTATCATCTTCAGGTGACTGTTTATCGTTATACAGGCAGTCTATTATTTATTTTGTTTGTAATGCCTGTGACTAATGGTGATTATAAAGGTTAAGCGTAATAGCCTAGTAATCTTGCTTTTCTGCCACTTCACTCGGTGTGAATTAAGCCTCTTCCACTTCTGAATTAACTTCTGAAAGTGAAAATATTCAGGGGACCATTGGCACGATTTTTGGAAGGGGTGTCTGCCCATCGCAGGGCCCTGTCAGCGCAGGATAATCAAACAGAAAAACGGCGAACGTGGGTCCATGACCCGTGTAGGAAAGAAACCAATATTCCGAGTGTCTCAGTAGAACCTAATATCCGAAAGATTTAAGTTTGAAGACAACGAAATTATACCATTAGATTAAGACTTACATTCATTTTTATGCTGTTTGTTATATATTATTTAATACTGACAGGGCTGCAGAGTCTGTGATTGAGAAATCGCGGTATGTTTCCCGACAGGGCAAGACATTTTTATTTTCGTCACACCGTCCATATTGGCTCTGGGGTCAGATTGGCAGGCTGAGTCTCCAGCCACCTGCTCATGCTGGTTTCCCGCTCGCTGATTTTTGCAACCTGAAAGTGGAGGCGATACATTCCTCCGAAACGTCGGTTTACAGAAGATTTAGACGGCGCCACATCCCAGAAGACGGCATTCTATTTTTAAAATTCTCGATTATACGAGGAAATTCTTACCGCCTTCGTGGTCATTATAGCAATGTGTAAGTATACTTAAAAAGAGCCCAAACCATTTTCCCGTNTCCCGTAGCTAAAGAAATGATACACACATAAGTCTCAGCTTTGAGTACCAGCCGTCCAGAGAGAGATGTACAGTCAGTGGTGAAGTTTTAGCTGCACAGTATGTTGCTGAATATATCGCCAAGAAGGGCACTTGTCAGTTGCTCGAAGGTAATGGTTGTCTTCT
>NW_019719349.1:0-441 GCF_002891405.2 Cryptotermes secundus
TAAGTGTTCCCGTCCTTATTTTTTTTCCGATTAAACTCTTCTATGCTTTCGTCACATTCCCGTGCGTGCTACAGTTTACCTCGCCTATGTTTACGTCACTTAAGAGTGGGACGGTATGGAATTATATGCTTCTCAGCGTCAACAGCGCTCTCATTTTTAATAAAGGTATTTGTGTATTTGCCCTTATAAAACGTGGCATTTTGCTCGAATGGATGGGTGTTGTTTGAAGATGAAAATAGCTGACTGCCTTCTGGGATGTGGGGCCCTCTATTTTGCTAGATGGTTACTAAAGTTTCACAGGAATGTGCTGTCTCCAATACAGGCCAAAGCTTTAGAATTACAGCAGTAGATTCCCACCAAATGTTGATAAAAATATACGAAAATACACGGCGTCACATCTTTATATTCACCGACGAGAGAAACTCAGTCTCATAGACTTTA
>NW_019719350.1:0-1502 GCF_002891405.2 Cryptotermes secundus
GTGGTTGGCAAAACTGGTTGATGATGGTTTGCTGTTTTATATTACTAATTCCATTGTACAAGGATTCAGATTACAAGAAGGTCCTATTTGGGAGTGTAAAGTTTCATCACATTGTTTACACAGGCTTACCATTGAAGCAGTCAGTGTTATATAAAGAAATAAAATAATGTTAATAATATCTTGGTTTTTAAGCATAATTTTATTTGAAATCTGTTTTTGTACATTTACGTGGTACAGTCAATAATTTCGTGGACTGTGGTTTTATCGCATCATATTACAAGGTATTCAAATACACTTACACAGATCCACATTGGCCCTCAAAATAGTTGCTGTTGGCCGTTGTGCAAGTCTGCCAATGTTGATATACCTGCCGAAAACATTGTTGAAACATATTGGCAGGAAATTCCCGTACGGCGTCTTTTGTGGCATTGACGACCTCCTCGGNGGGCAAGAACAGAGCGATGTGCAGGGGTGTTGTCGTGTAGCAACAGCCAATTCTTCCTACGCCAAATATTTCAATAGGGGATTTGCCTAGTTTTTGGCAGAACTTGATATTTGCCCGTTGTTCAAACTGCCACATTTTGGATATCTGCCACTTGCATTTAACTGCAGTTCACAATAAAGGCAGTAGTTCTGCTTACACTGTTTGTGCACAACTGCCTCTTGCTGTGACGAGAGATGAACTGACAGGGCATCATATTGTGCCTCAGCCTATCCACTGTAGTGCACTACAACGATGCTTTGCGGCAAGTCCATGAACTTATTTACTGCTGTAGTAAGGTGGCTTTTATAACACTTCTGTATAGTCAGGTTATCATTATGTATATAAAATGTTACATGTAAATTCAAAAAACTAATATAAGCAGGAGACTCTTAGTGAATATAATAAATTGAAAATTATCTTGTACCCCAGTTCTTCAATTTTTCTGCTGGAAAATCTGAGAATAATGCACAAGTGCATTATTATGTTTGATATCCACACATGTTGAATGAAATTATATTGATTCTTCAGTGTTGATAACAGAGGGCCATTTAAAACATTGGAATACTACTCTGTATTTAGTCTCTCACCTAGTAATGCAGAATGATAGTAAATAACTTTAATTTTGTGAAAAGAAGATGCATATCATTTCATTACTCCAGGAAGTCTCCAACCCAGGAGCCAAAAGTTCCCCAGATACTTCTATCGGCAAGTTTGAGATTTAAGGATCATAGCAGTCAAATCATCACTTGTCACAAGGAGTTGACTGTGTGCAAAACATTTGATGTTGTTAAGGTCATCACATAAATTTTAGCGTCTCCTCCATTGCCACCCTCCTTGAGCTTAAGACATCAACCATTCCATAACCTAGGTGTGTATGGCAGTTGGTATTTTTATTGAATTGGTTAGTTGGAAAAAGGGAACATGTCCAGTAGATGAAAGGAGGACATGTTCCCTTTTTCAGCTAACTAATTCAATTATGTTGTCTTGAAAATAGGCCAGGTGCCAAGAAATTAATTCT
>NW_019719351.1:0-589 GCF_002891405.2 Cryptotermes secundus
GCAAGCTAGCAACGCAAAGCAAGCAAGCTAGCATCGCAAAGCTAGGGAGTTAGCAACGTAAATCTTGCAAGAAAACATGCTAGTAACGCAAAGTTAGCAAGCTAGCAACGCAAACTAGAAAGCTACCAACCCATATCTAGCAATCTAGCAAGCTAGCAAAGCAAAGTTTGAAAGCTAGCAACGCAAAGTTGGCAAGCTAGGAACGAAAACTAGCAAGCTAGCAAAGCAAACCAAGCATGATAACAACGCAATGCTACCAAGCTAGCAACGCAAAACTAGCAAGCTAGAAACGCAAAGCAATCAAGCTAGCAACGCAAAGCTCCCAAACTAGCAACGCAAATCTAGTAAGCTAGCAACGCAAAGCTAGCAAGCTAGCAACGCAAAGCCAGCAAGATAGCAACGAAAGCTAGCAAGTTAACAACGCAAATCTAGAAATCTAGCAAGATAGCAACGCAAAGCTAGCAAGCTAGCAAAAAAAGCTAGCAAGCTAGCAAGGCCAAGCTGGCAAGGTAGCAACGCAAAGCTAGGACGCAAGAAACGCAATGCAAGCAAGCAAGCATGCAAGGCAAAACTAACAAGCTAGCAACTC
>NW_019719352.1:0-549 GCF_002891405.2 Cryptotermes secundus
GCCTCCATCTTCAGGGTCGAAGAATAAGCCAAGAAAGAAACCAGCATGAAGTAGACAGCCAGCAAAGCGGTGCTTATTTCATGACTGACGGACCCCTAGACTCTGAAATGCTGGACGGATATTCGTTCGAAATGTCAATTGGGTTTCAACGTCCTGCACGCGGTTATGTCCCAGATGACAGAATTCTTCATAGTCACCACATATGACTAAACATGATTACCTGGACTTTTCGAACGCGTACAGTCCTATCAGGATGCGAACCCTGATGCAACCAGACAGTGTGTCTCAGAGAGTGAACAGATGTAAGTTTTTAATGCTAGTGGGGTGGGACTAAGTCCCTTGTACTGCGACCACTTCTGGCCTATTGTACCAGCCCCCAGATGATAGGTGAGGGTGATTGTTGAGCAATTGGTGGAATGAAGATTGGCAGGGGAAACCGAAGTACTCGGATAAAACCTGCCCCAACGCCACTTTGTCCACCAAAAATCCCACTTGACCAGAGCAGGGATCGAACCTGGGCTGCCGCAGTGGGAAGCCAGCGACTAACCG
>NW_019719353.1:0-419 GCF_002891405.2 Cryptotermes secundus
TTCATGGAGGTAGGCCAAGACGCAAATTGGGGCTGTAGCGCCAAAGGAAAAACATATAGAATGCCCCAGGAGGAAAGGTCAGTATTCTGGGAGGTCATAGTGTTGATCGGTCTAAGCAAGAAAGTGTACATGCACGTGTCCTATTCAGAACTGTTTCTGAGACAGAGCTATTTCACTGTACAGTTGCAAAACTGTTGATAAGAAAGATGTATTATGTACTGTTTCTAATACCGGTAAGTATTGTTAAAGTGACAAAGTTGGTACAGTTTACCTAGTATAATACCTTTTCGAAAATTCCACCGTCAACATCAGTGCACTTTGCAACTCGTGTGAGGACGTGGCGTGTTGCTCGTCTGTGTAGTGTACAGTGTGGTGTACGGTGAAATAGCTCTATCTCGGAAACCGTTCGGATTAATACA
>NW_019719353.1:510-626 GCF_002891405.2 Cryptotermes secundus
AAAAACATTTTGGACATTAACCATCATCACAGGTATATTTAAATACATTAATGGATATATTGAGTATTTGCACCGAAGAGATATGAAGTGACAGGAGGTTGGAGAAAACTGCATAA
>NW_019719354.1:0-598 GCF_002891405.2 Cryptotermes secundus
AACAGTTCTTCTATTGTTGCATGTTGACTCGCTGCTGAGAGAGTTTTTTACCGCGCCGTTGTCTAGCAATGGCCCTATGCATTCGTTCCATTATTCTGGCTTTCAGCCATCATGTCAAAATACATAATACAAGAGATTCCGAAATTAGATAAATGTGAACTCCACACATAACGTGAGTATGGAATTCAGCCAACGAAACCCGCGTTACGTCGAGGGTCCACTGTATTGTACTTCCCCCATATTGAATGTGTAAAAAGTATGATTTTGTTTGTGGTTATGTATGGGTGTGAAACTGGTCTCTGACATTAAGAGAGGAACAAAGACTGAGTGTTTGAGAAGAGGGTGTTGAGGAGAATATTTGGACCGAAGAGGGATGAAGTGACGGGAGGTTGGAGAAAACTGCATAATGAGGAGTTTCATAACTTATACTCTTCGCCAAACATAATTAGAACGATCAAGTCAAGGAGGATGAGGTGGGCAGGGCATGTAGCACGAATGGGGTAGACGAGGAATGCATATAGAATATTGATGGGAAAGCCAGAAGGAAGAAGATCACTGGGAAGACCAAGGCTTAGGTGGGTGGACGATATTAAAATGG
>NW_019719355.1:0-944 GCF_002891405.2 Cryptotermes secundus
TGAATAAGTATTCACACTCCTCGTGCCACGCTGGTGTGGTGGTCCATAGGTTTCCGACGAAGATGATTGGTCTTCATCGATATCACTTTCTGATTCGCTACCTTCAACGTCACTCTCAGAATTGTCAGTACAACAATCTGAATCGGAGTCATTGATCAGCTGAAATATGTCGGAATCTTCCAGATGAGATGAAGCCATGGTAAAATCACACTATCACGTAACTAGACAGAACGCTTCCAGTCACAAACTCAGGACTCAGTGTAATGAAACTGTATAAAGAAGTGTAATCTTAGTGTGCAACCCAGCTCGATAAAGCAGCACTGAGTTCATTTCATTCCCCCACTCTCCTCATTCCTATTNTATTGAACTACGTCATGTTACGATCAAACTTCAAAGTACTTCGAATGAACACTTAGAGACACGGACCTATTCCGATGTGTCTTGAAACTGTAACGCATGCATAAAGAATGCCAGCATTGAACTGTAAAACAGTAAACACACTGTGTAGCAAATAGACTGATATACAACACTGAGAATATTTCACTCGGCCGCTATCATCATTCCTAACGAAGTGCGTCATTCAGACAACGATATACTGTTAGACGAAACATCCGCGCTGTTGCCGTTACTTACACAAGTGGTCATGCATCATCCTGCATTGAAGCGTTCCGAGAATCTATGAATTCTTGTACCGAATATTGACAAAACTGGGGAATATCTTATTTGGAGCCAGTGTAAATATCATAACATGTTTTATACAATCTGTAAATTAAAATATCTGATTCTATATTCTTTCGAGAAAAAAACAGCGTTTATTTCGTTCGTTTATCACAGAAATTGCAGAAATAGGAGCAAATTTAGTAAGTGACTACAGTTTTTAAGGATTTCTAATCGCGGGAATTTAAATTAATTCCGTACCGCTGCCCCAACCGGAATTTAAATGC
>NW_019719356.1:0-2678 GCF_002891405.2 Cryptotermes secundus
GTTCTATGTGAAATTTTTATGTGCTGTGTGTGTTTTAATCAGCATCAATAGTTGTGTGTGAAAATAAGTGTCATATGTTGTGTGAATTTTTAATATCTCTTGCAGCAGAATTATAATTGAAAAATTAGGGCTATCATCACTGGACGCACTACGTGAATGTTGTAGAAAAGTGTGATGATGACGAGAAGAAGATATGATGACGAGAACGAACGGGGATGATTAAGAAGGAGATGACGAAGAATAGAAGATGACTACGAAGAAGAGAACGACGATGATGAAGAAAAGGCATCTATGACCAGGAATATGATGGAGAGAATAAAGAATAAGATGTTAGTTACGGCATAGCATGGGATGACGATGAGCGAATTGATGAAGGAGGAGATGACGACGAGGGAAGCGACAACAGCTGATGCGGACGAAGGAGACCAAGGAGACGAGGCGGACGATCTACTACAAGAAGAGGAAGAGGGCTTTGTCAAAGTAGAAGAAGACGATGATGACAAAGAAGAGGTCCTAATATCAGCATTAAGTGTGTTATAAAATCAGTGACGTTCTGTGCGTAATTTTTCGGTGCTGTGAGTGTTTTAATCTCCGTTATTAGCCGTGCGTGAAAATGAATGTCATAGCTTGTGTGACTTTTTATATAACTCTTGCAGCACAATACTAATTGGAAAACTTGAACTATCATCACTAGAAGCACTATGATAATGTTGAAGAAAAGTATGTTGAGGAGCAGAAGAGGAGATGACGACGATGAAGGGGACGAAGCTGACGGCGATGAGGAGGAAGAGAGGAAGAAAAACGGATCTTAAAATGGAATGTGAACTTTTGATAAAGATTACTGAGCTTCGGATTGTAATTTAATATGCTTTGAGGCCGTTGTTTCAATTGGTTTTGTGATATCTCTGGCAGTATTAATTTCCCTGGCATCATCATTCCATTCTGAGTGAGAAGTAAATTCTCTAATAACTTTTCGTTACTTAGCGTGAAATAATTATTAAAGCTGAAAGTTGTTAAATGTGTTGGGTGACACTGTACTGCTTAATGAAGAGGGAATATTTCAGCAGTATATTTTCAAGACATGCAGATAATATGCTAGAGGTGCAAGGAAGGACAATGTGATCAAATGGAAGATAAAGAAGAAGAGAAACAAGGAGGAAATAGAAGAAGAAGAAGATTACAACAATGAAAAAGATGATGATGAAGGAAAAGGGTTGGAACGTGAAGAGGAAAGAAGTAGATAAATGAAGAAGTGCAAAATGATATAATATCTGATCTCTTGGGTGTTTTTGCTTATATGACCCTTATTTTAGTTAGTCAGAGTCATTTTGGGGTGAGGTGAAAGGGAAGGTTTTTAGGATAATTATTGTAGGGGGTTATATAAGGTGGGCCATCTCTCAGCCAGACATGATGGGTTCTCTGTGATTTGAAGTGTGTTCATGTTTCATCACCAGAATGAGGGACAAATTCATAACGTCAAGATACCTAACGGTGTCTACATGTATGTGGAAGAGTCGACACATCTGGGAGCATTATTACTGAATGAAATATGCATTTGTGAAGAAATCAGGAATGGGCAAAGAGGGTATTTGGGAAAAGCTTGCTACAATTTTGTTCTGAATTTTTCACTACCTGTCTGCCATCTACAAATGTAAAGACAAAACAAGCAAAATTTCAGATTTCCCTGGTGTTGAGTATGGGAGCTAAAAATTTTCTCTTGCATACTTAAAACCTGCTTACCAGTTTCTTGATTACATTAATACTGAAGCTCCTATATGGTAAAATTCAGTATTCCACCAACTACAAGAGCCGAGTTACACTGCTTATATGCTGTGGAAGATATGCCAAGATAATTATTGTTCTTGTGTTATCATGAACGTTCTCTAAGAAAGTTAAGTCACCATTACATCACACACGAATAAACATGCAGATCATTTATCACACAGCATGTTCTATATCAACTAACAAACTGACTAACCAACTAACAAATTAACTATAACTCTTCTTCTGGTAGTGGGTTCCTTCTATTTTACAAGCATGGCCGGCAAAAATTAACATGAAGTGATCTGCATGTTTACAATTTACCTGTTATTCAAAAGAATATGGTTTCCATAAGCAAACTCACTGCTTTTACTAGAGATATTTGAGGTCAGTGTCTGCTCTTGTAGTTTTCTGGATGTTTGCAAATATGAGAACGTATCTGATGAGTATAGGCCCACGTCTCAATTGGTGTTTTTGTACACAACTTTATAAATTATGCAAGGCATTGGGGTTGTGAGGTCTTGAAGAGGAAGGATGTAGCCCTTTGGTCCAGTGAAGTGCATTTGGTCCAAATAGAATGAAGAATTGCATAAAACTCAGTAAGTGGAAGAAGGTAACTTGTAAAACAATGCAGGGGAATGCAGTATCCGAGCTCACATCACTCAAAAAGGAAATTCAAAATCGTGGTGGTGGGATGGTTTGCGCTACCATGAAGGTAATCTACATGCTGTTCTGGAGCAAGCGCAACCTGGTGACAATGGGTGGGGGTGGGGGGTGTCAGAAGAGGCACAGCAATGGAAACAGTGTACGGCCCCAAAATTTTATGTGAGAATGTTGAGAGAGTGTGTAGGTTTTGACTATCTTCAAACTAAGGCCTTCATGTCTTGATTGTCAGGCTGTTCTTGAGATAGATGGGA
>NW_019719356.1:2737-4074 GCF_002891405.2 Cryptotermes secundus
ATAGGTGAAATGAAGGGCTTGGTACCGGTGCTCCGAACCATACTGTTATTGCTCCTGTAAGCACACACACTGTGACTCTGTCTCAACACAGCCTCCAAGTGACGAGTGGACTCTCAGTGTATGCTTATTAGGGCAGCAGCACTGCGAAGAGGTTCACCTCATGTCCTTCATTTCGGGTATGAAATCCTCAACATAAGACAGGAATTTATACCCCCCCCTCAATGTCCTGTGCCTCACCGTGGCGAGGGGGTGTAACAGTGAATGAAGCATAAGTTCGTGTGAGACAAACAGTGTTCTGAAATTCTCTCCATCACAATGTAATACGTATGTCTGGCTATGCTTCCAAATTGCCCATGTTTGGTGGATGATTATTTCGCACCTTCTTGTTATCCCATGTATGTATTCACAAGTTTCTAATGAAATCTTACACTACCTGGCTGTCCAACCACCAACTGCAGCATCAGTGCCCCTCCAAGTTGGTACTGTTTAACACTCGTTACACCTGGACAGTGATTAATGATTCAGACAAGCGCGTTCATGAGAAAAATTACATTTCCTTGACTGTTAACTCAAACTGTTTCCACATGGACTGGCATCCTTCACTGGCTAAAGCAGGACAGAGCAAAAGATTTCTGGTGCATCACCTCTCTTCTGGAAATTAAATCACATCAAACATTTCAATTATCTTAAAATTTACAATGATGATGATAGCAATATGTGAATTTAACTGTCTTCATTAAATTTTCTGACTATATGATTATACCGTGTTCAGTGTTATCAGTTCTGTTTGAATTTTTTTATACCAAACCAGTAATTATGGAAATGAAAAAGTGAAAGCACTTTAAGAAAGTGTAAGATATTTTCTTTATTAGCTGATATTATGAAAATTATGCTTTATATTAAGAGCCATATATCAAGTTTCATACTTTCTGAAGTTCATGTTAGCCTATTGGGTGAGGAATATAAGTTAAGGCTGAATTCATGGAAGGAGGTGTCATTTAGCATTGCTTATCCTTCCCAGGAATAACTGGTCCCCCTCCATTGGTGGATGATACCTTCGCAGCACCCATGGTTATATTCCCTCATGTTACAGACTGTTTGAGTTATATCTGGAGAATTTTTACAATAACAGCTTCATGTATTTGACATGCAAGGATGCGCTAATTTTTCTATGCCTTCTGACTTGATAAATAAATTTGTTCACCAAAATAAATATAAGGAAGCCCATTATAAATTTATTTTGGCTTCTGAAGCTGAGATGATGGGAGGTCTTAGGATCTTTTCAGTTGGGGTGGGCAGCCATATATTTTGCTCAGAAACTTGTGTGGGATATGGCT
>NW_019719356.1:4646-84613 GCF_002891405.2 Cryptotermes secundus
ACTTCTGTCAACAAATTGTAAGTTTCAGTGGCAGATTTTCCAAGTTTTGTGAGGAATTTGATGTTAGCACGTTGTTCTGCATTAGCACTCAGCATTATTCCGACGGAGCTCAGAAACACGATCCGCTTCTAACAATGGTCGCGGCCAGACTAACCGATGCACGTGAATGAAACTTTGTGTGACGGTAGAGGGAAGTCCAAGGGTCAATGCCCTACCCTCCTCTTCGTCAATGACGTGGCCGGAAATGAGTCATAAAAGTAATCCAGTTTCTTTATTGCCACACCTTGTATGTGGTCCCCCTCCATCGGTGGATGATACCTTCGCAGCACCCACGGTTACATTCCCTCATGTTACAGACTGTTTGACTTATATCTGGAGAATTTTTACAATAACAGCTTAATGTATTTGACATGCAAGGGTGCACTAATTTTTCTATGCCTGCTGACTTGATAAATAAATTTGTTCACTGAAATAAATGGATGAAATCTAACTGCCCACCCTCTCTTAGGCTTCTTGCCCACAAGGTGGTTGCCACTTGTCACTTTGACTGCCCTACCTGGTGCTGCCTCCGTTGAAGTTGTTAGGTCGTGGCTGGTTCCGGCTTGACCAGGCTCCACCGCTTCTTCCGGCTCCACCGCTTCCTCCTTCCGTTGCTGATTACGGGATTGAGATTTCCCGTATAGAACCTGATATTATGGGCGCCAGCAAGCAGCTAGGTGCTGTTTGTGATTCATTTTAAAAGGAGGGAAGGCGAGAGTGGGGTGGAAGCTGGCGATGGGTTTGACTAGCTCCTGGCGATGAGTTCTCTCCTCAGGTCGGCTAAGGGTCAGGCTCGGACAAGGAGGGTGAAGCACTTCTGACCAACACAATGCACTTTGCCACTGGAACACTTTATTGTTTCTCACAGTCACTCGGAGTCAAAAATCTACACTATAAGGCCTAGTCTCGGCTTCCAAGCTGCCGGTGCTGTACTTGCTCAAATTATTTAGTTTAACGCGCAAGTATATTCGCGGGGTTTACCTCCGCCACGTTCGAAAGTTTTTAGCAGACTCTTCATCTTAAACTGGACTCTCTGCCGAGCCAGAGGTCCTAACTTAATTGTATCCGCCTCCTGTCTCCTCCTCCTAAATTCCCAGATAGGTGGATTCAAATAAGAGGAGTTGGCTTAATTTTGGTTCCGGCCAATGACCGATTGTTTTAGAAGTAGTTTTGGCCTAAAATCCCAAACAGGGAAATTGACAGAGATGTAAGTTAGGAGGGTCGCTAATGAACCCCTGGCCCTCCCACTGTTGACTTGTGACGGGTGGCGACTGTCACGTCTCGAATTCTCAAAGTGTCTTGCCGCCGTAAGTCAACTTCTCAATTTTTAAAGAAACTCAGTGGGGGTTCCATGAAGTATCATTTCTGCCCTTTTCGAAACAACCCCAGATGCTTGGAAGCAAGAACTAACAGATGTCTTTGTCCGCGCAAGTTCGGTCTATCTGTTTGTTCTGACTGTGTCTTCCTGTTTCTTAGTAATTCTTACAATTCTACTTTATACGTAAACTACTGAAATAAAAAGAGGGGGGGAAGGATTTCAATGGTTCGGTTACAGAAAGCCCATTATAAATTTATTTTGGCTTCTGAAGCTGAGATGATGGGAGGTCTCAGGATCTTTTCAGTTGGGGTGGGCAGCCATATATTTTGCTCAGAAACTTGTGTGGGATATGGCTAAGAATACTTGTATTAACTGTCATAGAGTACTGAAAACAGAATGCTTTTATTTAAATGCTCTTAATATTTATTGCTGTTTAGTAGATCAGAAACACCTGGAAAGCTTCGAAATGTGGTGTTGGAGAAGGATGGAGTAGATCAGTTGGACCGATTATGTGAGAAATGAAGAAGTGTTATTTAGAGTCAGTGAGCAGAGGAATATCCTACACGAAATAAGAAAATGGAAGGCTAATTGGATTGGTCATATCTTACACAGTAACTGCCTTCTAAAAGAAGTTATTGAAGGAAAGATAGAGGGGTGGATAGAATTGACCAGAAGACGAGTAAAAAGACGTAAGAAGTTGCTGGATGACCTTGGGGACAGAAGAGGATATTCTCATTTGAAGGAGAACGCTCTGGATCGCATAGTGGAGGAACTGTTTTGGAAGAGACTTTGGACCTCTCGTCTTGACAGATTACTGATGAATGAATGAATGATTGCTATTTTTTACTTTTTTAAAAACCAATAGAAATTAAATATCTAATCCCACCACCAGCAGCGATTGCCCATGATTTTAAAGTGATGTTTCACACACACAGTATTTCCAAATCAGACATTTTACCAGAAGCTATTCTGATTATAAAATTCTGCTTTGGTTTCATAATCATTCAATTTTCATTAAATTTCAAGGGCCTTATGGCTCAGCCATTTTTCTCTTCTCACAACAAATTACCATTTACACCTACATTTCGCCTTGATCAGAACAGATGATCTTGAATAGTACTATTTTCTGGGTTTTCAGGTTGTGTAATTCTCTGCCTGCTTGTACAGGTTTCTTACTTTGCTTACTCTTTGACCATGACGACAAAGCAAATGTTCCTGAGAAACATAAGAATTTTCCTAAACAAGATGCCTTGTGGCTTAAGAAAACGTATTCCTCAAAGTCACTGTTGTTTGATCCAGAGATTCAACACATATAATAATTAGAAATTGAGTCCACTCACTCACTCACTCACTCATAGAGCTTAGCTCTTCTTGAGAATTTGCCAGTTGTGCAGCTACTACACAAGTTTCCAGCATTTTATGGAACTTTAAGGTTCATTACCACATTCACAAGATCCCTCCACTGGTCCCGATCAACAGCCAGATCAATCTACCCCATATCATCCCATCCTGTCTCTAAGATCCATTTTAATATTGTCCACCCATCTTCTTGGTCTTCCCAGTGGTCTCTTTCCTTCTGGCTTTTCCACAAATATCCTATAGGCATTCTTTTTCTCCTCCATTCATACTACATGCACTGCCCACCTCATCCTCTTTGACTTGATTATTTTAGTTAGTACTTGGACAAGAGTACAAGTTATGAAGCTCCTCATTATGCAGTTTTCTCCAACCTCGTGTCACTTCCTGTCTCTTCGGTCCAAATATTCTCCTCAACACCCTGTTCTCAAACACCCTCAGTCTATGTTCGTCCCTTAATGTCAGAGACCAAGTTTCACACCCATACAGAACCACAGGCAAAATTATAGTTTTGTATATTCTAATTTGTTTTTGGACAGCAGAAGAGAAGACAAAAGGTTTTGGACTGAATGGTAGTAAGCATTACCCAAGTTCAATCTCTTAATTTCCTCCTGAATCAGGTTTTGATTTGATATAGTCATTCCCAAATATCTGAACTGTTCAACATTTTCAAAGCATCTGCTACCTATCTTTATGTCATGATTTTGCCCTGCATTCTGCTGAAGAGACAGCAACATATACTTAGTTTTCTCTGTGTTTACTTCTAGACCAGTCTACTTACTGGTGTAAATTAAAGACTGTGTGTTTCTTTATGGTATCTATATTATCACTCAGTAGATTCACATCATCAGTATAGACCAGCAGCTGATATGCCCCATTTAATTTCAATCCCACCTGGTTTTTGCGGACCGTCCTAAAGGCACATTCTAAAGCAAAGCTGAAAAGCAGTGACGATAAAGCATCTCCTTGTTTTGGACCATTCTGGATAGCAAAATTATAAGACAAATGTTTACCTATATGGATTTTTAATATATGTTTCATTTAAACATATTTTAATCAGTCTAACTAGTCATGGGTACCCCAAACTCTATGAGGATATTGTAAAATACTTCCCTCCTAACTGAATTGTAGGCTTTCTTGAAGTCTGGAAATAGCTTATGTACTGTCTCATTGTACTCCCCCTTTTCCTCTAGTATCTGACGAATGCGCCGGTCACGGCAGCCGAGTGGTCTAAGGCATGTACTGCCTTCGCTCGCTTGGAAGCCTGGATCATGGGTTCAAATCCCACATGAAGCACTGATGTTTTGTATGTGTATGTTTTTTATTGTTTGTGTTGTCCTGTGCTTAAGTAGAGGCCTTGCAACGAGCTGATACCTCATCCAAGGAGTCCTACCGTCTGTAAAATGACCATGAAAATGAAAATAAGAGGCCAGGGCCGAAGGGGGCCGTGGAGCCGGAGAAAAAAAAATCTGGCAAATGCAAAAGAACTGATCAGTAGTTGATCTCTTATGTTGAAACCCACACTGATGATCTCCAACAATTTCATCTGTATGTGGACTTAACATTGAGAGTAGAATATCGGATAAAATTCTGTATGAAGTTGACAGGAATGTTATCCCACAATAATTACTACACTCACTTTTATCACCCTTCTGGTGAACTGGTATAACAGACTCCTTCCATCAATCAGGCAAGTCTTCCTTATTCAAAATTGAATTAATTAGCTTATGGATCTTAGAACGTAATATTTCACCTCCTGCTTGAATCAGTTCTGCCGGAATTTGATGACTACCTGGCAATTTATACCTTTCGTTCACATTTTCCATTTCATTTAACTTGGAACTTAGCAGAATTTCATGCAATGTTGTATATACATTACTTCAAATATTTAGTAAACTATTTCGTTTCATATTTAAAACGTGAAACGTGTTTCAAAACATCATACTCTTACTTTACACCGGAATATACAGATACACTACACTACCTACCTGTTGATAATTTGTCATGCAGTAACTATTTTCTGCAGTGTTCCTTTAGTCCTCGGGGTGTTTTGCAGTAATGTGTTTTCCGGGTAGGCGAAGAATAATGCTGCAGTCAATGTATACATGTAACAAGTCTAACCGTTATTAACCATGCGTTTCAGTCAGTCCACTATGGTCCTCTATGTTCTTCGCTTTCACTGATTATTTTCACTTTTTTCACGCCATTTTTCCTTCATGTTTTCGCGCGCAATTCTTTCATCTCTCGTGATTTTCTCCAATTCCATTTGACAGGACTCGCTAGCTCAATGTACCTGCAAACTAATTTTTCATTCAACTTTCGTCGTTCTGTACACCCTCCATCCCTTCTCTAGTGCACTTGTCAGGCTTGTCAGACTTAAGCCGTGTTAAGGGTGTTAAGTGCTCCCTTGCTGGCTCGAAAATGCACGAGGTCAATGTCGTGAAATTATTCGCAGCTGTGTCGGATTACGTATGTGAGGCAGTAGTTAGCCTCTTAACCGACTGAGCTAAGGCAGTAGCTGTTGTTCCCCCGTTGTTGCGGGCAGATGAATGGACAATTACGCGTACATATTCCCGAACACGAACCTTTATTTACTTATGTGTGTGAATCATGGGGGGAAATTCCGGAAGGTTAAAGTTATCAATGGGCGTAAGAAATCAGGCACCATGCCTTAAAGACGTAAAGGGAGAAGAGATACGATTCCCCAATTCTCAATTTCTGCACTTGATGGAGCTCCGTTGTTAGCTCCACCCACATTCAGCTTTCCGGACGAGGAAACGTCTTGTAGCTCATGACGTTATGGATAAGACAAGGAAAAAAATCTTGTCCTTGCCGGGAATCGAACCCCGACTCATAGATCGTTTAGTCATTTTTTTTATTCGCTTAGTGGGGGTGGAGTCCAGTTGGGTAGGCTTAGTCATTCCTATTATTGTGTACAATTGGAGACATTTTAGAAGTTATTACAAATATTAACATCACAATTAATTGTATATTAATATATTTTTCAGAAAGAAGTGTAAGAAAACGTGGATCTGCCCATTTGTTTCTAGACTTCATCTTTTTTTATATATATTTGTAATCAGGATGTGACAAGTCAAATAATATATCATGTAATTTTGCTTCTTCAATAAGTTGCTCTATTATTCTACTCATTGTTCATGCCAACACACAGTGACGCGAGCAGAGGTCAAACTCGACAAGCTGCATCTGAACTTATCGCCACTGCAGAGTAGAACACTGCACTGTCCGGAACGTCCCTGACTGATGCTATGCCCGGTTGTGCCAACACTGATTAAAGGGGGTATTAACTGTCATAGGGGAATGGGGAAACAAGAGATTTGCGGCCATCTCTACGCAGACGGACCACACTAGATAGTCATAGCCAATCACAATACAACAACTGCAATATATCGAATCGCACTTGTGTGACCCAATCACAATACACATTTTGCAAGTAAAAGTTTCAAACATGAGCAGCAAATTGTGTCTTGCATTGCAAAGGGGTAACTTCGTTCAGCTGCCATGCTCTTCTCCCTGCTTCAATCAAAAATGCCTGCCAAGAAAGTATTATTGAAATATTTGCAACAGTATACATAGAATTTTTTCCTGTTTGTTGTCCACATTTTTCGGTTACAGCTTTCCCTAGATATTGTCTTCTTAGTTTTCATTGTTTCTCTACTGCATAGTTTTTATCTTATCTGTGAATGTGTGCAGAGTCCGGTGGTTCATCATCATAATCCATGCTGCTTGTTGCTGGACTCATTACATGTCATATTATTCTACTTTGATCCATTCTGAGTTCATGACCCTGCCAGACTGTATGATTCATCATCATCAGTAATCTGTCAAGATGACAGGTCCCCAGTCTCTTTCAAAACAATTCCTCCACTTAATGCGATCTAGAGCTTTCTCCTTCAAATGACAGTATCCTCTTCTGTCCCCAAGGTCATCCAGCATCTTCTTACGTCTTCTTCCTCGTCTTCTTGTCACTTCTATCCGCCCATCTATCTTTCCTTCGATAGCTTCTTTTAGAAGGCAGTTTCTGCGTAAAACATGACCAATCCAATTAGCCTTCCATTTTCTTATTTCATGTAGGATATTCCTCTGCTCACTGACTCTAATTAACACTTCTTCATTTCTCACATAATCGGTCCAACTGATCTTCTCCATTCTTCTCCAACACCACATTTCGAAACTTTCCAGATGTTTCTGATCTACTGCCCTAAGTGTCCATGTTTCAGCCCCATACAGAGCTATGCTCCAAATGTAGCATTTCACTAGTTTCTTCCTCAAATTTAAGTCCAATTTGCTGGTAAAAAGATGATTCTTCTTGCTAAATGCAGCTTTTGCCATGTCAATCCTGCCATGATTATGCTCTTAAAATTAAACCAAATAAACTTAATTCAACATTAGAAATCTTACATGTCTGCTGTATCCTGTACAGCAGAACATAATAAAATGACAAGTTTCTTGCTATACTTAATGTAATCCTATGTGAATTAAATAAACTTCAATGGGCAATATTTTATGGTATAATGAATCAGAAACTGTCACAAACTTTAACAGAAAGACTTGGCTGAGGACAAACTGGAGGTCTTCTTTCTGTGTGTTTTACTATTATATTACTGAATTCAACCCCCAACTGAGATGATGACAATATACCTCAGTCTACTGCTTCAATACCAGGGTGCCCTCAATATAAGAAGTCTGAAAGGGGCTTAGGTTAATCAACAACTGAATGATGAACCATCCACTGCAACCAAAATAAGATGATTTCATAATAAATCACACCACTGTTTCTTGTAAGTTCTACACTACATTTTAAAAATTGCTAGTATATGTATTTCTCAACATACAAATACTGCAGTTTTTAGAATGCATATAGAAAAAGTCATGACTAGAGCTGCCAAATTTCAGATTTTGAGTGGATTCTCCAGAAATAAAGGAAGGCAAATCTGAATGCTTTACAGACTAACGATTTCAGTTAATTTCTTAGCATACTTTTATAAGTAAATGAGGAAAGAGAAGCTTATACAAAAACAGGTTCTCATGGCAGTGAATGCCAAGGCTAAGATCTTCTGCAATGTGATGCTGTGTAGTTTGGTAGATATCTAATAACATTTTAGAGAAATATATTTTCTAGATCCTCAAAAAGGTGGAGGCAACATGTTCTATAACTATATGTGATCACATTTCAGAAGTTAATAGTCTCAAAAGTAAGTTTTAGTAATATCATTATGTGTGTCCATTCTTCCATGCATTAAGAGCACTCACCCCACAGTTTTTTAAGCAACTGACATATTTATAAAAGTTAAGATGACATCATAACACTACAAAACCATTTCATCTTCCTACCTTTTAATTTCCTACCATCAGTACACCAACATATATATATTGTCATGTATTGGGTATGTCACGCGCCAAGTAACTTCACGTGGGTCTCAGATTTAGCGAATCTTTATTGGATACTCGCTCTTGCACTCTTTACAATTATTATCAGTTGTAGTGTCACTTGGCTTCTGTCTCAATATTCAGCTCTTGTCAAATATAGGGGCAGCATTACCATTGAGGACAGCTTACCGTTGCAGTGTAAACCTTGTTGAAACCTCAATGCACAACTTTGTGGTGTGTTATACACCATCGTCAGAATCCTATAATAACTATTTGTGGTTCTTGTCACTGAAGAAGGGAGAGGTGGCAAGATGGTGGAGAAAGAAAAGGTTAAGAAGACTAACATGAAGGGACAGCAACAGAAGATAAGAAGGAGAAGAAAAAAACACCAATAAACTTGTATTCATTTGATGTAGTAAAAGTAGGATATTAAGCAGGGAAGAAGAGGTTAGGAGAGTAAAAGAGAAGGTGAAGAATATGGAATATAACAGTAAGAAGAACTTAGGAGACAACGAAAGAGGAAGAAGATTTAAGAAGACATAAAGGAGATTAGAGTATGAAGCAGGAGGAATAGGAGGTGAAGACAGTGAAGAAAAATGAGGAGGAGAAATAAAAGATAAGAAAATAATTTGGGTCTAAAAGGTTTATCAAGGCAGGAAGGGGGAGTGGAGGTGAATGGTCAGCTTCATAGTCTACCTCTTTCTTTCCTCAGGGATAGAACCCTGGTACACACAATATAGGAGCCTGGTAGGGACGCAGAAGTTTCATCATCATGGCAGTATGTAGAAAAATCTCTGTCCCTGACAGCAATCAAACCTCAGTCATCCAAGTCCGTAGTCCATCTCTTCATTGAATGGACTACCTTGATTCCTGCCACACACAACAAAACCCAATAAAATCAATATGACAAAATTTTAACCTCTTTACTTTGTAAGCAGGCAAGATGACTAAGGGTGTCATAATAATGTGCTGCCTCGTTAGGGCTATCTCGCTTCTCAGGAGGGTAGTGATAAATGAGTATGAAGTAATGATGGAATGCTGATTAGCAGAGGAAACTGAAGAAACCTTGAGAAAACCCTGTTTCAGTGCCACTTCATCCATGAAATCATCCATAGTTGAATATAGGCCTCCATCTTGAAGAGCCCATGTCTAGTCATTTTATAAGGCCACAAATAAAAATTGTAGTTTCAGAAAAGGTAATTCATGTGTATTGTAACTGAATAAAAAAAAACAATGGGAAAAAATTTCAATCACATCTTGGATGCAAGTTTTCACATCTCTGCTGATTGCCCTACTTACCAGCAAAGTAGCTACCTTTAAGCTGATGGTCAACTCAGATACTACAACACAAATGTCATAAGTGCACATGCGCTATCCCGTCCCATTCTGTCCCTTCTCCTACGTTGATATTAGCACTTGCTGTCCCTGTGCCTAATTTAACACCATACCACAAACACATAAGTAGCTATAGAGGCAGAGCTCCACATATTCACGAGCTTTACACTGTGGAGCTGAGTGAAGAAATTAATGTCCCAGCCCGTTTACCCCCAGGTGAAAAAAATTTTAGTACCTATTAGACAGGCAGCATTTATGCCCTACAGATTCGCATAGTGGGGGGTGGAATCCAGTTGGGTCCACTTAGCATGGCAGCCACTGATTGGCCTATTGTACCTGCCCTGGGTGATTATGATGATGGAGAATTTGGTGGAATGAAGACTGGCACGGGAAACAGTAGTTGGAGAGAACCTACCTCAGTGCCACTTTGTCCACCACAAATCCCACTTTACCAGACCCAGGTTTGAACCTGGGCCTCCGTGGTGGGGAGCCAGCAACTAACTGCTTGAGCTATGGTGCAGCCTTTGCCACACAGATAGTGTGGATACAGTGTCAAACAGAAATATTCCTTCTAGAATCTGACTGTTGGCCACCCAGCCAATAGCACAGTTATTATACTGCGTTATCCCAGTTCCATTAGCGCTTATCAGTAGCTGCATACTTCTGAAATCCTCAGCACAAACCACACCATTACAAAGTTAAAACCAACTGCACTGAAATCCATTTAATTCAAAATGCATTAATTCTGTGCCCATTTTTTTTTTAATTAATGAGGTCATATTGTAGCGATACAAGTTCTGCGTCTTATTGAAGAACATGTACAAATTAAATTATAAAGTTAAATATATTTCAGTTTGTATCATTCTAATAGCCAGGATAGCTCAGTTTGTAAAGTGAATGACATGTACTGGATAATCAGGGTTGGATTCCTGACAGAAAAAAGATTTTTTTTTTCTTCATCATGACATTTAGACTAGATCTGGTCCCACAGAGTTTTGTTGAGCAAATACTGGAGACTATCTCCCCAAGCAAACAACCAGAGACTAAAGCTGATTTCTCGCATCCTTATAGCTATGAGATTCTAAAATAAGTTATGCTTTATTTCTGTTTTATGATTATCCAGTGCTTTTTTCTAAGAACATATTTGCTGATACATTGATGCTCATTATTAGTCTCAAGGTAAAGCCTTGGCAGAGGGAACAAGGTTACTGGCACATATACAATGTTTGCCACTACATACTATGAGCTATCAGCTGAAGGGTATGCGTTACCATAGTTGGTTGAGAAACTGTGCAACAAGCTGGAAGGTCAAAGGTTTGATTCCTTATGAGGTTACTGAAATTTTCATTTGACTTAATCCTTCCAGCCTCACTACCACCCTGGGGTTGAATCAGCCTCTAACAGAAATGAGTACCAGGGATCTTTTTGGGGGTAAAGGGTGGCTGGCATGTAAGGCTGACAACCTCACAACCATCTGTGAGCCGACTGTCTACAAAACGTGGGAGCCCTGACGTCTCACAATCCTATGGACCTCCATGACCTCTTACAGGGACAGCTTCACATTTTTTTTTTAAACTATAGGCTGAAGAATGATATTGCCTTTCTCTGTAATGTTCTGCCTGCATGACAAGGTCGAGGGACCCATTTCTCCAGCAGGAGTACTCAAGCAACAAGATGCTGTTTACTTCCAGTAACTGGATGCTGATTATGATGAACATTATGGGCAACAGAAGGGGCTTACAGCTTAACTATGACTCCAAAATATTTCATTGCCTGGTATTCCCAACATTAAAAAATATTTTTACTTTGTCAGAGGCTGTCACCAGTCTCCTGTTCCTTATTCATGAATTACCACACTGAATTCCAGTCTGCATTAAGTGAAAGCATGTTTCAAGTGAGTCTCTTCTTCCATTTTATCTTCATTGAATTCATGTCTGTGGTGTGTATTATCATGAAGATTATTTACTGTAACTGATTATCTACACTTCTGTGGATCTATAGATGGTAAGTCACACACATAGATAAATTCTTATGTCACTTATCAGGTCTCTGGGTTTCACTTTCAGAGGAGTATAAGATTTTAAAACTCTCTTCAGTTGGATGTAATACTTTTGCATATTTGTAATTATGGGGAGAGGGTTGTAACTTTGCCATGGCCCTCAAAGTATGAAACACTGTGAGATTTGAGGTCAAGGCAGTGAACATTAAGATGACATCTTCTGGGAAGTAATGCCATGGAGTTTGATAAATGCGTACTAACATTTCAGAGGAACAAAGTCCCCCCATCTGTAGACAGAAGGTGAAGGAACGAGAATGGTACTGATCTATCAAATTATATGTCGCTTCATTCCAGAAGATAAGATTATTATGATATAAAGAATTATACGATAGAGATAAATGCGTGACAGTGTCCTGAGTCCTTGTTCTCTTGCTCAGAGTAACAATGTTCTGCCAATAATTACCACTGGAAGTTATTCACATGTAATTTATTGCATTTCCTTCCAAATACTTCAATGAATTATTTACTAAAAAGTTCTCATAATGAAAAAGGATCCATTTTGTTATGTAGGCCACGGTTTAAAGGGGTGTTACAGAAAAACAATTTCATCCAAGAATGTATGGATTGATATGCAAAATCCATCTAATTGATTCTGGTTCGTGTGGTACCATGAAAATAGAAGTGGTGTATTATAAAGTACCAAAATTGTTATTAATAACTTAAAATCGAGGAATGAAATGAAGTGGTCCTTCATGTTTATGGATAATAACATTGCTATAAAACCAGAATTGCATTAGCGAACCCTGCAGACCAGTTGTGGATACAGCAGACAGCTACACACTATAGTCTATGCTAACCAACACACAGCATTGGCTTAGATCAGATGCATGATCCTGCTTAAAGAAGCTGCAGTCTTCCGCATGTGTTGATGGGTGTTCTTTTTTGGCATTTGGTGCCATCCTTTTCTTAGCAGATTTACACTGCATTAATATCTTAGAATAAAATTGGTCCATGCAGTATTATAAGAGCGTTTCTTAAAATGTTTAAATATAAAGTAGGGTGGAAACAGAGCATACCTGGAGATGTGGCATGCATTCTACACACAGATGTACATATACATCAACAAAAGCGACAACATGCAGATCCATATTCTGGGAAGGATATGTGGGGCGTACCCCTGGAAAAGAGAGAAAAGATAATTCATGAAGGAAACAAGTAAATGAACACTGAAAGTTGATAAATAAATGATATTACACATCTTCTCCCACTGAGACAACAAAAACTCATGGACACAAGGAATGAAACATTGGCAACTCCTTGGTAAGGTAGTTTTTTATTCTTTAGTTATTTTGTTAATTTTATTTCAACCCGCATTATTATCTCAAGTCTTGTGTTTTTAAATAATTTGAGCTTTCTTTTTTTAGAAATTATTAAAGTTTATCCTAGACAAAAACTATAAATAATTTTTTTCTGTTACATTCACTCTGATACTGCATTCACAGTTCCTGATATGTGTCAGGCAAGCCCCCGCTCAAACTAGGCCTCAACTGGGCTGTGTCTTATGGGGAAACTAAACTAAGGCCTTCAATGCATGACTTAAAAAAATACATAGGTTTTAAAAATTTGGCAGTAAGGATTGAGAAGTTATACTTCTGGGGTCTGAACACGAACGATTCGGTGTGTCTGAACCTCATCAATCATATTATTGTAGGTCAAGTGCGGAGGACAACCTGACCCCATCTCAGGCCACGCAAAAAAAGATTTACACACTAACGGCACAGATTATGATATTCTAGTTTAATTAACTTCTTTCATTCGAAGGAAGCTCTTTGGTATGTTTTTAAAATCTTTGTTTAAAATCTATACAGCATCTGTATTAATTTAAGGTTTTTTCTTTTTTAAACAGTAATAACAATTATATATAGTTTCATTTAAATCTTTTCAATTAATGCTAAAAAATGTGGAACATATCCTTTAACAGATACAAACTTCTGCAAGGAAAACTACCCCCTTCTGCTGGCACCAGCATGATGGGGTAATGTAATACACACAACAGTTATTCTTATTTTCTATAACTGGTGCTTAATTTCCCATCGACTGGAAAAGAATCTTTTACACTAAAACATTCAACAGACTGTGATCAGCTGCCTGTGTCATCATGTTGCTTGGTACCCCATTTTGACAAGGCAGTCTGACCTACTGTCATGTTGTTTTGTGCGTCTGCAGTTACCAATAACACTTCTGTATTTTTGCATGGAAAACTTCAAACAAAATGGTTGTTTGCCTTGCACATTAACCTAAATGCTCCCATTTGACCAATCTCTACTTTCAACACCATACCTAGACTACATGTATAATGATATCTGTTATCAACACATACATTAACCGGCCATTAGCTCGCCCTGAACTGTCATTTTCGATTTCGTATGTTTGTGTTGTTTTTATGAGCTAGGCTTATATGCGTTTCAGTTAACCACCTGTCTAGCAGGGCCTGAATGGTTATGAGGCAGTTAAAACTGGTTAGCCATCTTGCTCAGTTGTGTCTATGAGAGTGTAGAAACTAAGGCATAGCCTAAGACAGTTGAGTGGTAATTGTTGTTTTCCTTGTTAGTCTGTTGCTTCCAACATCCGAGGCACTTGCGTCAGCCCACTTTGATCCAGCGGTCAATGGAATACTCCAGTGCTGCCAACCATCTATGGACAATAGTGAGAACAACATTTGTAGAAAGAAAATATAATCATATATTTTTTTGCACAATATGTATTAAATACATGCATAATTGGTATGTCATACCTATTCATCTACATGTTTCATATTTAAAACCACTCACGAATTTTGGTGAAATTTGGCATTAGATGCACACACTAAAATTTGTCATGTAAATTTTATTTTGTGTGCACAAGTAAATTATAACCCAAATTCAAATGAAGCTCAAAGGCAGATTTATAATCAACTTCACAGTGTCATGTCCTTTTCGAGAAGTTGACAGTTGCTCAGCTGATCAAGGGGTAGCCCGTCTTTCATGGAACCTGAAGGTTTGTTACTGTGTTCACAAGAATCCAACACTCGGCCCTAATCTGAGCAACCTGAATTCAGTTCATACCCTGATACTCATTTACTGGAAGGAAGTTTATAATATTATCCTCCCATTGAAGTGTCTGCCAGTTCAATGGTGTTCATCTCATCTGACCTTCTGTACTGATAGAGAATCATTATACTTGCTGCAGACTTCAGTGAAAATGAGCTACACAATGATACTAAAAAGTTTAAATCAGAGTTAAAGAATTATCTACATGCTCATTCCTTCTACTCTTTAGATAAATACTTCAATGTAAATAGAGAATGATGTAAAATTAAGTTATATTAATTTTTAAGCTAAAATTGCCTGTACTTATGTATGTAACCTTTTGACTTATTCTGTATCCAAAGGTACTAACCTGCTTAGGATTTATAGAATGTAAATAAATTCAATTCAATTCAATACAGATTCTGGATGTTCCATGTTCCAATTTCATGTCCATTTTCTGTTGTTTAGTTCATGCCAGAGAATCCATTCACATTTAAAGCCTTTTATGAAATGTTCTGACATGTTAGTTCCTTTTTATGGTGAGGAATTTTTAGTCCCAATCCAGCTTCCAAAGCATAGTACCAACCCTTATTAGCTGTTCATGACAGCTTATTCAACACATTCACGACTATCCCTTCATACCTGCAGGCCACTTACTCCTTCTGCAATCTCAGGAAGCCAAATGCCATGCCATTATTTTATTAATTTTTTTAAAAGTTGACTCATCAGATTAGGACATGTTATTAAATACAGAGCTCATTACGAGTTATATATTTTATTAAAATATTATTTTATATAATGAATTTCTGATAACATATATGGAAAAATGGGGGTACACTGTAGTGCAGTTGGTTAAGGTATTATGCCACAAGTCAGAAGGTTGCAGTTTCAATTCCTGATGAGGTAACTGGATTATTCAATTGACCTAATCCTTCCAGTAGCATTATGGTCCTGGGTTCAACTCAGCCTCTAATGGAAATGAGTACCACAAATCTTCCGGGGAGTAAAAGGGCATCTGGTGCATAAGGCTGACCTCACCGCCATCTCTGAGCTGACCATTTAGAAAATGTGGGAGCCTTGACATGTCACAAACCTATGGGCCCCCATGGCTTGTTACTTTTTTTATATGGAAAAAAAAAGTTATCAGTCTGTAGAGTGCGATAAGCTTTGAAACAAGAGATTCATTATTTGTGAAAGAAACCAAGCAATTAGGCTATATCCTGACTGATGATTTTATGGTTTTCTTCAATCTTACCAGGTGAATGGCAGAAGAGTACCTTGACATTAGGCCATGACCACTTCCTTCCACATCCTTACCAGTTTATTAATCATTATATAATTTGATATTATATAGCCTGACCTCCTGAGAGAATCCTTTAATAAATCAGAAATAAATAAAATAAATAAATCTGTGAAAGAATGTACTGGATATGTAATTTGCACAGAGAAAAATAGAATCACCTATAAATTTATAATGGGAAATCCCCTTTAAAGTAGAGCACTGCACATAATAAAAAACTCTGTGATTTTAGTCCGCAAGCAAACTATACCAACCTAGCAGTGCATATCATCATATAAACTAATGACCTTATATGGGTAGTATTCCTGCTTCACATTTGAGAGGTACTGGTTCAAAACTCGGCCTAGAGACCAGTCAAGCTGTTGCTTGATTTTTCTCATTCTCTCTAGGAAAATTCTGTGATAGTACCTTAAATTGGTTTAATGATACTTCCTTTCACATCCCTTCTGATTCATAATGCAGAAATCATCCTATCCTTTACCGGCCTCCATAGTCTATGGGTAACGTTCCCACCTCATGACTCAAGGTACGCGGGTTTTAAGGGCAGAAAAATTGAGGGAACAAGTCCTCCGGGAGGGACTTAAGCCATGGGGCCTGTGTCATAGATTTACGGCACGTAAAAGATCCTCATGTCTCTAGGAGACCTCTGAGCAAAATTAGGCAAAATGTTTCCTGCCCAAGTAGTTTCCCATGCCTCCAGTAGATGGGGAGGTTATCGGGTACCTTAGCCAGTAGAGGGCCGACCTTGCTGGCAGAAAGGGGAGAATTATCTGGTACCACTGCCAGTAGAGGGCCGAACTCGCTGGCAGAAAGTGGAGATAGCGGGAACCAGTATCGGTAGGGTATGGCAACAGTAGAAATTAAAGGGGGACGCACAATAGACTATTAGTCGCCGTGCATGGGGAAACCCACCCCCTCTATACTGAATAACTGAATCCTTTGATGGTCTTGGCAGAAAAATGTAAACAATTATTTTCTGCGCTTAGTTAGTTAAGCATTATGCCATGAAGATGTATGGGGGAGTGGAGGTATAGCTCCATCTTTCTTGATCTTGGCACTAGATGGAAGTGAGTGGTCAGCTTCATGCTCTGTGATTAATAGCCTATGAACCCAATTACATTTCAGTTTACTCATGGATATATATATACATGTTTCATACTTGTGCTGTCTTCTTACTGTATAAAACTTTGTTGAAGGGAAAAACATCAGATTGTCTTCAGTACTTTACCTCTTCTTGTCCATCTCTGTTTCTGTATAGAAGTAGTAATGTCTCTGGCGAATTTCAGGGGGCAGGATCTCAAATGCAAAACGCTTCCCTCCAGCAGTAGAATTCTGCACTCGGTAGCCATGGAGGCATGCCATGCCTAACAACATGAAGCATAACTCCTTAATATAAAGAACTTAATGTTGACCCTTTGCTACCAGTAACCAGATATTAAACTGACTCACAATATAAGAAAACAAAACGGTAAATTTGCTCATGATGAAGCATCATGCCATTTTGTCATACAAGGAGAACAGATAATGAGGCTATAAGAATTCTAGACATCAGCAACAGATTGCAGTTAAAGGTAAGCTTCCTGTTCTTGTCCCTGATGCCCATTGGTTGAGAGGCTAGGTGAGTCCCCTGCACACATGAAATGAACTCCAGACATTCAAACCATAAGCAGTCATGAAGAGTACCAGCTTCTGGGATATAACACCATGTAATCTGTTGAAATTCAAATGACGTTTCGGAGGAACATATCGTCTCCATCTTCAGGGTCAAAGAGAAAGTCAAACAAGAGACTATGTGAAAGTAGGTGGCAAGCAAAGCCCTGCTCTGACCCTGAAGATGGAGGCAATACGTTCCTCTAAAACGTCGGTTGACTTTCAACTGACTACAAGGAGTTATATCCCAGAATATAGTGCTTTTCATAACCACCTCTGTGAGAACCTCAAATCATGCGTAACAAGACAGTTTAGAGACTAAGTTCAAAAGGCATCAAAAGATGGATGATATGCACCTAAAGCTCCATCTGAGCTGCCATCCTGGTAGAAGTAGAGACAGGCGTCCTTGAGCACACAGTAGCGCCGTTTCCATGCCTTCCACTTGTGACCTAGCTTCATGAGGTAGCCAAAGCAATCTGGCTGCTGAACAGCGCTGGCTGCCAGCTTGAGCTTCCTGTTACTGATGTCCAGCCACTGGTCCATCTGAAAATATAGTAAATCAAACCTGGGCATGACTTCCTGCAACCACATCATGTCCTTCAGACACATATTAAGATAGGGAAGATACAGTGAGGAACACACAAATATTTTTTTTTGTGATTCAGTCATCTTTATGAACTTTTATGGCAAATGCAATGTACAATCGTATCACTGTAGGCAACCAAAGAAAAATAATATGAATATTAGAACTTGTTACACCTCTAGAAACTCATATAGGGCTGCATTTATGTATAAATTCAGTGAGCTACAGCCTATGGCCCTGCAGTCTGAGGAACCTTCAAATACTAAGAAAGAAACCACCAAATGGCTGACTGCAACTTATCAGGATAAATTGGTGAACACTATAGAGATCAGCCACTGATAGCTCAGAAAATAATACAGATGCACATCCGCACAAGCATACATGTGCATGCGTGTGCACACATACACATACATACAGTAACACGACAATAAAGTTTGTGACAGTTTTCATGCAGCTGTTTGACCACTGTCAAGGAAATTGGTGGCGTTTATCTCTGCAGTTTACAAAAATATGCTGCATCTCACCCATATATATCGATGTAAATTAACATTTCTTAGTAATTAATTACAATTCCTTTTCTCAAAACATGGCATTTCCTTGAAAGAACACACTGTTACATTTCTGATAAAATTACCTTCTATCATAAAACATTTTGGTCACATAATTAATGAAATAAAAATCTTTGAAGTTTATTAGTTATTCCTTAATCAATATTCACTTTTAAAACATTCTGTAGATTTTAATAGCATCATTTTTGTCACAGCTTGAGGCTTCAGAGATTGTAATACAGCCCTGGTCCTGCACCATAAACATTAAGTCATT
Source organism: Cryptotermes secundus (assembly GCF_002891405.2). NCBI lineage: Eukaryota > Metazoa > Arthropoda > Insecta > Blattodea > Kalotermitidae > Cryptotermes > Cryptotermes secundus. The sequence goes on from NW_019719356.1 coordinate 23,508, forward strand.
TCACCCTGAAGAAGGAAACCAATAATTTCTCAAAATTGGACCACCCAGTTTTATGATCAGTTATAATGAAGACAAGGTTGGGTCATGCTGTCAATTATTCTGCCCTGAATATGAAGATTATGATGTTTCAAAAACTTCAACGGTGCCAACCTCCACAAAATGGTGTCACTGCCCGAAAATGAAGGACATAAATTCAATATAAACCGCCATGATGTTATATATTATGGATCTGAGAGGAAAATACAAGTGAAACAAATTATGACATATAATAAAACATTCCTGAAATGGCCATATATATGGTCAAAACATATTTTATTAATAACATGAAAAAAGAAACTGTAATATGAGCTGCATTACTAAAATTGATATAAACAGATAGTAAACCTCAATGATGTTTCATTTTGTTATGTTACCTGAGCATTTCGTTCTATGGAGTGGCTGATGACTGCAAGCCATCGCATAGCTGACTCTTCATCATCAGCAGCCAAATGGAGTCCGGTAGCACCAGTCTTGTCCAGCAGAAAGCTGTAGAGTCGGCCACTGTCAGGTGTGCGAGACACCCTGTAGTTCACCAGCATCAAAGCTCCAAGAGGTTGACTTTCCTGTAGTCATAAAGCAAGTGTACGCTAATCAGCCGCATTTCCGACAGGTATCAAGGCTTCTTCCCGGGGCGTGAAGCTGACCACTTACCTACAACTAGTACCGAGGACAAGAAAATGTGGATCTTTACATCCACTCCTCCATACACCTTCATGGCGTAGTGTTTAATTACTTAAGCACAGGGACAAGTTTACCTTACCTTTACTCTAGTCTAATGCACAATAGAATGAGCAATATTTATCTCCTTTAAGCCTTTGAATGCCAAGCCCCACCACAGAATTGCCTGCTAGAAACATCAAAGCTACTTGTGGACAGATATTATTCCACACAAAAATTCTCAACCTTGTTGTATATTACCTTCAAATGACTACACATGTAGAGTGTGTGAAGCTCCTATTCACGATAATGACAGACATGGTTTGATAAACAAAACATAAATAAGAAAACACTCTTGAACCAGAATTTGGAACAGTTCCACGTACTGTATCATTCTTGTAGTAGTAGAGACAATTGTCCCTCTTGAGGCAAAACCATCGCTGCACCCATTTGGCCCCATTGCTCAGTCCACCCAATTTCCACAAGTATCCTGAGTATAGGGGGCTGCCAGCCCCAGGCTCCCTCACCACAGGCGTCAGCACGTTGCACGTCCTAGCGACCTCCAGCTCCAGAGTGTCTGACCCTGCTGACACCATCACATAATTTTACAGAAAGAAGTTCCATCTGTGGGTGTATGACTGCAGCACATAATGATGATAGAATTACTGTTATACAGTACATAAGCTGTTATGGTCAAGGCAGGATAGTTCAGTTAGAACAAACAGGGGCTGGGGATTGGACACTGCAGAGGCAGATGTTCCTGTCTTCTCCATAGGATGCAGACCAGCTCTGAGGCCTACCCAGCGTCCTGTTTCAATGGATGTCAGCTTCTCCTTCCTTGAGGATAGGAGATCAGGGAATCTAGTGCCAAAGTTAGAAATGCATGGAGCTATACCTCTGCTCCTCCATATGTCTTCATGATGTGGTGTTCATTGAAGCAAGATGTAACTTTCATAAAAGGTTAATGCTTGCTCATTGTTATGTATTTAGGAAGTTTATCAAGTAGTTACAGATATAAGAAGAAGATAGCAACAGTGGATGATATGCTTCAATCAATATTACAGTATCCATGTATGCTCTAAGAAATTCCTTATACCATTTATGCATATTGTTATTCTATCAAGTTTTGTATCTTAGTAATGTAGCTAGATTTTCACATTTTAAGTTATTGTGGTTAGGTATTTTTGACAATGTTTGTATTCAACAATTTCCTGTTGAGATATCAACAGGTTTCATAAGGTAATCATAATTAATGTAAATATTTAATTTCAACATAAATGTATAAAACCAAAATACTTACATTTCATAATCAGCAAAGAAAACCTAGGCTATATGAAAATCCAGACTTTTTCATTCTGACCAAATGAGACCTAAGTCTGGAAAAAACTGTTTTCAGTGACTCAAATGAAAAATTGGTGGAATTTTAACCACAGTTTTCATACATTATTTTATCTGGTCAACTGAATAAATCTGTAATCTTGGCTATACTTCAATCCCAGGTCTTGCTGTGCATGGGATGGATCAGTCATTGACATGACTGGCTATGGAATAGACGCCAATTTTGACTCTTTGAAAGGGTAGGAACCTATCTCTTCACTGGCAGGTAGAAATTGGCTCTGCAGCCCACCGAGCTCTGCCAATTTTCTTTGGTCATAAACTAACTCCATGGCTTTAGTCCATAAGTGAACATACCGACTGAGCGACCGTGGCTTGTTGACAAAGTTAATGCCAACTTTTTGCAGATAGAGGGTGTCGCGTGGTCAGCGCAGCGGATTCCCATGGCCGTTAATCTCAGTTTTCTAGACCGGCTTTGGGCATATAACTGACCACTAATTACCGCTGAGGTTAATGGGGGTCATATTACATGCAAATTTGAAACAGTGCAATAAAAATAGTAATAAAATCTCGCTTTATGTGTAAAGGTTGAAGTATTGAGAATCCCCCCCCCCAAAAAAAACTGGACAAGAATTACATGTTTCAAAACATATCTTGAATTATGCAAGGGCTTCAGGGACACATCCTCGCATAAAATGCGATGGCACTGCATCTTCATGACAATGGGAAAATTTTGCCTTTTGGAATGATGAAATGACAATATCCTTCACTCAAGTACCCTGAAATTAGTTATGTCAGTCTCAAGCATTGGTGACACTGGCATAATGATGCCCTACAGAAAGGACACCTTTTCTCTACATTTCAAGAAACTGAAAGAGCCAAAGTGTTGCATACCTATTTTCTCAAAAATGGATGATACAAAATGGTCATGTCCATGTGCCTATCTAAACACCATCCCACGAAGATATTTGAAGGATTAAATGTATAGGTCCTTGCATACGTAATCAAGCAGTGGATGGAGATGAGTGGTCAGCTTCATCCCCTGAACAATTTACCCCCAGTAAGCAAGGGATAAGAGGTCGTGTGGGTCCCAAAACCGGTCTGCACGCTGTGGAGTAAAGCAAAATGAATTGCTTCTGCTGGGAATCAAAACCACCAGATTTCTTGGTTGTCCAGCTTGTAGCCCAGTCATTATACCAACTCAACTATCCTGTCTCTAATAGTAGATAATTTGCGAAGAGAACATTGCCATGATGAAATTACAGCCTGCTAACAGAGTGAATGTTAAAAAAAAATACTTCTTGGCACTGCGGATTTTGTTTATGGTATGCTACATAACCTTGTTACCATTCTAACTTAGAGAAGAAAATGAGTGAAGTGTTAAACCATACCTGCATGCGCAATCTTGACGACTTCAGAGTGAGACGCGTCTAGGACATTCACATTGTTGATACTTATAATTATGTCCCCGACCTCAAGGCCAGATGTCTCAGCAGGAGTATCAGGTTCGATGGCAGACACCACAACGGGGCGAGAACCATGTATCCGGAACCCAAACTCACCAGACTCCCGTCTCACTATCACTGTCTTGTCACACTCTGCAACACCAAGAACATGCCCTCCTGTACTCAACATTGTGATCTGAAGTGAAAATATGATTCTATATTACAGCTTCTTGTGAGACTTCCAGCTGGAAAAATGGCCACACATTATGGGAGTGGAAGAACAAATCTGAAGTGTCTCTGGCAAGATTGCCATTTATTTAAATAAACTTTATCAACCGCATAAGTTATATAACTTCAACAGATAGGATAATTGTGCATAAAGAGGCAAATGATTTGTGGTTTATTTAGTGACTCTGGCTATATCATGTTGAACGATTTCAAGATGGTAAACAAGGAATGGGAAAGGATGAGCAAGGAAGTAGTTGTGGAAAATTTGTGATATCACCCAGTATCTGTCTAGAGGGGCTGAGGAAACCCACTAAAAATTCAGGATATTCGGTGTCCAGGAAAAGAATTCGAACCAAGCACCTCCCAGATACAAGTCAGAAGTATCACCCCTTTAGCTAACTTGCTGACAATTTTAATAGTTGTGCCATGTGTTTTCTTGAAGGCACAAACAATATCCATAAATAGTACTTAGACTGGTTATGCGTTATGAAGGCTGACTGTTGATATATCCTGATGTACTGTGTGTATGTTCAGTTGCAGTGTTGCGCTTAGTCTATGCTCTTTGTTCTACTGTCCTATTCATGTACCGTGTCTCGATTCTGTTTCGCTGTTGAGTCAGACATCTTGATCTCCGAAGAAAGCAGTCTCCTGGGATGTGGTGCCTTGTAGATATTGTGTTAACAGACGTTTCGGAGGAACGTATCACCTACATCTTCAGGGTAGGAGAGAAAAGAAAATTCGCGAGCAAGGAACCGGCGTGAGCGGGTGCTAACAGACTCTCCGAAATGTCGGTTAACACAATATCTACAAGGCGCCACATCCTGGAAGACTGTTATCTTCATAGTTACCGCCGTGAAAACCTCAAATCTTACATCTTGATCTCTATTTGTTAGCTCGCTCCAACAGTGACATTTTTATTTGTGTTCAAGAGATGTCTGGTTCGAATTTCAGCAGGGATATGGAATGTCCTGAGGTTCTTCACAGTTCTCCTCAGCCCCTCAGCACCTTACATCAGGCCATGAACGCTTCCTTCAACATTCTTTCTAGTTCATTATTCACTAGCATCCAATCATTCAAAGGTACGAGTATACTGCCCGGGTTACTCATAGCACCGTTAAGTAGACTACAAAAAAAAACAACTTATATATATATAAAATTTACGAAAACAATAATGATTAAACATGATAATAAAAGGGGATCTATAAACACATTCTGTCTCTGGGTAAAATAAGGAATTATTTTACAGCACATCAAATGGCATACATATAGTTACCACTGAACTTACAGGGTTAAGACAAAATGGTGGAGTTTGGGTACCCTTGGTCACACTTTATGTGTCTCAGATCCTGCATTCACTATAGCTTGCGTCTGTAGAACCTCTCAAAGCCACTACACTCTTGTGCCACACGTGAAAAGCACACAGGAATTTGATTCACCCAGGCCTGAAGGCCCGCTGTTCGTTGATTTAGGGTAATAGCAGCATACTACCTCTACTGAGACGCCATTTTTAGATGCGAATTTTAAACTTGGTGACACATTCAAGCATCAAGGTGCATAAAAGCTTGCAACTAAAACTGAGTATAGAGTGTGCAAATAAAAATACAGTAATATACAACTATACTTAGCTACCATAGGATACACATAACATTTAAAATGGTGTATATTTATACGAGGGTTGGAACTTTAATAGTGGCAACACTGCTGTAGAGACGCCATGCAGCGGAACCAAATTATGTCGCTTATACCACACGTTAGTTACATACTTACCTTACCTCAGAGCAAATGGACTCTCCCTTCCCACATCACGCGCATGCGCAGTGACGAGAAGAACAGAGCCTCGTATTAGCTGGCGGTCTAATGTAGTGTTGTCAAGATGTTTTCGAAACAGAAACAACGGAGTTGGATAAAGATTGAATGTGCCAAAGGCCGTACAGCACGACAGTGTGATCAAGATCTTCAAGAGGCTTGTGGGGAATCTGCATTGCCTTACAGAACAGTGGCAAGGTGGGTAAAAGCCTTCAACAAGGGACGCCAAAATGTGGCAGACATGCATCATCCAGGTCGTCCTAGTGTCAGTGAAGAAGTGTATGCCCTTTCCGCGTTACTGGAGAGTGATCGACGCCATACGATTCGTGAGCTGGCCCGAGAGACAGGATTAGTGCATACGGCTGTGCTTCACATTTTGAAGGAACGCCTGGGCATGAGAAAAATTGCATCACGATGGGTTCCGCATGATTTGACGGAAATGCAGAAATGGCTACGATACGACGCTGCTCGTAACAACTTGGAGCGCTATGAGCGCGAAGGAGAGGATTTCTTACGCCGTATCATTACGCTGGATGAGACATGGGCCAAATCGTACGAGCCACAAATGAAACGCCAATCGAACGAATGGCGTCATTACGGGTCACCACGAAAATCTAAAATTTGTCAGAACCCCAGCAATGTGAAAGTTATGGTGATTCTCGTGTTCGACTGTGATGGTGTTATCCTAAAGCATACCGTTCCCCAACAGCAGACCGTCACTGCATAGTATTACTGTTCATTTTTGGAACACAACCTGCGACCAACTTTGAGAAAGAAGCGGCGACACTTTCTGCATGAAGATGCTAAATATCTTGGGATGCATCTTGACAGAAGACTGACTTGGCGCAAACATATCTCCGCTAAAAGGAAACAACTCGGCCTAAAACTCACCAGACTCTACTGGTTAATAGGAAGAAACTCCAAGCTGTCACTTGACAACAAACTGTTGGTTTACAAGATCATATTGAAGCCCATCTGGACGTATGGAGTCCAACTGTGGGGAGCGTGCTCATATTCAAACATCGAGATACTAGAACGCTACCAGTCAAAGGTACTGCGCGTGATAACCAATGCCCCATGGTATGTGCACAACAGTGTCATCCGGAATGACCTTGGTATGACTACAGTCAAAGAAGAAATACAACAACTTAGTGCTAAATATAGTAACAGACTAAACAAACATCCAAACCCACTTGCAATAGACCTCATGAGCCAGCCAATTCACAACAGAAGACTTAAACGCTTCGCGCCAAATGATCTGCCGGGCAGATTCTAAGCTTTATGTATTTAGTTTATAAGTTAGATTAAGGTTATAGAAGTAAGTTAGATGTAAGTTACTCCTGCAACAAAACTAATCAGCACTGATTATTATACGAAAGGTGTCTACTAATGAGTAGCCTCCTACATGCCATTTTATCAACCTACCTTTTGCTTATTGTAAATTCTTACAGATTGCAAAAAAAAAAAAAGAGGAGTCGTAAAAAAAAAAACTTTCTGCATAACCCACCCATCATTTTGCAGGACAATGCTCGGCCGCATGCAGCGCAAGCTATGACTGTTTTGTTCGATCGATGGGGCTGGGAAGTGCTGTACCATCCACCGTACTTCCTGGACTTAAGCCTTTGTGACTTCGACTTGATTCCTAAGATGAAGGAACCACTTTGTGGCATTCGCTTCAGAACTGTTCCAGGCAGTAGACCGGACCATTCAAACTATCAACACAACAGGCGCTGCTAAAGGTATCCTACGACTTCCACATCGCTGGCAACGGGTTGTACACAATGCTGGTGACTAAACTGAAGGACAGTAAAACCTCGAAACATGCATCTATTTTGTATCAGTTGTAAATAAATAGTTGCCACTCTAAGTTCCAACCCTCGTATATTGAAAGTATATGTCTACTTATGTATGAAGTATGTTTACAGTAATTACCAATCTGCTGTTGAAGATAAATCGTTGACTGCCAGAATTTATTTACATACATGCACATTGCCTTTATATATGACATGACAAATTTTGTTCACGATGTGAAAATAGAATATCCTTCCTACTGTCCAGTAACTCAATAACATCCCCCAGAATATAATTATACTTCTCTAAGATCCAACTTAATGATGTCATATTTTAGCATCGTGTTGCAGTTGGTATTAAAGCTCATTTTTAGTAATGTTTACCGTCCACTATGCAACAATGTCAAGATTTCAAATTAAATATTTTGAAAATGCGTCACTGTGCTGCGTTACGTGTTTCGGCCTATTCGGCCATCATCAAGTGCTTTGGAATTCGAGGGAATCTTGTGCCTTGACATTATTGCATGGCGGACGGTAAAAAAACTAAAAATAAGTTTTAATAATGTCCTCTGATCATCTGCGTGAAATACCATAATCTCCTATGATTTTACCTCTATGTATTAAAATCGTAATGGTGCTGTGTCAAATTTCGGTAACACAGTGTACCGATAGAGAGCTGCACGCAGTAGTTGCAGGTCTGTAGGTGGATCTATAACAGTGGTCTCTGGTCTCTCTGTTGCCGGCTGTTGTCATTTTCATGAAAAATTCTTTTAAACTAGCAGTTCTGTATTTTTTTTTGTATTAAATATTAACTTTGGTTTGTGGGTGCGCAGGGCGGGGCGCCTAGAGGCATCCAAGCAATTGCAGGTGATCTGCATAATCACGAAGTTCCTTTAATTTCTGTGGGTTATTTATTAACGACGCTATGAATATACGGCCCGTATAGCGGAAAATGTGTGTATGTTTGTTCTGTTAAAGCTGAATGAAATTGGATTATGCTCATGTATAACTTCAATATATCTAATATTTTGGAATAAAGGAAATTCTAATGAAGAAAGAAGACAAATGTTCCAAATTTAAATTTTGCAGAAACCCTGTCTCTGTCTTGCAATACAACGATACGTACAGGGGAAAATTCATAAAACTACACCTTATTAATCTACTGTATAAGCGAACAGGCCTAAGTGTTGTGAGGTTTCCAACTGGTCTGCTCAGTCCTGCTCTGACGAACTGCTGTTGGACTTGCCAGTACAGTTAGTTTTGGCTGGGTGTCCCGCGGGATTCAGGACCATACTTTACTGTCTCACGAATCTGGGAGTCGCTCAAACTCACTATATTGGCCTGGAGAGTAAGCCTGACCTGAAATACCATTTACGCGTCTTGCACTGCAATATTTTTGACAATACTGTATCTACAAAATATGTTTATTTTCCGTAAATTTTCAACTATCATACTGTCTGTTTGACCGCCTCTGTGGTCTAGTGGTCAGAGTTCCTTGCTACAGATCCAGAGGTCTCGGGTTCGCATTCCCGGTGCTACCAGATTTTCTGAGAAGTAGTGAGTCTGGAATGGGGCCCACTCAGCCTCGTGAGGATATTTGAGGATCTATTTCAAGGAAATAGCGGCTCAGGTCTAGAAAACGGAGATTAAGGGTCGTGGGGAAACGTTGCGCTGTCCACGCTACACCCTCTATCCGCTAAAGTTGGCACTAACTTCGCCGACAAGCGGCGGTCGTTCGGTCGGTATAAGTTCTCTTGCGCACTACAGGCCACGGAGTTAGTTTTTTTATGCGGTCTGTTTTGTGAGCAGCCGGATGCATCGGTCGAGTAACAACTTTGTTTGTGGATTACTTATTTTTATTGCTAGCACAGAAATATATGGTTACCGGGCACAAAATATCGTACTTATTACCAACATGAATGTGTAACAAAGTGTACTGGAATAGTCTATGAAACCATATCAGATACAGGTTATAGCAAATCGTGGATTGTACAAGAAATTCTAATACTTATATCGATAACTCGACAATTGAACACATCGATATGCATTCAACATACTCACAGTGATGGAAACGCGTTACTTATTGCAAACTGTTGCCGCGACGTTCGAATGAAAGTTGCCAATTGAACTGCAGAAAAACTCTTGGCAAAGCGGTTCAGAGTTAATTTACGGGCTTACCGTTGGGTTTGGCAGCAACTACCTTAACAGCCAGCGCTGCTTTACACCATACATTCAGCATCAGTCTTAGTAAGTCCTGGAGTGACTGAGACAGGGATCCACGGACATGTGTATCTGCTGGCAGAATCAAACACTTACGTCATCAGTATCTTGCTATACTCCCACTTTATTTACAAGCAGAGTGGAGCAGTCAACAGTGACACACACACACACACACATACACACACTGGGCACTGATACTGCAGCTTTTATGGACTTCCTGTAAACCCTTCCTCCTGTTTCAGAAATTCTTACAGACTGTGAATGAAGGGGATTAGTTTCGAAATGAAAGAAATTAGTTCTACTTATCACACGAATAACGTATTTGCCGAAGCATCATATAATTAGGACGAATATTCATACCACGGCGGCGAAGAAAAGTATGATTCAATTGCTCAGAGGGGAAAATGTAAACCTTCGGAGTGAGTATCTCTGTGCGTCTATAGTTCAAGGTGAAGACTTATACGACTCACTGCAATAAGAAGAAGAAGAAGAAGAAGACGGAAGACGTTCGTAATAAGGTATTCAAATCTTCACAATCTTTCAGACGAATTAAGGACAGAAACACAATGACTGCAACGGAAAATATCTACCTTATGACCTTGAAATAATCCGTTCCAATTTCGGCCGGGTTAATTGGAATTTTAACTTAAATTTTTCCATGATTCTTCTCAGTCATTCTAGGCGAATAAATCTTATACTTTAATGTCCGAAGTGCACATATCCGTATGGTGATATGTAGTTTCGTCGTTGTCAAAGTGTACATATTCAGTCGCTCTGGCGTTTAAATGTATCTAGCAGAAGCTCGGGCAGACGCCACTAGCAGGAGCGCACGCATAATCCTGAACATTTGTTTTTAAATACAGTAGCATTCAATGAACGTACCTTTTGTGTGGTTACCTGCTTGGTGCATACATAGCCTTCGCCCCCGCGTCATCTAACTGAATCTTTCCTTTGAAAGGTGCTCCTCGAAGCACTCGAGAATGCGCATTCGCACGTCACAACCATAACTATGAATTTTAAATTATTTCGTCAGCAGCCAAATGATCCGAAGGATTATAATTATTTTCGTATGCGTCATTTAGATCGTCAAAAATCGTGCGAATTTTCCATAGTCGGTCACAATTTTAGGCTTTTCTGTCGATTTCTGCATTGTTGTCTCTATAGTGAAGGAAGCGAAGAACGAGGAAACATCGGTCGCGTTTGAATGTGTTACCGTAGAAGGAAGTAAGATATTTGTTCAGCACTCGCCCATTGGCCTCTTATTCTGACCCTAATGTCATACTGAAATTAAACTACGATATCCGAATTCACTATGAAGTCGCAGAGAACTGAATGCACACTGTACCTAAACTATGATAAAGGCGTCTGGTTGCGAGCAGCTGCAACTGCAATGGAAGGCTGCGGCATTCACGTACAAAAGAAGGCATTTCCTCTACAGTTTACCTTCAATATTTATACTTTCAATTTTCTGGTCAACAGAGTCGAATTACTGAAGGGTGTAACAAAAATGTAAATCTTACGAGGAGAAAAATACATTTTATGGCTCCAAGATGTTTTATTACACCAGAGACTGCGGAAGAATGTCAAGTGTTACAAGCAGAAGTATAATGCAGAACAACTTTGCGAGGAAGCGGTACACTCTCTTGTACAGTCGAACTGCATTATAAAAACAAAAAGGAGAGCATGTATTTTTTGCTTAAATATTTCCAAACCTTACGTTACAATGTGTAACATTATGTTCTTTGCTGATAAAAACAAAGTAAATTCTATTAAGTTACCATAAAAACTGTATTAGATACAGCATTTTCAAATACAATGCTTAAAATAATTTAAGCGCCCTAACAGGAACGGGCATTTAAATAAATTCCGGTCAGCTGAAGGTACCACCATTTCAAAATTCCGGCGTTTATAGATTAAATTAGATCATGATAGCCTCTTCACAAACCCACAAAAGGCAATGAAAAACAATCATGATAAAGAACACGTTGAGGAGAAATGTTTAACGACGAAACACTAAGCTGCATGGAAGGAAAATCGTAACAAAGTTTATAACCTTTACTCTAAAGTGTAAGTGCGACTTTCACAGGTAGGAAACACAATTTTTTAATGAAAGAAATATATTTAAATTACAACGAATATAAATTTAGGATCAAAAATATTATACCAGTAATGTTTTAATTTTCAAAATAACACGAGTTTAAACAACAGTAATAAAAAATGTACAGCTATCGCCGTAACAGGCCGTGGAGGTCCATAGGTTTGCGAGACGTCGAGGCTTCCACACTTTCTAGACAGACGGCTCAGAGATGCCTGCGGCCTTACGCGCCGGTCGCTCTTTACCCCAGGAAGATTCCTGGTACTAATTTCTGTTACAGGCTGAATCGACCCCAGGTCCATAGTGCAGCTGGAAGGATTATGAAAAAATCCAATGACCTCATCGGGAATCCAACCCGCGGCCTTCCAACTTGTAGCATAGTTCCTCAGACCAACTACGCTACCGCATGCCTCCATTAATAATAGTAATATGTCTGATGATGACAGAAGTGACGCAAAAACCAAAGTTCCCCGAAATATAACTCTACTTTTGAATGAAGAATCATAATATCAAATAGGTTCCTGCTGGAGGAAATAGTGAACTGGCTTAATATGCTTCTTCAGTGCAACAGCTGAAGACATTTCTGAAACACCAGGGAATAACTGAAGTCTCACATGTTTAAAACTCAAACGCCTTTGGGTTCAAAAGCCATTATATTGAAGAATATCTTGAATTATTATGTCAGTACTGTGAAATTCTCCTTGAGACATAAGAATTCACTTCATTCATTCATTAGAGGTAGTTAATTCCAAAACAATTCATTTAAAACTGCATAGAATCACGTTATTTGAAAAGCTCATGATTGAGTGTCGGCAGGCCAATGTTAATTTTGTTAGTTGTGTGTCCCAAACATCTTTGGGGGTACGTCATCTGGAGATAGTACGTGGAATATAATGTCATCATTAACAAGATTCTTTTATTGCTAGTGGGGTGGGACTAAGTACCCTATACAGAGACCACATCTGGTATTGTACCACATTAACAAGTTACTAGATTGTATTCTCAACATACAATGGGGACAAAAATCACCATACCAAAGAGCTCGTAAAACGCACTAAACTTTTCTTCTCGAAGGTTACTTATTCAAGGTATGACGTACCCTAGGAAATGATTTGGACACAGTCGTCTGTTCGGCAAAGCTTACTGCGCCAGACCAGAGAAGCCTCAGGTTAGTGACAAAATGTTAGCGATAGAAAGTCGATACCTACCACAAACCATACTGGAGACTTGTGACAGAGTTCGAATGACCTACAATGTACACAGATAGGCCTTTGACTCACGGTTCGAGGTTCGACATTTGACTGCCTGCTTGGTTTCCTCTGCAGCAGAAAGCCTTGTGGTAGGCAGCTTTACTTGTTATTTCTGCTGAGCTATTTTTATAAACCCTTTGCTCTTGACGTAATATTGTGGTTACGCCAAGAATCTCTCGCAAAAAGAACATAGTAACGCCCACGACAAGGACTTCGAAGCTAAAAGCAATTCTTTCGAAATACACACATACATTTCGTCCGGAGTTTACGACCTGTTTTGAAATAAGGGGTCAGGAAATGTTACACAGAGGAAATGTCTTACTCGCATGGCCGTTTATGGGCAACTTCTTATTTTGCAGATATCTGTACGACATATTGGTGTAACTCCCTCGAACTGGGAACCTTCGACAATAAATTTCCATAGTATAGGCCTCGTTAACTGTCTCTCAGCGCTGTGGTATGCATCCAGAAACAAATATTCCCGTGACGTCAATTGGTGCATTACTTAACTTACTACAGGTGACTCTGGTAGTTCAACAGCACTAATACCAGAGCCCGCCACTGGATACGATCTCACCCAGTTACATCCACCTCCCATCCTCACAACCTGTTTCCTCCAAGATCCATTTCACTAATTAACTAACTCTCTGGNGACTGACTCTGGTAGAACCCGTAGGGTCGACACCGCTAATACTAAAGCCTGCCACTGGACACGAACCTGAGCCAGTTCCATCCACCTCCCACCCTCACAGCCTATTTCCCTAAGATCCATCTCACTAATTAACTGACTCTCTGGTAGCAGAACCCAAAAGGTTCAACACCGCTAATACCAAAGCCCGCCACTGGACCTGATCCTGAGCCAGTTCCATCCACCTCCCACCCTCACAGCCTATTTCCCTAAGATCCATCTCACTAATTAACTAACTCTCTGGCAGCAGAACCTGAAGGTTCAACACCGCTAATACCACAGCCCGCCACTGGACACGATCCTGAGCCAGTTCCATCCGCCTCTCATCCTCACAGCCTGTTTCCCTAAGATCCATCTCACTAATTAACTGACTCTCTGGTAGCAGAACCCAAAAGGTTCAACACCGCTAATACCAAAGCCCGCCACTGGACCTGATCCTGAGCCAGTTCCATCCACCTCCCACCCTCACAGTCTGTTTCCCTAAGATCCATCTCACTAATTAACTAACTCTCTGGCAGCAGAACCTGAAGGTTCAACACCGCTAATACCACAGCCCGCCACTGGACACGATCCTGAGCCAGTTCCATCCGCCTCTCATCCTCACAGCCTGTTTCCCTAAGATCCATCTCACTAATTAACTGACTCTCTGGTAGCAGAACCCAAAAGGTTCAACACCGCTAATACCAAAGCCCGCCACTGGACCTGATCCTGAGCCAGTTCCATCCACCTCCCACCCTCACAGTCTGTTTCCCTAAGATCCATCTCACTAATTAACTAACTCTCTGGCAGCAGAACCTGAAGGTTCAACACCGCTAATACCACAGCCCGCCACTGGACACGATCCTGAGCCAGTTCCATCCGCCTCTCATCCTCACAGCCTGTTTCCCTAAGATCCATCTCACTAATTAACTGACTCTCTGGTAGCAGAACCCAAAAGGTTCAACACCGCTAATACCAAAGCCCGCCACTGGACCTGATCCTGAGCCAGTTCCATCCACCTCCCACCCTCACAGTCTGTTTCCCTAAGATCCATCTCACTAATTAACTAACTCTCTGGTAGCAGAACCTGAAGGTTCAGCACTGCTAATACCAGAGCCCGGCATTAGACATGATCCTGAGCAAGTTCCATTCACCTTCATATCTCTAAGATCCAGTTTAATGATATTCTCTCATCTGCTTTTTGGTGCTTTTTCCAAATGTACTATTCTTGCCGTCCGCATATTAATGTTTGTTTGCTAGACTTACACTTCGGTCATGAAGGTGGATGCAGTACTTTCTTCCAAAACGTTGGTAAACTTGTCCCGGACTATACGGCGTCACATCCCAGAGGACAGTGCTCTTCGAACTTTATCTATTCTACTCACAGAAATAGTAGTAAAGAAGAAAATTATTAATATTCTTGAACTCTGACATTGTACAAAATGTATATGTTATGTATTCTCATAAGAGTGTATATACTTTTGACATTTGAATGTATAATTATAATGATCAAGTCAAGGAGGATGAAATTGGCAGGGCATGTAGCACGAATTGGGGCAAAGAGGAATGCATATATGATATTGGTGAGAAAGCCAGAAGGAAAGAGACCACTAGGAAGACCAAGATATAGGTGCGTGAACAATATTAAATGGTTCTTAGATAGGATGAGATGGTGTGGATTGGATCGGTCTGGCTCAGGATAGGGACCAGTGGAGGGCTCTTGTGAACACAGTATTGAGCCTTTAGGTTCCATAAAATGCTGGGAAGTTCTTGAGTAGCTGCACAATTGGCGGCTTTAAAGAAGGGCTCAGATCCATGAGTGAATAAGATCAAAGTGTAAGGCATTTTCTTTCCTGAAAATGGTGAAAAAAAAAAGCTCATACTTAAAGTGGCCTTGGCCATAGTTCATCAATTTCTTCAGGAAAAATGAATTTCCTATAAACAGTCTTCAATTGTATGTTTGTTTGTCTAATCATGTCTTACAAAAAGTTTGTCCTAGTGAGTCTTCCAAATGCACACTCACAGAACATGCTACTTTATGTGGAATAACTGGATGATATATATTTAGAATTATTCTACTTATATACACGTATTTGCTGAACTCAATGAACAGCTAAACTCATGACATTCCTCTATTTTTTCCCTTTCCAATTGAGCTATCCAGAAGCTGTAGCATATATCTATGTAAGATAAGAATGACAATGAATTGTGGAGGCTGTGAAATGAAGCATTCATGACCTAAGATAAGGTATTATCCTGGCAGTTACATGGAGGGACAGAGGAAAACCACGAGAAATATCACTCAGGATAATTGGAGTCCTTGTCAAGATATGAACCATGTAAATTCCAAGTCAGAAACTTACTCAGTGCATACTTTGTATTCCTCTCAGTACTGGATGTTATGACTGAAGTACAATAATTCGCTTAGTGGGGGGTGGAGTCTGACTGGGTCCACTCGATACGGCGGCCACTGATTGGCCTATTGTGCCTATTGTACTTGACCCGGGTGATTATGATGATGGAGAATTTGGTGGAATGAATATTAGCAGGGGAAACTGAAGTACTTGGAGAAAACCCGCACCAACACCACTTTGTCCACCACAAATCCCAATTGACCAGACCCGGGATCGAACCTGGGCTGCCATGGTGGGAAGCCAGAAACTAACCGCTTGAGTTATGGTGCCGCCTTTACAAGCACAATAAGTGGAACCCATAGTATGTCAATAAAATCTGCGAATAGGAAAATTTACATAGGTGCTGTTTCACATTTTATTCCTCCTACATACTACTATCTCAGATGCAGAGACTCTCTGACATTTACATTAAGAAGCAATGATATACTCTCCAGACCAGAGTTTTAGCATGTACACCCAATCCACTACTTTTTTACGTCTGTTTATTTTATTTGGTTCTAAGAAAGGTTTAAGCCTCTGCTTGACACAAGCCAATTCAACTGGCTCAGTGTGCTCAATTCAAAACTGCAAAGATGAAGGTATCAGCTCACTGTTAATCAATTAGTGCAGCATTTCTCTCAGTAGATGGCATCAGGTGTTACACATTGATGTACAGGCTTTCACATGACCTCTATGTGTGTGATCCTGTTAAGATCGTTTGAAGAAGTATTGTGAGTTCTCTGCGCAGCTGAATTTGTTCCCAGCCATCCTTGGTATTTGTAGCAGTGTTTCTATGGCAAGGCTCGGGAATCAAATGCTTATGTTCTTTGGACAGGCATGAATATTCAAATGTTCAACGAACATATGAGATGTGTGTATTCAGTGCTGGTGTGAAGAAAAAAAAATCTGGAAATATGTGTATTTGTGTTGGCCTAACAGACACTGAAATGGTTAACTGAAGCCAAGCAGTCCATCTCATTATTTTATAGATGAAGCGCACATTCCCGTGCCAGAAGCAGGCCATGCAAACATGCTAGTAGTTTCATGCATTTAACTCACCAAATGACTTCGATGCTAGGCGTTTGTACATTTCAACACTTGATTTCCGGTGAACCATGCGATGAGTAATGGCCTGGTACTTCCGCCGGAAATCCTTTTCTGAGCCTGTTGATTCAGTAGAGTCCCTTCTTGCACCCCCAGCTTGAGGTCCGTCCTCATCTGCCCATTCACCACTTTTGTCATCTGTTGAATATGAATAATATATGTTATGTTCAAACTAGCATGGAGATGTTGAGTTGTATGTACGTTAGAGATGAGGTGAACATTAATGAGAAGCACGTTTTTATCTAGAAGCGATGAAACACACTGGGACAGAGTACTACAATAGGATAACTGATATCTACGCTGTAACATGTGTAAAAGTATAGCTATTCAGTTTGTCTGCTTCCTGTCTTCTACCATGGACATAACTGAGAACTCCAAAAGACAGTACAAAATTTACTCAATACAATAGCTGTGGGTTAAAGCGATGTGCAAATATTGTGGTAGGGATTTTGGATGTGATTGAATCTCTCATTTCCAAATCTCATTTTTTAATTATATAAGTGACTTTGTGTTTTTTTTTTAACTGAATGTTTTTCATTCTTTAAGATCTGAAGGAAATTAAGTACATTCTAGACAAAGAATGGTTACTTCTGCTTGTATTTACGATTAAATGTGTAAAATTTCCCAGATGTTCATTTATTACAGACATAAATCTACTGTCACAGAGCTAACCAGACAACAGGTATCATGCTCAGTAAAATCATAAGTGATTATATTAATATTTTATTAAATATTGTCCATATCAAAAGAAGCTTCAAATAAGAGTTGTATAAGTAAAAGTAAAGTAAATGTATCCCTGTAACAGGGCATGGAGGCCCAAAGGGTTGTGAGATGTTGAGGGTCCCACATTATCTAGAAAATCAGCTCATATATGGCGGTAAGGTTGTCAGCCTTACGTGCCAGCTGCCCTTTACCACCAAGAATATTCCAAGAATATTCCTGGTACTCATTTCTGTTAGAGGCTGAGTCGACCCCAGGGCTATAGTCCAGCTGAAAGGATTAGGTCAATTTAAAAAAATTCAATGACCCCATTGGGACTTGAACCCATTACCTTCCGTCTTTTAGTATAGTGCCTCAACCAACTACACTACTGCGTGCCCCAAAAATAAAAGTTGTATAGTTTAAAAAATGCACATTTTGTCATGAAATGTGAGATGCATTGCTGCTGAGTCAACCAACTGGATCTCACTGGATGTGCCATAAAGTTTGCAAAGGTTACATTCAAAAGTTTTATTACCTTTTTCTTCTCCCTTAGTTTCTGGTTTCTGCCACACATGCATCTCTTCAGAATCACCAATGTAGATCCAGGTGGCGTTTTTATAGGATTCTGCATACACCCCGGTGTCCTCCTCTTCACCCTCCCCTGCAGCCAGGTCAGACATACTGGTGTCGTGAACCATCACATTCGGGCTTGAGCCTGCAGCTCGTAACATTTCCAAGCTTGCATCTGTCGACCGCGCCAATGGCCTGCAGAAATTAACAGATGAATGTGACTATCAGATCAACTTTCATCTTGCAATTTAACTGAATGACTGCAATATGGCCATGCAGATCTCCATTAACTATGACAGTTGCCCATGGATGTAAGACGAAGCTGTGCAAATTGCAAATGAACTATTATCACAATGCAATTCCCCATTGTTATATCAGACAGTACCTAAGTTTAACTCGGTCTTCACGACCGCGTTCCTCAGACTTGGCACGTGCACCGTCACACCGGTAGCGGCTGTGGTGCCTCCTCTCACCATGGCCACTCCGCTCCTCAGACCTGTATCTCTTCTCTAACTTCTTGTAGAGCCGCCCACTGGATACTGCTTTATTTCGGGAGCCCTCAGGGGAATCTGCGAAACCTGCAGGCGGCTGTACAATGTCAGGTGGCTCAGGTTCTATTGTCTCATTCCCACCTGGCTCTCCATCCTGTGCCATGAGAGATTGGATTCAGAATTACCTCTCTTGCACAGACACAGCCTCCAGACTTGATTAAAACGAAACATGGTCACCTATATATATTTGGAGGTTTTCTTCCCAGTGGTGATTATTCAGATTAGGGTGTTCTGCACTGTGCCACCGTGTAGTCTTGTAGGTGGATGTTGATGTTCACTTCTATGAGAAAGAAACATGGGAATGGGGGGGGGGTGAAAATGGCAGTACTTTCTCACAGTTCCACTTTCCTTCCTGTGACATAAAACAATGTTATATTCCTGAAAAGGGTCATCCCTTCTCACTTTCAGATTTCCTCCTTAGTGTGCCTTTGAAGACGGCTGTTTTCCTATCTAATGTTCACACTGGCCTGGACTAGGATCTATTTTCTTACTCCTTTGTGTGGATCTGAGTGACCATTCCTATTGTAACCTGTCTGTACAACAAAGCCAATTCCTCACTCTACACATTTTAACCCTGATGATGGAGGCAGCATGTTCCTTTGAATCACTGACATCTACCTACAAGACTACACAGTGTCACAACCCAGAAGATGACAATCTGAACAGGGTCACCTACTGACTCTGGTGTGTCCATCTGTGTAATGATGTTGCTCTGCATGAAAATATTTTGATGAAATTCAGTATTATGAGTTCTTACTTAAATTTATCAACAAAATGTAATTATGATTAAAAACTGGAAAACAATGACTGCTACTTTACATGAGATTCTAAATAAAATGAACAAATTTGACGATTGTACCATGTCCCTGAAAAATATAGCCTGATAATAGATAAACCAACTTAACAGATAATATGCTGTATACACTGAAATCAAACAAACAACTGTCACTAGGTCAAAGGGACATTGTGCTTCCTGAGAAGCTGACAGTCGCTCAGATAGTAAAGATATTCACTGCCCTTTATGGAACATCAAGATTTGTTACTGTAGTTACAAGAGCAAACTGCTGGGTCCTACCTTGAGGCAAATGGTTCCAGTTCACACTCACATAACACAATTTTCTGTTGATGAAGTTAGTGAACAATTGAGATATTTGGTACAGCAAAAAAGTAAAAGTACCAGGCTGTGAAGGACCATAGCGTTGAGAGACGTTGAGGGTCCCACATTATCTAGACAATTGGCTCAAAGATGGTGGTAAGATTGTCAGCCCTACGCTCCGGCTGCCCTTTACCCCCAAGAACATTCCATGAATATTCCTCATACTCATTTCTGTTAGAGGCTGAGTTGACCCCAGGGCCATAATGCATCTAGATGGATTATGTCAATTGAAAAACAATCAATGACCTCATCGGGACTTGAACCTGCGACCTTCCGGTTTGTAGTATAGTGCCTCAACCACTAACCTACCATGTGCCCTATTATTTTGGTACAGTTAAAATGAATTTTTGTCTAACCACCCTTCATCACAATGAGTCAATAAACGTACTGTCTATCTAAAACATCTTTTGAATGTATGCCAAAACTTCAGTAGATAACATTACACAAGAAAAGCCTTGTGTTCAAAGACATTTCCAATATGGGGATTTTGGTTCACAGGTGTATATTGAAAATATAATCTAGTGACCTTCTACTGGTGATGTTAAGAACTACTTCACTATCTCATACTGACACACCCTGACATTTGTTCCAGACACATCCACACCTACATATGGTCAAATGTGTTTTGGTCCTCAGAGGATGATCCTGTGTGTCCTCATAATTAGTGTGTTCACATTTTATTCATCATTATAGCGATTAGATTTCATATATATAAATATATGCACATACACACCAATATATTTCAATTATAACATTGGTTGTTTCATACATACCTAAAAATAATAAATTAGGTAAAATAATAGTGTATCAACAAATGATAACATCTGGGCTAGTCTGATTATTAGTATTACATCATAGCTACAGCTACATTTTCTGCTGGATGAGAAGCGTTCTCATCATTAAATTAGCAACAGTAAAACTTGTTATTCGCTTTTGTAGTGTTACTCCTCTCTATGCTCAACAGGTTTCAGTTTTATATTTCTTCTTGTGTCATCATCATATGTGTGAATGAATATATCTGTTGACATGGACCAGTGCAACATTGAATCACACACCTCAAGGCCAGAGAGAACGGCGCTCCTGTCCACTTCACGTCCACAGTGGTGGCACAGAGTTGTGGTGTTGCTGCTGTGGTCTGCACCCTCACTGTAGAACACACTGTCACTCCCTGGACTAACAGAGCGCAGTGACTCAGCACTCAGTGCTTTGAGACGACTTGACTCGGGACTCATTGCACCCTGAGCCTGCGATCAAAGTAGGAACTCTACAGCGTTTTGTGCAAGGCTTATAACGAATCAGTCATTCAGGTGAATAGCCACTGAGGGTCAACATGTGAAAACAACTGAGTTAAATAATTTTAATGACAGGATTATTAGGGTACATGAATTGGAAAGGGCACAGAAGGAAGTGTTTCACTGTTTTAAACTACTATTCAGGCATATTTCTGGAGGAACCAAGGAAAATAATAAGGTAAATGATCTCAAACCCAAGATTTAAATGTAGGATGTTGTAAATACAAAACAGGAGTATCGCTGAGAAGTCTGGCCAGACATACAGAACAATCATCTAGATGCATGTGGAAAACTCACAAAAAGGATGTGTTAAGAAATGTAAATGTAACATATTAAGTATAAGGAGCATTTAATTCTAGATCCCTCATACACTCAGAAACATTTTCATTCATAGGCGTTACTGCATTTAAAAAGTAGTTTTTATTTTTGGTATTAACATTTGGTGTATTTTTCATTTTTTCAATTGAAAATTTTTTCAAAATCTGTAGGGGGTAAATGCCCGATTTGTTCCACACCCCCCAGAACTTTACAACCCTGAGTATTATGAACTTTGTGGTCAGATTCTCATTGACAAATGACAGTACAGAAATTGAAAAATGCAACACTCATTCAGCTGGATCGTGTACCTTCATTATTGTAACAGCACAACGAATGAAAATTAAGTTTGGTTAGGTTCTTCTTGAGCTCACCTTATTGACTGCTGTTTCACTAGTAGCTGCCATCTGTTTTGGAGAGCCACGTGAACGGTGCTTACTGCGACTGGGTGAGCCACCTGGACTCCTGGAGTAGCGATGTGGACTGAGGTGACTACTGTGTGTTGCATCCTCGTTACCCAGACCAATCATTGGTGCTTGCTGTGTGAGCGGAGATTTGGCTGGGATGGATGAACGGCGTCGTGCCAGAGTGGCAGCTGAGCTCAGTACTTTCTCCTCTCCACTACCGCTGCGACGCCGTAGTCTGAACGCATATAAGGTCCACAATCACATAGCCACAGATGATACGAATGGATTAACAAACAGCACAGCAAATTCAGCATGGCAGATCTGTACACATGTGTAGTAAAAGGTCATGAAAACAAAAAGGTGGTGGAAATATAGCTCCATATATTTTTATCCTCAGCAATGGATAAAGCTGAATAGTTAAAACTTCATGCCCCAGCCACTTTACCTCCGGGAAAGAGCCCCTGGTACCCATTTTATGGAGGCTGGGCAGGTCCCAGATCCAGACTGAACTCTGTAGAGACAAGAAAAATCTCTGCACATGTCAAAACTTGAATACATGTGTAGTTCCTGTGACGCTGTGTAGTCCGGTATGTATTTACCAACACTTTGGATGAACCTCCTTCCTTCATCTTTAGGGCAGAACAGTTAAGCCCTCTGGGAAAAATGTTCAGTGATTTAGGGAAGGGTGGAGGACTGAGGCTAAGAGCAAATCAATAGCAGCAGTGTCAAATGATTCACCTTCATTTTAAAGCAATTTATTTGTTCATATCACAAAATGCAGAGTAATAATTCTAAATAGGTCATCTGAGGCAGAACTATGAAAGGGTTATCCTGTTTCAAGTAATGTATAAACTGTATGGGTCTCTGAAAAGTTGTCTTCTGGTATATAACGCGATGCAGTCCACTGAAAGTCAACCAACGTTTTGGAGGAAAATATGGCCCCCATATTCAGGGTCAAAGAATAAGCTAAGCAAGAAACCAGCATGAAAGCAGATGGCAAGTGGACGAATTATACATAACCAAAGGTTTTCACTGAATAGGATTCTCACAGCAGTTGTTATGAAGATTTCTGTCTTCTGGAATACAAGACTGTGTAGTCTGTTGCAAGCCAATAGGCGTTTTGGATGAACAGACTCTGCTTGTCTCAGAAACGTCGGCTAACTCTTAGGGGACTACATGGTGTTATATCCCTGAAGACAGAGCTCTTCATAACAACCATGGTGACAACTCAAATCCTGTATGGGTCCCTGTAAGTTCTCCAGATGAACCCTGAAATTTACTCACCTCTGCTGGGTAGTGGTGGGACTACGTCCACCGCCTGGGGCAGCTTTCCTGCGTGGAGAGTCTCTCACACGCCTGTGTCTTCGAGGTGACTGCTGCTGCTGTGTGGGTGTGGTGTTGCCTGCCTCTGATGCACGCCTGCCACTGCCTCCACCACAGCTTGAGTCATCTGATGTGCCTCCTCCACCATCTGCAGCAGCTGCAGGTGTTCCTGTCCCATTACCCAGCAAAGTACCATCCTCTGGGGTGTGTACCGGTGTTGTGGTCCTCTGCAGTGTGCCCCAGTCTTCAGCCCGGAACCCCTCGTGCATGGCTGGGCTTCGTACCATCCCTGGTGTAATCACCTCCTTATCGCTCTTGTCCCGGTGCACCTTCTTGGTACTGGGCTATGAAGTGCAACAAGGAATTATACTATTCAGCTGGGTCTTTGTTTGTGTGAGGTTTGGGGATTTCATGGTGTGTGGCACCATGTAGTTTGGTAGACAAGTAACCATCTACTCGTACAATACTACATGATGCAACATTCAAGAAGAGAGTAATCTTGTTTCTGTTCCTTACGCTTAATTTGGCTAACCTGGGTGACCCTACCAAAAACTTCAGTTACTACCTGCTGAGCTTGGAATTATAAATAAGAATAGCAATCTATTTAGTTCATGACTCACATGTTAGTGAGATGCGGAAATGAAAAACAAAAATTAATTTATATTTTGCATTTAGTGCTGTGGGTTCATTAAATAAAAATGAATGTGATAAGCAATTCATATTCATCTGACTTTTCAGGTGTTTATGGCTAAACTGAGTGACTGTTAAGTCTTTCAGATTTTAACATTGGGATATCTTATTAAAGGGGGAAGACTTCAGTTATTTCATGGGCACATACTATTTTTTCCTTCAGTGTGCAAGTGAAGGAGTATAAGGAGTATATTCAAATTTATGTTGAATACGTGGTATTACAATGCAAAAGATTTTAAGTTTCAATTACAACCACTCACATTAATATTATTCCCGTATTTACTGAAACTCCTTTGCAGTCTTCTTCAAAAGGGAATTATTGGACTTTTTATTCTGTTACTACTGGAAAAAATTAAGGACATGGGATTTTGTAAGAAAACACTTTTCTTATTAGACTATTCAAGCCCAAAATTCACCTACATATTATTTAGACATTCAATAATTACCTCACAAAAAACATTTCAGGACCAGTTACAATTATTCAGGCACATAATCACTGTTTATCCTAAGAATCATATGAAACTTATAAATACATTCTGTCGGCAAAATAAATAATTTCTTAGGAGCAGTGTCTTACTCCATTTTGAAATAACTGTTCTTTAAAGGTTTAGTGCACACACATATCTGAACTAGGTTCCTATTTCAAATACTTATTAGGGATAAATATTTATGGCATTTATATCTCATTTATGGTGAAAATTTCTCAGTGAAAATTTAAACAAATGTCTTAGATATGCATTTTGGTTAACCTGGATATTTCCTGTCATTGCTGTGGCAGCAGATGGAGTTCGTCTGTGATGGTGGACAGGACTTCGACTCCTGGATTTAGTTCTTCTACCAGTGGTAGAACGTTCCTTGTCCTTGCCCTCATTTCCTGGGGGTGTAGTTTTCTTCTCACTCATCCTCTTCAGTTCTTCCTTGCTGGAGTGTTCGCTTTTATTTGATGATCGCCTATTAGAGCCCTCTGCTTCTTTGTGTTTCCCTATGGCACAGAATAATTTCTTGCTTTGTATATGAATGTTTGTTAAGCAGCCTATAGTTACACAATTTATACAAGCCACATGAGCAGTAGGGGGCACGCTATAGCGTAGTTGGTTGAAGCACTATGCTACGAGCAGGAAGGTCATGGATTTGATTCCCGATGAGGTCATTGGATATTTCAATTGACCTAATCCTTCCAGCCAAACTATGGCTCTGAAGTTTAATGAACCTCTAACAGAAATGAGTACCAGGAATCTTCCTGGAGTTACAGGCTGGCAAGCGCATTAAGGCTGACAACCTCACCGCCATCTGTGAGCCAACTTTCTAGAAAATGTGGGAGTCTCAACATCTCATAACCCTATGGGCCTCAACAGCCTGTTGCAGGGATAACTTTACCTGTTACTACAGTGTGCGTGGTTGGCAGATTCTCTGCATTAAGGAAATAATTATTGCTCGATTTTTTTTCACAGGTTATCCTGACCTTGGAACCACTTCTTATGACTGAGGGTTCTCGCGGTTTTCCCTCACCCCATTTTTGCAATAAGTCCAAGGCTGTGCCATAGCCCAGGCAGTCAGTTGCCGGCTTCCCATAGTGACAGCCCAGGTTTGATCCCAGGTCACATCACACGGGAATTGTGATGGATAATGTGGCAGGAAGCAGGTATTCTCTGAGTACTTCGGTTTCTCCTGCCAATTGTCATTCCACCAACTGCTCCACATTCATCATCATACATCATTTGGGTCTAGTACAATAAGCCAAACAGTGGACTCAGTCTCACTTCACCCCAAGAAACTGAACTAACTAATCTTTGTCTATAAAGTTCCGAGACTGATTTAATATCTCGGCTTAGGTAAATGGTGGTAATTCTGGGTAAAGGTGTTCTAAATATGGGACATTTTATGGTTCGCCTGTGATATTGACATTAGTTCGCTTGACCTCCGCTAGGTGACAGGGCACAGAGGAAAACCCATGTCAATTGTTAGTTGTGGATTTGTGCTCTGAGAAGAATGAACATTCAATTTGAACAGCGAGTGAACATAAAATTTTGTGTGAAGATGAGCAAGACAGCCACAAAAACATTGCAGCTTCTGCATGATGCCTACGGCGATGAAGTCTTATCTCCAGTGCCAGTGTTTGGTTGGCAAAACCAATTTGTGTCAGGCAGGATGTCGGTGTTTCAACATCCCCTGTACTCCCCTGACCTTTCTCCATGCGATATTTTTCTGTTTCTATGCCTGAGAAAACGTTAAAAGGATGGTGACACAAGAATATAGAGGCAAATCAAGTGACTGCGACAATGGAGCTCACAGCCATTCTGAAAGAAGCATTCACCAGCGGCTTTCAGGACTTGCTGAAACTCTGGCAACAGTGTGTTGACTGCGGAGGACTACTTTGAAAGGGGCAGGAACCATTAGTTAATAAGATGAATTTTGTATTCTTTACAGACTCAGTCTCGGAACTTTATAGACAAAGTTTGTACTATAAGACCAATCCCTTGCACAAAAAGCTATTTATATCCATGGTAGAACTGAAAAACATGATACATGAATTGAGTGATGGATCACCGTAGTCTTATATAGTAACGGGAGAGACATTTCTTTACCTGCAGGAGATGTAGATTCAGTGCCTTCCTGCTCTATCATTGGGGAGAAGTCTAGCTTGAAGCCTTTCTTACGGCGCCGCTTCTCCTCTTCTGTCCACTCCCTCCTCTCGCCTGATGGAACTCTACCCCCTGCTGATCCATAGCCTTCCTCTTCATCAGGTGGTGATTCATAATACCCAGAACTGGAATAGTGGGCACTACGTTCCTCGTCGTCTGACCCAGAGGCTGCTGCTCCTGAAGCCGCCTTCATTGGCTTCTGCACAGGTGAACGTGGAGGTGATGTCGCTTCCTTGTCCTCTGCTTCATCACCACTTCCCTCCACGCTGTAACTATACATAAAATATTCGAACTCTTGTTATGAACTATCGTAATGGCACACTATCATTCTTGAAAAGGTGATAGTTGCAAAGCTGAGAAAGAATTTCCTTGTCTTTTATGGAACCCATAGGATCATTCTATCATGATCGAGTTGAAAAGGGAATATGAAACATTGTAGTCTGGTAGGAGTTCACTGATGTTTCAGAGGAACATACTGCCTCCATCTTCATGGTCAAAGAATAAACTAAGCAATCAGCAAAAAGCAGGGGGCAATCACATGTTGTTCTTGCTTTTTGCTTCCCGTTGATTACTCGCATATAAAACTTTTCATATGTAATTTTCTCCATTCCCCTGTTAGCTCTTTGTTACATACAAGTTGAATAACTTTGAGGTGATAACAGCAAATGGAATGCCACAGCTGAGTCAGCAGCACTTCCGCTGCATATTTGGGAGATCCTGGCTTCAAATCCTTGCTCAGACAAAGGCGATACTGACTCAGGACTGTCATGGTTTCCCTAATCCTTTCAGGCCCAAATTATACGACAAGTGCTTCATTCCACATCATTTCCAATTCATTATTCACTGACAATCCTATAATTCTCTTGTTATAAAAATAATTAAATGATCCATAAATGAAATATGTTAACAAAAACAAATGCTGTACAACTTAGCTCATCAAAGTATGTAAGCCAAAAGTCTAGTTGCTATATCACAGTTAAGATTAATGATAGAAATTGAACATGAAAAATAAAAGACTTGAGAAATATATTAATATCAATCAGTGATTATACAATAAGCATTGTCTTCACATAACTCTCAAATTATGTTGAAAGGTATCACTGAACATTTTCTATGCAAATCCCGTAGTGTTTATGAGGGAGCAATAGATGATAGAATTGTACTCTGACTTCTTGATAAATATTCAGGGACATCACTTGAGCGTGAGTTTGAATAAATGTATTTAAAGTAACACATTATCAGGATATCTCAACAACAACAAATGTAAAGTTATTTCTGTGCTTAACTAATTAAGTACTATGCCATGAGGATGTATTCTTAACCTCAGCACTAGCTGGGAGTGAGTGGTCAGCTTCACTAGCTGGCCACCTCACCCCATGGGAAAGAGCCCCCGATACCCATTGGACGGGAGGCTGGGTGGACCCCAAAACTGGTCTGGATGTAGAGAGGAAAAAAAATCTTGCCCCTATCAGGACTCGAACTCTGACCCCTCTGCTGTCCAACCCATAATCAGTCACTATACTGACTGTGCTCTCCCTGCTCTCCAACAACAACAACAGCAACAACAACATATTTATTGTCACCTGCCAGAACTGCTACTGGTGTCTCCACTGGGCGATGTGGCCCCATCCTTGTACCCTGGTGATGCCCTCAACTGCTGTTGGGCTGCTGTCATGTCCACACTGACACGTGGGGTAGTACTGGTTTGGTTATCCTCGCTCTCAACTTGTGGTGTAGTAGGCAGATCGCTTTCTTCTTGGATGGGAGGTGGAGAACATGAAACCTGCATCACAAAATATCAGATTCAAGAAAATCTGATACTGAGACCATTTTTAAGTTCTAAATGAAGTAACAGGAGGAGACAGAAGATCTGCAAAATATGTGCTGTATATTCTGGCATACAGGATTACCCTTTAAGCTTAAAAGCTTTAAGCTTAAGCCCCCAAAATAGGTATCATATTATCCACTTGGGTACATTGATGTTTGTGTGCTTCTTTCATAATAATTTTTGCAATCAATTTTTTCCATGCATAAGTAAATTGGACGTATGGCTTTAGAAACAAGAAATTTTATTCTGAGTATTGAGAGAATCTGGGGAAAAATGTTCTGAGAAAAGAAAAGTTTGGATCAAGAGGCAGTGAACATGAAATTTTGATAATCATTTAGCAAACTAGACTACAAGACAATATTCTTGATATCACTTTGAGGCCCTCAATTCTCACAGCACTGTTGTCTCTCATTCACTTACTATGACAACCACACAATCAAACCCAATTCTTCCTTAGGTTAGTTGATGACACTCTTTAAATTATGGAGATTTTATAGTATCGAATACAATAAAAGAATGGTCATGAATGGTCAAAACATAAGAGTTTGAAATGAAATAATTTTGGCCTTGTTTAAGATACTATCAAGTCATTTTTCTGGAGAAATATAGAAAAACCACAAAAAATACATGTACAGATAGTTGATAATCTATCAAAGCTGTGAACTGAGCAGCTCCTGAATTCATGACTATCTTCTGCAGATTTTCTTCAGTATAAATAATTTCTATACTTGATTTCTGAAGACTGTTGGTTTCCATGTTTTCAGAATAGTTCTACTGAGGGGAGCAGCAGAGTAAGTTGTCTATTAAATCCTATTCAGCTGAAGGTGGAAATAGAATATATGTATATATCTGAACCATAGTAGTCCTAATAATCTTTGATCATAGAGAAATGAAAATGAATAGCTTTGAACAAGAGTGCTGTACTGTTATATCCATCACCTTAGTTCACTGACATGTTACTTAATTCTAGATTTTTCAAATTATTTTTATTATTTAGAATGTGGATTTTACTTGACCGTTTGAATTACAAAATATTGCAAATGTTATGTGCTGGAAGAGGACTATCCACAAGATGTGGAAAGTCCTGGGGTCATCTCATAATAGTCACCATTGTAAGAATAAATCACTAAACATCATCATACATTAAGATAAAAAACTTTGTAACCTGTATCAGATCCTCAGTCATTTCCCTTGTAAAACTGTAGATGGAAGAGGCACTCTCAAAGGAACTACCATCCCCAGCACCAATGCTTCCTCCAGTACCACCAACAGCTGGGGCACCCACAGCATGAGGCAGACTGCGCCGGGAACTTGTGTCTGTCCCAGAATTATTCGTATCATTGGCAGTGACATAGTCTTCTGTAGTGCAGGTAGAGGTCTCTGATAGGTCTGTTCCCGTCTTGCCACCTGAGTCGGTTCGAGCTAGCATCAGGAGGTCAGGTACTGATGGTCCAAAACCTGTACCAATATTCACCATTTCATTGCTGTTCCCAAGAGTGCTTTTACTCCCCATCTCTAAGCAATTATGTCAGTATTAGATAAGTATTTACAACTCCTTTATTACAACCGTCACAACACAACTAATATCAAGAACAATATCAGAGCAACGACTGACTCGATAATGTAAAACATCAATCGAAGAATTTTATTCTTGTTATATACTATAACTTTTGTTTCATATAATCTAATTTATTGTATTTTTATGTCAAGTATTTTATATAATTAATAATATTGAATCCAATTTTACTAGTACTGCGGTTCAGTGGTGTATATACTGTTAACCATGTATTTGTCTGATGATGGCTATTAATAGCCGAAACATGTAGCAGAGCCAAAACTAGGCACTGATCTTGATATTAGTTGTGTTGTGACGGTTGTAATAAAGAAGTTGTATATTATAACACAACAGGATGCATAAAATGGGGAAAAAAAAATAAAATAAAAAAGATTAGTATTTGTTTTACTTATTTATTTTTTATTTAAAGATGTTCTCAGGAGCTCAGATTATAAGCTGTGGAATAATACAATTATTAACGAAATGGGAAAGATGTGGGAGGAAGTCACTATGGCATAATTTAAGGTATTCTTCCAGCATTTGCCTGAGGTGTTATGGGAAAACCATAATGAACCTCAAAATCTGCCACAAACTGAGAGGGTGGAAATTAAATAAGCCATAATTTATTCATGTCTCACAACACTGCTATTAAAATAAGTGCCAGGGTAAGGCCCCATCACCCATAAATGCATCAGGTGCCTGCTCTGACTTCACTACAGACCTGGTCTCTACGTTCAGTCTAAACCTTCCGAAGGAACATACAGTTCATAAGATGTTTTTGTAACTTCTTATTCATTTCTTAGACCAAATATTAGTATATATAAAATATTATGGTCTTCTAGGATGTTATACCGTGTTATCTGGTAGATAGGTACCAACATTTGACAGGAACTTCAGAACCTATCTTCTAGACTCTGTGCTGTCATACACCAGAATGATTTCCATTATAAGAAGCCCAGAATCTAGTATATAAAATAATTCTTACCACGTGTTGTTCCCTCTGATGACTCAAGTGATGATGATTGTTGCTGTGTTGAATCGTGTCCAGAGTCTGGAGTTCGTGCACCTGGTATGGGACTCTTTCTACTTCTCAGTTCTCTTCGCGGTCGGCTGGGGCTGGTAGAGAGAACACTCTCTCGTGGACATGGTGACAGAGGAACCCCGTGGTCTAGCCTTGAAACAAACATTAAATAATGTAAAGAGCTACACTTTCTGGTGTATAACACTGTGTAGTCTGTTGGAAGTTAACCAACATTTTGGAGGAACACATTCATATTCGGAGTTGAATGGTAAGTCAAGCAAGAAATGAGCTTGAAGCTGGAAGCGCAGAGCTCTAAACAACTGCAATGGTTATTTGAGACATATGATATACAGAAAAGTCTACCTTTCAGGAGAGGGTGAAGGCCGTCTTCTGATGCCCATGACATTCTCCTGCATCTGTGGCACTTCCTGGTTGGGTGTTGGCACTGCTGATGGACTCGGTTTGAGGGATGCCATGGATTCGATGCATATTCTGGGAGAAGAAGGGGCCTGTGGGACCTGAAACAGTAAATGAGGTTCAATAACTTCCTCCTAAACAACTCCATGTAGCCAAGTCCTTCTTGAGAAGCTGCCAGTTGCTCAGCTACTCAAGAAATTCCTGATAATTTTTGGAACCCAGAGGTTCAATACTGTGTTCGCAAGAGACTGTTACTGGCCTCTATCCTGAGCCAGATCAATCTAGTCCATATAATCCCATCTTATTTCTCTAAGAACCATTTTTATTTTATTCTCCCATCTATATCTAAGTATAAGTGGCTTCTGTAGTCTAGAGGTAACGTTCCCACCTCATGACTCGTGGTACGCGGGTTCAAATACCCGGAGGAGGTCATCAAATTTTTAAGGGCGGAAAAATTCAGGGAACAAGTCCTCTGGGAGGGACTTTAAGCTGTGTGTCCCGTGTCGTAACTTTACGGCACGTAAAAGAACCTCATATCCCCAAAAGGGATCACTGAGCCAAATTCCAGGACGTTTCCCGCCCAACAATAGTCTCTAAGGCCTCTGAAAGATGGGGGAATCATTATAGACACCGCTAAGCAAGTGGCCGAACTCGCTTGTTTGGCGGGACTGATGGTACACACCATTTATCGGTAGGGTAAAGAGACTGGTAGAATATCATAGAGGGAAGCACAATAGATGAAACTGGTCGCGGTGCATGGGGAAACCCACCGTCTCTAAATAACTAACTAACTATATCTAAGTATTCCTAGCGGTCTCTTTTCATGTAGCTTCCCACCAAAACCCTCTATTTGTTTCTCTTCTCTCCTATACATGCTATATGCTGTGTGATTCCCTGCCTCCTGGACTTCATCATTCTAATTATACCTGGGGAAGAGTACAAGTTATGAAGTTCCTTATTATACAGTTTTCTCCAAGCTCCTAATTTGTCATCCCTCTTGGATTCAAATATTCTTCTCTGCAATGTGTCCTCATGAACTCTTAGTCTATGTTCTTCCTTTAACATCAGCAACCAAATTTCACACCCATACAAAACTATAAGCAATGTTAATTTTTTTTTATTATATGCATCCTCTTGTGTATATATGATATTAAGGTTTTTGGTGCCGTCTTGTAGTTTGCATGATACTTAAAGAAAAGCATCTGAATGCACAGAATTCTTATAATGTGCTTTCATTTTCTAATTGTTGAAAATGAATGACACTGAAAATGGCCAATATTACAAATTTCTCTACAACACAACTGTACACTTAATTCCATGTTGGTGACTGGATTCTTTGATTGTTGATTGTTATAGATTTCTCTTTCCCTTATCTGTAAGTGTTACATAGGGTGATCACTTCCTCCCAGTTCATCATTCAAATTTCTCACTTGATGCCATATAAGCATACACAACTAATACAGCATCATTATATAATTTGAGAAAGGCATAATCAATAAAATATTCAGGCAAATTCTGAGATTCTCACATCAGTGATTATGAAGAATACTGTCTTCTGGGATATGAGGCAGTGTAGTCTGGTAGAACTACTGGACACCACTGTGTCACATTCTGTGAATACCAATAATGTAAGATTTGAGGCTTTCAGACTATGAAGAAAGCAGTCTTCTGGGATTTGGCACCGTGTATATGTGGTGTTAACCGACGTTTTGGAGGAACGTATCGCCTCCATCCTCCAGTCTGCTTTTACCGGTTCTTACGGTCTCTTCGCTTGCGGACTTCTTATATTTTTCCTTCTACCCTGAAGATGGAGATGATACGTTCTTCCGAAACGTCGGTTAACACCACATATACACGGTGCCAAATCCCAGAAGACTGCTTTCTTCAATACCAATAATGTTTGAAACATTTAGTAATTGTACAGTGTCCATGCCTGAGCATCAAACTCTGCTCCTAGTTCCTCATCCAAAGCCTCAGTGTCCATGGAGCTGCGTTGCTGGTGCTGTAGAAGAAGGAGCTGTTTGCGTCTTGATGATGGTGTCAGGGCCAGAAGGGCGCCAGACCCTGCAGCTGACAGAGAACTGAGTTCTGTCCCACTCAAGGTATTTATGTCAGCATCAGCTACTTGGAGTACCTGCATGAGATGATAATATTTTGAACACATCATAATAACCACGCGTTACTCTTCATGCACATATCTGTGGTATTATTGAAAGAAAAGAACAACCAAGACAGAAATCAGTCAAAATTACGGTAAGTTTATCAGAGAATTTTCCTTACTAGAAGGACAAAATTGAAATCAGGTTATATCCACAAACATAGTGACACAATGAAACACTGAGTTAAATATGTTACTTCATAAACTTCTAAAGTTGTTACTTCTCCAGAAAATTGATGTTTAGTGATGTAACCTTCCTTTCTGTAACATTAGAGAAACGAACATTTTTCAAGAAATGATATACTTTCTAGGTTAAGTTACTTTTGAAATCAAAACCACTACTGTTGTTTTGTTATTCTCTAGATTATGTGGAAAAGAATGACCATCTACCTCTGGAATTTACATTCTTTGGAAAAGTGTGAAAATTCGAATGTTCAAGGAACATAGATCATGTACATATATGATGTATTAGAATCACCATGAAGACATAGTTAGAATTGGGAATGAGCTTCAAGTGTTGTGTTTTCTGGAATATAACATTGCGTCCTCCATTGACAGCCAGCCAGCTCCTTGGTTATAAATCCCAGAATATAGAACTCTTCATAGGCATTGCTGTGAGAATCTGAAATCCTACATGGAAATGGGTTTGATTTGGGTTGGCCAAGGAGACAATAAGAGATGGGCATGACTGTATTTGGGGCTGGTCATGAAAAATTAGTAAACAAAGAAAATTAAATATAGGAATGCTTCACAATGTGTCCTCTTAACTTAATATTGTGGCATATTTGTTCAAAGCAAGAACTGTGGAGCCAGAAGAAAGGCCCATTGCTAGGGAACAGCACAGTAGCATCATGTGACTCAGCATTTTCCATGCAATCTGCGCCTAGGCTTCATAATGAGTCAAGAATGAGTTGTGAGTTAGAAACCCATGTGGAGGCGAGGTCGAATAACTCCACCGTGACCCTGCAAGTCGTAGGAGGCGACAAAAAGGGAAGTCTCAAATCTTAGACAGTAAAATATGATTGCGAGTCTCAAGGGACTCGGACCCGAGAAAGACTGCGCTGGCAAGGGCCAACAGCATATACAAAAGACAGACCTGTCCTCTCGTCAGAGAGGGTGCCCTACAAAAGCAAGACCATAACTGTCAAACAGTAATAAATATCTGGTCATGAGCCCCACATAGGACTTGACACCAAGACCTACTGACTGACTGACTGTCAGTCGCAATGTGACTTTGACTTTGTGAGTTAAGAGATTACATAAGGATTATGACTGTGCAAGGGTTCAGTCCCCCGCCCACACAAAAAAAGATAAAACTCTAGTCTTGAGCCTCTAGGGGCTTGGTTCCAAGATGAACTAACTGACAGTAAACTGCCAGTATTAAAGTAACTCTGACGCTGACTGTATGTTAGTTTGGCTCAGAAGCCAGTTGAAAATTGACAGCTGAAGTTGGAGGTTGGCAGCTGGAAGTCAGTCCAGCCCGTGAGCTAGTAGCTGAAGGAAGTACCAACATGAAGATAGAGGTCAGAGCATGAGGTTGGCATGAGATGATAGCCACCCTGCAAGGATGTGAGCCCAGAGCAGGGGAACATCTTCTGTTGGAATCTGCTACCAAGCATCATGACTGAGGACACTAGTCTGTATGTGACAGCAATCTGTAAAGTGTAGTCATGACCTGTAAAAGCGTCCAACAAATCCAGTCATCATCATCACTCAAACACATGACAATATTGTTAGAGTGAAGCAATCAGAAGGACAAAATGAGTGCAACATATAGGAAAGCAAGAAAACATTATAAGAAATTATTCACTGTTCTGACTCAGAAGAATAGTTGTTCATACTGTATTGAAGGTATTAAAGTAAATGGTAATACGTAAGATTTGAGGACGGTAATACCTGGAATATATACCATTAGGATAAACATTATTGATGTTGTGCGTAGCTCATGGATGCACGTAGTATGGCTGATACTGAAAGGGAAAATTTCTGAAATTCTAAATGTACAAAATGGATACTTCTGCAACAACTGGCTGAATTCGTCATATCTGTTTGCTATCACAAAGAAACACAATCCACAGGCAGCTAAGAAATAATGTAATTATATTTAAACAGAAATACCTGACTTTATGCATTATTTTCTAGTGTCTTCAAAGAGTTACCTTCATTTTTTATAGTAATTGATGTCTTAATTTGACTTAAGTTATACAGAGTTTAGTTCAAGTCTCAATTTATATTTTCTTATATTAATACAATTATTAATAAATATTATCATTATGATTATTGTCATTATTTCTGTTACTGTTATTGTTGTTGTTGTCGTTATTCTATTCAAATTCACCACTGTCATTAATCATCATTATTTATTTCCTTGTCTCAGCAGTTACCATTTTGGTTTATATCTCCAGACTTCTAGTTCTTGATTGCTTCTTGTGTTATTTAACAATGCTTTTTCAAGTTCCTAATTTATACAAAGTTGAAGGTAGGGCATGTGAGATTTGAGGTTCTCAGAGTGGTGAAGATGAAGTTACTGTCCCTGAGATGTGAAGCCATGCATTCTGATTGACAAATACAAATGTTCAGCATGAGCCTGCTTTTTCCATCTTCTGTCCTGAAGTGGGAAGCAGTAGATTCTTCCAAAACCTTGGTACATTTCTACTGGGTACACGACACACTGTCCCAGAAGACATGATTTTTTAAATGTTAGAATAGTTTGTAAATAACAAACTGGAGAGAAGGAAAGAAGCAGTTGTGATTTATCCAAAGGCTAAGGAAGAACATGAAAAATTTCAACCAGGATAAATTAACCTTTTCAGGTGTACATTTTATACATTCCTAATACAAGTGAGAGACGACATAGAACATCTGTATGAAGTGAGACAGTTGTTTTCTGAGATATGAAGCCATGTAGTATGGCAGACAGGTACCAATCTTTTAGCAGAATCAACTTCCTCCTTCTTCAGGGCAGAAGAGCAAGGTTCATATGGAAAAGAATGGTACAGACATAGGGAATATGAGGTTTAGAACCAGTGTTACTAGGAAACCAAAATGACCAAGAGGAATGAATATAAAGAATACTGGCCATCTCAAGGTCAGAGTGAACAGGAAATGGCTCTGATTAAATTGACAGACAGAAGGAAATCAGTAGAAATAGGGTGTGTAACCAGTGGTCCTTTAAAGGGCTGTCTTTCAAGAGAAATTTGATAGTAGAAAAGACTGAGCACCAACAGGGGCTGATACAGGAGGAAGAGTAGAGGGAAAATGAAGAACTGTCTACAGACTCCACAGTGGCATTACATAATATGTGACAATAATCTTCACAGTCAATACTGTGAGAGCCTCAAACCTCACAACTATGTGAAGATTTTTGTAAGGAAAATACTTATCATGATAATACTTATTATCATGAAAATTATCATGAAAATACTTATTAAGATAATTAAATAATATCATAATCACATTATGAGTTAACTCTTTTCTATATTTACCACATGTGTCACCTAGTTACTAACTTTTGTACAGTTTTAGGGATAAACACTATCAAAAAATAACTTAAAGAAGTAGGATGAGAGGTTTAAACTGGATTCATCTGGCTTGGGTTAGGGACTAGTAGTGAGATATTGTGCTCGTGGTAATGAATCTTTGAGTTCTATACAATTCTGGCAACTTCTTGAGTAACTCAGCAGCTATGAACTTTTCAAGAACTCTTCTATTGATTAATTACATAGATAGTTCTTGTATATTGAACTTATAACATGAGTTGGTTGGTATGAGATAAATCATCCAGAATTAGAGCGTGGAAGTGTGAGTTGTGTATCATGTAATTTCTTCAAAATGGCTTCAGCTCACCGTGGCCTGTGACTCATTCCAGATTCCATCGCTATGATCACGCAAGTCATTTGCTAGAGAGTCGCTTGAGGCAAAAAGAGAGGATGGCTGTGTCAATGGTGTTGTAGGTGGCAGCAGCTCTGCATCCTTGTCTGTTTTGTCCTGCATCTGAGGACTCACTTCCTCCTGAATCTTCTTCTGGAAACATTACACAATATGTGGAGTACAGCACAACCAACACCTGGTAGTGTATGCCTGTATCAATATTTGTCTGAGAGGAGGAGGGAGGAAAGTAGAAGGGAATTGGATGACCCATAGAAATGACTAGAGAAATGGTAACATAACTCCCTATGTTCCTTTTTTCTCTTTTCTTAAATTATCATTACCTGAGATTCATTGGAATACTGCTTTGTTATAAATTATGCAAAATGGTGAAGTAATTTGTGACCTTATGATATAAACTATCAAACAAAAATAATTTAGACAACAAGCTATAGATGAAACATTACACTGATGATGAATATTTTTTATTGCATTGCTGTGATTAATCAGGCTGAACTGCAGATCCTATAACTGGATCACAAGAGACCTGGACATTCTCAGGTACTGTAATATGTTTGTGAACATCAATTAAGAGTTCTTTATTACTCTATACTGCTTAATACAATTTCCACATTTTTATGTTCTAAGCCATGTTTTTAGATAAATGGAGATTTAATAATATTTTTATAAATTGTTTGCTTACAGTGGATTAAGTGAATCTATGCTTCATCTCTGAAACTATCTGGAAAATTCTAGTGAAATACATACTGTGCCCATACTAAAAATTCATGAGAAAATTGAAATTTGGCATGTGTTAATTAATTATAATCCCCAGTTCACACGATGTTCAAACATTTCATCAAAATTAAAAAAAAAACAGTTTGCTCATTATAGAAAATTGAAGCACAAGATCATGATGTATAAATGTCATTATGCTTTACAACTCTGATTTGAAAAATTCTTAGGTAAATGTATATTTAAACCTACAAATGCTAATATGGTTTTGAAAGTCCATGATGATGGTATATTACTAGAACTACTGACTTTCTGGACATATAAATCAACATATTTTTATTTAAAATTATATTCTAGAGACCGGACACTGTCTGCGTGCACAGGTAAAATGCCTACACAGTTGGGCCCAACCAACAGAGCTAGTCCATATCTCTAGACAGCACACAACCAACACAAGAAAAGATACTGGAACCAAACACAACATAAAAATCTACTGAAATTAAGAAAAACACCACTACAAAAGAGCCCCATGTTAAAAATTGTCACTTTCACTAAAATTGCTGTAATTGACAGCATGTGATGATATCTGGTGACATTTTATGTGAATTATTCAATAAAGGAACATGTGTACAGAATCTTTTTTCTATATATGTGAAATTCTGAGGGGCTTCTATATGTTATTTTTTACAAAAGATGAATCTATATGTTATTTATTATGAAAGAAGAAGAGCTCTCACAACCTAAAATGGTGGTTTCCTGCTTTAGGAATTGAAGCTGGCGGTTATAAAG
Organism: Cryptotermes secundus; assembly: GCF_002891405.2. Lineage (NCBI taxonomy): Eukaryota > Metazoa > Arthropoda > Insecta > Blattodea > Kalotermitidae > Cryptotermes > Cryptotermes secundus. The sequence goes on from NW_019719356.1 coordinate 62,555, forward strand.
TTAACAAAATATAAGGAACAAAATAACTTCCAACTTTCTGCAAATGCAGAAATCTATTGCATTCTGCAGTAAAAGATTTATATATGCAGTAAACGAGCATGATGGCTACTATGTTATGCAGAATAATGAACAAAGTATTTCGAAAATTTTGTTCTCTACTGCATTATACTTTTGCACCATTTTGACAAATTTGTGATGAAAAGTTGCAAAAATCCTTCTGTTAGCATCACTATCTAAGTTTGAATGTTTGTATATAAAACAACTTGAGAAATAGTCAATAAAATTTAAGACAATAATAAGATATGTAATCCACAAACAGTTTTGTAGAAGAATCTGCTATGAAAAATGGTTGTGTGTATATATATATATATATGTGTGTGTGTGTGTGTGTGTGTGTAAAAAGTGAAAGTAAAGCTATCCCTATAACAGGCTGTGAATGCCCACAGGGTTGTGAGACTTTGAGGCTTCCACATTTCTCTAGATAATCAACCCACAAATGGTGGTAAAATTGTCAGCCTTTTGCGCTGACTGTGCTTTAGCCCCAGGAAGATTCCTGGGACTCCTTTCTGTTAGATGTTGAGTCAATCCCAGGGCCATAGAGTGGCTAGAAGGATTAGGTCAATTTAAAAATTCACCTCATTGGGACTCGAACCCGCGACCTTTTGGATTGTGGCATAGTGCCTCAACCAACTATGCTACCACGTACCCCCTGTTTGTATATATATATAAAATGCAAGTCTGATTGAGGAAAGTATGCCTATCAATTTAAGAAAGAAAGCATTTTAAATCAACATTCCTTACATAAACCTATAACCAAATTTATCTTTCTATTTATTAAATTTTATCATAAACCACTTCTTTCCATTTCAGGGAGTATATTAGGAATTGTAACCCATAGAGGAAACAATGGTTCAAATTAACAATACATGGTAATTCATAAATACACTTTCTTGTTTAATTGAAGAATCTGGGTTCATTGTGTGGTCAAGTCTTGGTATCCTGGATCCAGAGAAATTTAAATTACAGTCTTTATTCTTGATGTAGAAGTCTGATTAATACTACGAGCTTGACGTTTATGTTTCATAATCATTTGTTCACATTATTTATTTAAGTAAAATACTGTACTGTGATCAATAGTAATGGTAGGTATTCTAGAAGTACTTCCTTTATAATAACAATAACAACAATAAAACAATGATGAGGATGACAACAACAACAACAACAACAACAACAACATCAACAAGAACAACAACACGCGAATCACATCTAACCTATATAACACTAAACTATGTAAGCTTCATAGACAGACATTTGAAATCACTAAAATCTCTACAGACCCTACAGAAAAATATGTTGAACACAAATTATATGGAAGTTAGGTCATGCCCTAACTCAGACTTTTAGGCCCTGGCTCCTTACTTCAGAGCCTAGAGTTCAAACCTGAGTGACATCATGTGAGGTTTATGATGGATGAAGAGGCAATGGGGTAGGTTTCTCTTCCAGTTTCTTTTGTTTTCCCCTGTTAATCATTATTCCACCATTTCACCATACTCATCTACCACTGCCCCCTAATGTGGATGGTGATAAATGCTATTGCATAGAAAAACGTACAATACTACAGTATGCCATAATTCATGCCATATACTGACAGAAGGGCTATATTATTTTCATTGAGGTCACCCATTTCGCTCTGGTAGTTTTAACACAGGTACATCAAGTCAATCTAATCAGCTTGTGGTGCAAATAGGGCTGATAACTACACACACAGAAATGAAGTCATAAAATGTTCTCACATATACACAACCTAGTAATGAATGGAAACAAATGAACACTGATTGGTTTGTAGGTTATGTATGCTTTAACATGCACATATGTATTTAGTAGCCATTGCATGTGAGGTTGTCACCATTATGACTATGAAGAGTACAGTCTTGTGAGTTTTAATACCATGCAGTTCAGAAATAGCCTGAAGTTTAAGAGGTGCAGAAAGTCTCCACATATAAGGCCAAAAAGCAAGTCAAGCAAAAAAATGGCAGACGTAAGTTAAAGCTTACTGCCTACTTATGCTGGATTTTTGCTTGGCTTGCTCTTCAGTCTTAAAGATTGAGGTTACGTATTCCTCCAAAATGTTGGGCTCTTCTGAACTACATGCTGTTACAGTCCAGAAGGCTGCACTCTTCATGTTCTTCTCTGATTGTACCCATTCGCCATGAAAGTTCATGGTTAAAAATAAATCACAAATGGGCTAACCTGACATCCAGAAAGTAAGAAACTTTACAATCAGAAAATTAATATACTGCGTTCATATGATTTACAGGTAATTATGAATCATAACAAGAATAATAATTCGAAAACAAGACCAGTTTTATTGGTTTTAGAAATTGATTTTTGACATCAGTGTGAAATAAGGACATCAAAATAATAAACAAATAAACAATAAGCCAGCAAACACTTGGTAATATAGTGAATAGATAGAGAATTAAATTATGATATTAATTATGATGAGATTAAACTGATTTATTTCCCCTGTCTGTTAATGTTACATAACCTTTGCAGTTGATACATTGTTAAATATCCAGCAAAACATGCCCTCTTTCTCAGCTGATTATGATCTTTATAACTACTAAAGTCGGCAAGGCAGTGCTAAATAATGTGCTGAACACCAAGTGTTGAATAGTAACATTCTGCAGTTGATACACTGCCATTACATAATATAGAGATTGTGCCCACTTCCTGAAACTTATAACAGTGTTATAAACTCCAACAGCTGGTACAGCACCACTAAATAATATGCACACTTTTAACTCTTCATTTGATACATTGCTGTTAAATTATCTATGAAATGTTCTTACTGCATGGGACTGATAACAATGCTGCCTAAATTCTCCAGTTAATGCATCACAGTTAAATAATATGATGAACCCCAACAGCTGATTGTAACAGTGCAGTTGATATAATGCCATTAAATAACCTATAGAATAGGCTTATCCCCTTTACTTATGATGACACGAACAACAACAGGAATCTGACTACCTCAGGTGCTGTCTCCTCATGCTCCATGGTGTCCACATCCTCTTCACTGATATCCCCTCGATCATGCAGAATTACGGGTGGGGCCGACCGTGCCTCTGACACTTCATCTTCATCATCCTCCTCGTCAGGGCCAGTGTTGGTAGCGACTGTTGTAGGCCTCTGCTGCTGGAACACCTCCATGTCTGGGTCACTGGCAGTGGATGACACCACAGTGTCTTCCAGTGACATGCTCCTCTTCCGGAACAAGCCATGATAAATGAGGTTCTCATGGAATTCATCGTCCTGATAACAAGTGGTCTGGGTTCAGATCTTGCAGTGCATAAGTTTCAGTGTTTGAGTGTTTCATCCATGCTCATTTTTACAGTTAGGGGCTAGTCTTCAAGTCCACCCTGGCTGTGGTGGGTGTAGGGGCTACTCTTCAGATCCACCTTGGCTGTGGTGAGTGGTAAACCTAAGTTCCTTCGGTGGAAGTCACATCAAACTCTGACTGTACTTGCCTGGCTGTTGTCGTTTTCTATCACAATATAGCTGCATTGCTTCTTGGAATTTATTGGCAACATTTAGTGACAATGGTAAACCAATTAAGGTATTAATTGGTTTTAGATTTTACAAAAGCAAACGGACTTAAGAAGGACAGATCTGGCATTGTACCCCAAGGGACTGAAATATGCCAAGAACTTGACAAGAAAGTAGTCATCAAAAATAGAGCTAAAGATGGAAGCTTGGAAGTATCGTGGCAAAATCTGAATCTATTCGACTGACTATGAATGGAACTCACTATTACACATAAGACCCTATAATTTACTAATTAACCAATAAGGTTAATTAACCAATCTAATTAATTTTCTTGAGTACTGAAATTATATTTGAAGTTCCAGCTGAGATACTCTTTAATTCTTTCTGAACAGTGGGCCGAGACTATAGCTATATAAATGGTCTATTGATACAAATAAATTAAGATTTTTGTGGTTTGTGTATTCAGATACTAATTAATTAATTAATACAAAAACTGTGTAGCTGAAGACATTTGGTGAACACTGGGCTAAGATTCAGGGTACATAACATCACAAATTTCATGGTCTGAGAACTAAATTTTGAGATACAAGTGCTGATAATCTTACCTGCTGATCCTCCACGAGTGGTGGACTGGTTCCTTCAGTTTCCAGATCAGCTGGTGTTGATGAGAAGAGTGAGGCAGACCGCTTTTCAAGGGGCTCCAAATAACCATCATTATCTTCCAAATGGTGAGGGTAGTAAGACCCATAGTCACTGTCTGCTTGAACATCAGCCTCACCATCTGGCCCCTCTGCTCCATTATCTGCCATCAGGTCCATGTCCGTTGTACTGTTATACGTGCTTCCGTGGTGCCGATCTACTAGGATCTCGCCTGCAGAGGAAATTCCCTCTCAGATATAGTGATCTCTTTCCTGGGCAGCTGCATCCCTCTGCTGATATACAAGGTGTGTCAGTAAGAATAGATGGATTTCAATTTTATTGCCCTGTGAAATCCATCCATTCTTTCTGATGCACCCTGTACTAGTACTAAATTTAACTGAAGTTAGTGGATGACAGACAGTAATCATGCAATGAGAGCTACAATAGTAGAGAGTCCTATAGGTTTAACTGTGAGCACTGCTCAGCCTTCTGTTGTGAGTACAATAAGGTGACAAATCATACTGCTTAGCCATTTGGTGCTGAACTTAAGGCAGTGAAATGCACTGTTATTGAATAAATGCAATATAATACAACAATGTAGTAGTAATAACATATTTTTTCTTTTAATGCTAGTGGGGTGGGACTAAGTCCCTTGTATTGCGGCCACTTCTGGCCTATTGTACCAGACCCAGATGATAGGTGAGGGTGATTGTGGAGCACTTGGTGGAATGAAGATTGGCAGGGGAAACTGAAGTACTCGGAGAAAACCTGCCCCAGCGCCACTTTGTCCACCACAAATCCCACTTGACCAGACCTGGGATCAAACCCGGGCTGCCATGGTGGGAAGCCAGTGACTAACCGCTTGAGCTATGGTGTGGCCGTCCATTATCATATTAAAACCATCATTTACAATTAGTACAAAGAATATGTTAAGTATTACATCAATTTTCCGTTGATTGTTCCTGGTATAATTATTGGAATTCATTATTCACAGATGACCCTATCAATCAGTGCTATATAGACTAAGCTACTGATAGCAACAATAAGCAAAAGGTTAATAAATAAATGTACATCAGTATTGAATTTGATGTTCCATGGCATTGACTTTGAAGAATGCGATATTTTGTGTTGTAAAGTCATTTGCCTCAGTAGATTTCTACCAAACTATGTGCTGTTATAACCAAGAAGCTCATACTCTTCATATGTACATCAAGATTTGTTATTTTTCAATTTTTCTTAATTTATGGACCAGACACTATTATTACAAAAGATAAAGCAATTCTGTCCAGTGTGACTGTTGAAGCTTTTACTGCTTCACTTCTTAGCACCCTAACATGTTTCGGTCCCTACAGACCATCATCAGAGGGAACATCAATACTTTTAGAAACTACTATTATATTGGGTATTTTGATTTTTAAAAGAATTGATGTTCCCTCCGATGATGGTCTATAGGGACTGAAACATGTTAGGGTGCTAAGAAGTGAAGTAGTAGAAGCTTCAACATTCACACTGGACGGAATTGCTTTATCTTTTGTAATATTGTTAGTGTGATGGACCAGAAAGAAACAAATCGAAGACACTATTATAGTATCATTGTTGTGAGTATGTGAGCAAGTCCAGGTATGCATCCGTCCATAATCCATATTTTTAAAAGTGGATGCATTTTCACGAAACATCATTCTACTGGATATTACTTCACAATCTCATTTTCTATTAACAAATTCCATGTTTTTAAACTGGAGATGGTAAGATCTAAGATTCTAAATAGAATGGTATAAGGCAATCCTTGAATCCGATTTGTTTTTAACTTCTTTATGAAATTAATTATAAATCAATAGACTACTGTTATTTTCATCATAGTCAGATATAAATAATTATTCCATGGTATTCAAGCATTGTTATTTTTCGCCTAACAGTAGATTAATGTCATTTATCTTAATGGCTTCTCGACCCAGATGAATATTGTTAGTTCCCTCAGATCATTATATCAAAAGACTGAAACTTTAAACTACATTCAGAACTTATTATTCTGTCCCTGTGTTTCAAAGGCTAGAAAATTAAAATGCTATAGCAATAAGACAATCAAAGCAACTGAAGAAAATAAGTATGAACGGATAAGGAAAGATGTAGAAGATACAAGTAGGAACAGAAAATGATGTAATGATTGCTGACAGTATATTGGAAAAATATGGCAAGAATGCAAACATCTAACAAAGAGCAAAACAATGAAAGAGAGGAACAGGTAATAAAGGGGAAAAGAATATTAGGAACAGCCAAAAGGAAAAAAAACCAGAGAGGATAAAGGAATGAAAATCAGTTAGACTTATATATCAAGATGGTTCCTGCAATTTCTGTAATGCAAAGACTAATCTCCAAGGTATGTCTCTCTCTCAGGATGTCAGGGTTCACTCCATGCTGCAACAAATTAAATTCCTACAGAGATTAATGAAAGAGCAAATCTCTCTTGGCATGAAATTAATTCCAAGAATTCTAAATAGTTTCATTTCACGGCACCAGGAATGAATACTACATTTTTACAATGCTTAATTATATCTGTATTAAATGAGAATGAGATTAGATTAAAAATTTTCATCTGCAGAAATCTTACTCGGGTCAGTTTCATTACTACAATATACATGAAACAAAAGACTGAAGAAAATTGTATGTATGTCATTGTTTCTTGTAATAACTAGCAGAATTTTCTGATCACAAACTGTAGTGAAATAAGAGCTAAAACTGCTTAACTCTTTTTTATGACATCTTATTAATGTGCCTACATATTTTGGCTAATTTTTTATTTATCATTATGGCGCCATACATTTGTCATGTTATGAAATAGGATAGATGCCAAACAATGAAACAGTGGTATATAGTATGTGTGTTGATTTTGTAATGGAAGCTAATTATACTCAACTGCTAATAATTAGACCATAAATGGAAAGAAACTGGTGGAGAAACAAATTAAACTACACAAAATGAATCTTATATATGATACAATGAGCTGCAAGACTATGGAATATGATAATTGAGGGTCTCTTAAAACTAGTTTATTCCAATGAGTGAGCACATTGGTGAAGCCATTACACCCTGATGTCCTACAGTCGTATTTTGGGGGTACCAGATTCAAATATTGAATGGGTCACTGGCTATCATGAATGATGTTTCATGACACATCTCAGTTGCTGCAGGCACTTACTGGGATGGCATCTTGAAACAGAACACAGTGACATCTCTCTAGTTCTTATGGAAAGCCATGGTCTAGTGCTTTGTATTTGTGTGGTATCAGTTGGAACTATGGTGGCCTACTGGCAACAGTGTCTGTGATCTTTGTAGTTTTCCTCATTCTCTTGAGGCACCATTTAGTATGGGTGCCTTAAAACAGATGAAACGGTCTTTTTAAAAAGTCTTACTTTTTCCTCAATTTATTTACATCTCATTTTGACACTTTGTAAATTATACATGTGAAAGAGGCTTTTTAAGTAACACAGAAGAAATAATTTTCAGTTTTTCAATAATCCCCAAAATAAAGATTTTGTGAAGAAACCAGGAACACTGGTAATGAAAATGAAAGAAAGTTGAAATGCTGACCATTTTTTCTCTATGTTACCTTCTTTCTGTATGCAAGACAAGTGAATGTACATACCACTTATTACACAATTTAAAACAACGCCCTTATTAAGTGAGAATAAACTTTTATCTGCTAATATATCATAATTTCCTCACACTATGATTACAAAAATTATAAGAACACTTAGAAAGAAATAAGAAAGTGGAAAACGAAAATTCACTGTCTTGGCTCAAAAATCACACTTTGGTAAGGTGGAAACTTTTTGTGTCCAGATTTGGAATCAGCATATCAGAATTAGTGTGAAAACACAGGTTTCTATATTAACATAGCCTTGCTGACTAGTATAGCCTTAATATAAAAATCAATCACTTTCATATAGAGAGTGCATAAAGAGAAGCAAGCAATACTAACTTCGAAGAAAGCAGTCTTCTGGGATTTGGCACCGTGTATATGTGGTGTTAACCGATGTTTCGGAGGAACGTATCGCCTCCATCTTCAGGGTAGAAGAAAAAATATAAGAAATCTGCAANCCGTGAAAGCCTCAAATCTTAACAATACTAACTTCATCTCACCTTCAGACATGGTCTTTTGGAGCATGCGTTTTTTGCCACGCCGTTCCAGTCCTTGTGGTTCAAAGTCGATGAAGATTTCTTTGTACATCTTAGAGGACTTCCTCTTTGCAGGCTCCGACTGTTGTGCAGGAGTCTGCAGCGTTTCTGTTTCTGCAGGAGGTCCTGTGGTGGCCTGAGGTTGGGATATGTTGCTTGGACTGTCTGGGGGTGTGGTTACGAGGAATGGCGACCGCGGGGGTTCCTCAGACTGCGTCCGGTGCAATGGTTCATGTTCTGATCCTCGTCTCATATCGTTGTATCCGTCCATGGGGTAGTGATATGGGTAACCGGAGCCAACGCCACCAGACGACACGACGCCGAACCTTTCTCCGGCTTCTGAGTAGCTCTTCATTAGGCGACGAGTCATGTTGTTTCCGTTGGTCTGCGCCCCTTGTGATACCATACGTACCCGGTGTATGGTTCGAGGGCTCAGTGACAGGTAGTTGGGTGCTAGTGGTTTTCGTCCCAAACACACTTCCGTTTGTGTTGCCTGCGTCTTCATGGGTGCGCGTTTAACTTTTTCTGAAAGAAACGAAATATGTTAATTTGAACCTTGCACCCATTAATTGTAAAAATTAAACTAAATGATTCATATATTGACCGCCTCTGTGGTCTAGTGGTCACAGTTCCTGGCTACAGATCCAGAGGTCCGGATTCGATTCCCGGCGCTACCAGGTTTTCTGAGAAGTAGTGGGCCTGGAACGGGGCCCACTCAGCATCATGAGGATAATTGAGGAGTTATTTTAAGGAAATAGCAGTTCCGGTCTAGAAAACCAAGATTAAAGGCCGTGGTGATCCGTTGCGCTGACCACGCGACACCCTCTATCCGCTAAAGTTGGCACTAACTTTGCCGACAAGCGGCGGTCGCTCGAGATACACCATATTCTGTTTCTGAGAAACCATAAGTTTTATTGCTATGACGACAAACGGCAGTCGCTAGATCATATCCCGAGACTACAGGCTAACATGATAGCTTGGAATGTTATGCATTCCCACCTCCCTTGACGCTTATCGTGTCTTTTATGATTGCACCCGTGCTTACGAAAGAGTAATGCAAACCTTAAAAAAGGAGCTCGTAGTGGCATATGGCGCATATCTGGCAGTGTCTCCTACCAGTATATCGAGTACCAGTGAATGACAAAATTACACTTTTCATTTTATTTTATTTTTTTCCATGTTAGCCAGACTTTCACGGTTAACATCAACGCTGCACCACTGAAGGTGATGAATTTTTCGGCTCTGGAATTTCCTGAGCAGACGAAAACTGTAAGCTCTTCAGAGAAGAACCGGTATCATAGACTTGGCCGTGTTCACTCACCCATAATGACGACTTTAGGCGATTCGCCCAGCGTGGGACCGCCCTGCTGCTGTTCGCCCAGGCTCTTCTTGCCGTCGATGAGCCTCTCCTGGCTGCGGGCGACTACCACTGGCTTACCGCCCACGGCGTCGTCAAACGAGGTCAGGGTGTGGGAGCGGGCAAAGCTGACGTGCTTAGTCCGGTGTTGAGGCGGCGCATCGTGGTGGTGCGGCATGGCTGGGGGCGGTGGGGGTGGCGGCAAGTCGGGGTGCGCGGGGCATGGTCCTGCCAGAAACTCTGTGCTGTAACTCAGGTAGTGGCTGTGGGCGGGATAGCGGGCCATACAAGACCCTGGTCTTCGGGGGTAGTGGAGAACTCCATCATAGTCTCCATCCAATATGGGACGAGGCCTTTCCTGGACAGACAACAGACAGACGTGTGAGGTTAGAATGTGTGGAACTTACTTCCGCTTCGTCATACGTCGTCATGGAGTGACGCTTAAGCAATGAGGCAGACTTGATTCACATCACCTCAAATACTGTGGTGAAGTCTTTTCAGATTCTGAACAAACAAATATGTGGGCCACAACGATGAAGAAGCGGGAAGCTGTGAAAAGGCAATTATATAGAGTGAGAGAAGATGAGGAAGAAGAAAGAAGAAGGAAAGGGAGAGAAGGAAATAAGTACGACTACTTTTGAATTTGAGGTTCTCTATATGGGGAATAATGCAATTCGGATAAATCCCGAAGTTCAGGAGAAATGTATTCCCTCCATCTTCAGGGTAGAAAAGTAAGCCGCAAGCTTCTGTTGGTGTATTGCTTGTTCCACCATTTGACACTGAAGATGACGGCGTTTTATGTCCCAGAAACGTCGGACTCTCAGAAATACACGGCGTTACAACGTAGAGAACCACAACATTAACAGTCACCATTGCAAAACTTAAATTCCAAGTGTTCAAAGACTTCCACCTCTGAGGTTGGCAAGTGAATAGCCTTCAGAAAATTTGTTTCACACCAGTCTCTAATAATAGTGCCGGGTCGGGGGGGGGGGGCTCTGGAATCCAAGAAAGCAGCCCCTGGACTTCGCTGGCTCGATAACAACCCTCCTCATACAAAAACTCGTGTTAATATTGAACAAATTTTGTTTATGCCACTCAGAGATTTTGTTTCACGAAAGTTGCCGAAATGTTTCTTTACATCATTTTCACGTATGGTGGCCAGTGTCACGAAATATATCTCACGCACTTTCTTATAAGGCTTCATGTACCCTCCCCCTCCCTGGAAATAATGTATTCTCGGTGTCGGGTCGCTGGTATTCCCGTTGCTCAGAGAAGATATTGTATACCGTACAAGTAGGTAATGAATTTGCGTCACAGAGCCATAGAGGAAACTTGTGTCCTACTGAAGACCATGCACCCACCCCCCGCCATCAAATGGACTGCCCTCCTCGTAAATATCAGAGTCTAATGTGTGCTTCGAAACTGCAATTTCACCACTTTCCTCCCTTCATGGACGTAATTTCCTTAAACTGTTCTCATACCGTGGGGACTTGCTCGAGTAGAGGCAAGATGAGCGGAGATTGCAGATAAAATGACAGCAGAGGCCTCTGAGGAGGTAAATGGAAACCGAAGCGCTAAAATAGACTTGCGTTGCTATCGAAAGGTGTTGCCACACTGTGATAAGAGACCAAATTATTAAAAATTAGTTCCCTTTTTAAATATCGGGGCATAGAATTCAATAAATTCCATATTTAACAGATAATCTGATGCGAAATATGTCACCGAATGTAATGACGACGACTCTGCCGCTAGTTACAAGGTCGTTCCCTTCGTCGTCACCACCACAGACCGTGCAGAGTTACGTTGTATTATTCTTAACGTATCCCAAGATGGTCCTCATCTCTCCACTGTATAGCTGAGGCCGTCTAGGCCTCTCTATCCCCTAAGTCGGTAACGGAAGACTGTCTCTTTCCAGTTTTTCCCAATTATTTTCCCAACTTTGTCACTATCATTCTCTGAGCCGGAGTATTCCAGTTGGTACGAAATTCGTCTCCCTCTAAGAACAAGCCATTCCTCTTTTGTCCATAGGCTCGAAACCCAATCCGGAGTCCATTCGGCGTCCTCAAGAATGGATGAAGGGGGGATTCTCCTCGGGAGATAAAGTAGTTGGGACATCAAGCCGACAAATCATAGGCGTCTAGTGTCGAGGTTAAGAATGGTGAAGATATGCCTTCACTCTTATGTACGCGTTCATGGCGTCGTGTCTGATTAAACACAGACAACTTTACAGCTTTATCGTGGGTATCCTTGCGTTTGTTTAACTGCATTTCTAACTTGCAGTCACTTTAATGTCAGAATTTCTTTGGTGGTATTATCCGTGGTCAAGGTAAATGGTAAATTTGTCCCTATACTTACATAAAAGCTACGTAATGAAGGCGTGTGGCGGAGTGGGAATATAACTCCAAGCATTCTTACTCTCAGCACTAGATGGAGGTGTTTTCCGTATTTACGTTCTGAACTTCTGCTACAGCGATGTCTGCTTTGGATGTCGTCTGGGATACTGCACTAACCTGACTGATTTTTTTTTGTGTTTTTTTAGTAACTTCAGGCGAAAGCCGAGACAGCAGCTTCAAATAGGCCATGGCTGTCTCTGTCCACATTCTTCTTGACTCACATTCATTTCCATTCTCTCATCTCGATTGAGATATGACGTTTGCCTCGTGCAATTTAAACACAGTTGTTAGTTAACCTTAGAATATTAATATTACCACTAGTTTGAGTGACTATAAATTGGATTTTGGATAAGTGGATTTATTGAACATTTACAAGTCGTAATTTTTCAAATAACTATAACACTATCGCTATTTCCACATGTTACAAATCACGCCTCAGTGTCTTCACTGGACGTTTCCTTGTAACGGCATCTAACATTGACTATTCCTTTGCTTCCGACCTCAAGTCCTCTCTGAACGGTGGCTCCCTTCCAACTGCCTCCGTTACAATTGACTAACTTCCAGGCTGGCGGCCATTTCACAGCAACACCTAGTCTTCTCTTCACAGGCTGTCACTCACTTTCAGCAGAGTCATTTTTGAGAAGCCAATACATCCTCAGCTACTAAAGATATTACTAACATTTTACAGAAACACGAAGTTCATTACCGTATTCACAAAAATCTTCCACTGGTCCCTATCTTGAGCTAGATGACTCAAATCCACGTTCTCCCGCCCTGTCTCTATAAGATTACTTTTAATATTTTCTTCTCTCTTAACGCGTACTACATGCCCTGTACCTCTCGTTTTCTTTGAATTGATCATTCTAATTTTATTTGACGAGGAGTACGAGTTATGAAGCTCCTCATTATGGAGCTTTTCAGCCGTTTTCTGTTCTGTTGGACTTCGGTTCTCGAAGCGGTGGTTAGGAAGAGTTCTATTTTGTGGGACATGAAGCCACGTGGTTGGTTGAAAATAAACTGAAGAAGAAAGTCTCCTCCATCCGCAGGGTCGAGGAATCGGCCATGCAACAAACGCACTTACACACAGCTTATGTCCCAGAAAATAAAACCTTTCTGTTTTAATTCGATATGAAATGAATGGATTTTGGTAACATGGATGAAACTGATCTAGTTTCAGGGGCGTTGAGCCTATGGGCTGTATACCACACAGTTCGTTGCCCCATAATCACATATTAATGAACACAGTGTTTTTACGGCCCAGTAATTTCATGATTTGGATGCAAGGCCTCGGGCCTGAAATATGAGTCAATTGCAAACATACTGTGGCCCGGTCGTCACACGGAACCTAATCGCAGTGTAATCCAAAATAAAAATATAATCCACTTATCTACCTGGGTAAATTTGTATGACGAAATCAATACGAGTCAAGGGGCGGGGATCGACGCGGGAGGTGGGATGGACTCAGTATGTCTCTCATTTCGGAGGTTTCCTGTCACAAACAAACGCATACACACACACAAATGAGGGCCAAATATAATATTACCATAATAAAAATGCTTTGACTATAAATTTAGTCAGTTCGTACGTAACTTACTGAAGTATCGACTGAAGAGATGAAATCGTTAAGGCAGTAAATACATAAATATGCAATTAACTGACTGAGTTGATATATAAATAAGCAAGTACATACGAAATATGATGACAAATAATAGGCTAATAAATAAATGCTAATTAACTTTAATAAATTTAAAGTATAAAGTTTTCTTGTGCTTAATTATTTAAGCACTACGCCATGAAAATGCATTTTTTTTCCTTGGCACTACAGCCCCAGTGGGCCTAGGCCTAGCTCCGTGAACTTCTCCGTTCACTTCGGTTTTTCTAGATCTTACACATTCGGTAGGACTCCTTGGGCGGGTGATCAGCTCGTCGCAAGGTCTCTACCTGTACACAAACACAGAAAAACGCACACACACAAACTAAACATCCATGCCCTGAGTGGGATTCGAACCCACGATCCCGGTTTCCAAGCGAGCGAAGACAGTACATGCCTTAGACCGCTCGGCTACCGTAACCGGCCATGAATACGTATGGGGCAGTGAAATTATAGCTCCACCATTCCTGACCTCGGCACTAGATCGAGGTGAGAGGTCAGTTTCACGCCCCAGCCGCTTTACCTCCTCAGAAAGAGCCCCCGGTAATTGTCGGTAATAATTGTCGATGTACCAAGTAGACTCAGCCTTATCACATCCTAAGGATAGCAACACACGAAGAAATAGTCAATTAATGAAGAGGCATAAGAAATTACGTTCTGGGTTCATGCAGTTACAGGTTATGACATGGGTTTCCCTTTGAATCAAAGCATCGCTGACAGCGTGACATATTTGCGAGAAGTGCATCATCTGTCAGCCATACATATACGAAACTGCTAAACGTCAGTCAGTAAATAATGGGCTAGCAGTCTGTGGTTTCGGTACACATGAACAGAGAATGTTTGAGGTTTCAGATATGTTGACATGCGCACTGGTGAGTCGCATCTGTAATGTAGCAAACACCAACACTAAACGCGGGGTAACATTTCGTTGATAGGTTTCAAATACATTTGCATGACCGCGTTAGACCAAAGTAACAAAGAAAGTAGGTATGCAAATAAATAATTAACTAAATGACTGACTGATAAACCGACTAACTAAGTAACTAAGTTGAATTGTTTACTTTTTTTCCGATATACTCTTTCTATCAAAATAAGATATGATGTGAACTATGTACTCGTATAACGTCAGTCACGGTAGCCGAGCGGTCTGAGGCATGTACTGTTTTTGTTCGCTCGGAAGCCGGGATCGTGGGTTCGGATCTGTTTCCTGTGAGGTACGAACTGAATTCTTATATATTATTCTTATACACTGCCGGTCACGGTAGCCGAGCGGTCTGAGGCATGTACTGTTTTTGTTCGCTCGGAAGCCGGGATCGTGGGTTCGAATCCCACACAAGGCATGGATGTTTGGTATGTGTGTTTATTCTGGGTTTGTGTTGTCCTTTGTTTAGGTAGAGGCCTTGAGACGAGCTGATCACTCGTCCAAGGGGTCCTGCCGTCTGTAAAATGATCAAAGTGAGAAAAGAAAGAAAACATCGACACCGTAAGGTTTAAGAGGAACGGAATAAGTAAGTAAAGTGAACTGTATCTCAGCATTCACCGATGCCGCGTTAATATCACCGCATTTACGTCACAGAAAACAAGCACAAGACAACAACACAATATAGTACGACGTACCAATCCGAGACAGCATGACATATGGTTCGTCCCAAGGGCCGGAGGAAGAACTCACCATTCTCGTCGATTCTTCGTCCTCCGTCATCCACGTGTACCTCTTGGGGTCCGCGGAGGCAGCTGCAGCGTTGCAGAGAGTTCTGGGCCGGCGTCGGAAGTATGAACACTCCAGGTCGTCGTCATAGTGGCAGAACTCAGGAGGCGGTGGTGCGGGGGGCGGGTAGCGCGGCCAGCGAGGTAGAGGCGCGTAAACGGCGGCAGGGCGGCGGCAGAGTTCGTGGAGATTTTCGTCGCTGGGCACTTTGCGCTTCACACAGACAGACAGCAGGGAGTTCCGCGATTGGCATGAGCTCTCCTTCAACAGAAAGAGTTTGGCAAGTAAGGGGTTGTACAGGGTGAATATAAATTATAGCCTACGGAAACTCCGACAATAATTTAGAAACATTCTGTATAAGCACAACACCTTGTGTGGAGGAAACACCACTACTTAATACAATAAGTTCCAGTCACGATTGTATAACACCACACCTGGTGCACGCGGTAGCGTAGTTGGTTGAGGCGCTATGCTACAAGCCGGAAGGTCGTTGGTTCGATTCCCGATGAGAGCATTGCATTTTTTCAATGGACCTAATCCTTCCAGCCGCACTATGACCATAGGATCGACTCAGCCTCTAACAGAAATGAGTACCAGGAATCTTACTGGGGGTAAAGAGCGGCCGGAACGTAAGGCTGACAAATTCACCGCTATCTGTGAGCCGATTGTCTAGAAAATGTAGGAGCCTCTACATCTTACAAACCTATGGGCTTCCATGGGCTCTTACAGGGATAGCTTTACCTCTTTTTACAATACAATATCTAGTGCACAGGAAATGTTAGTCCCTAATTCCAGGAAACAGCGTCATGGCTCTATAGTCACTATATCTCGTATAGAGGGAATTCCAATTGCCAAAAAGAATGTTTGTTGGCTATACAAATGAATGCAGCTAGGCATATGGAATTTTGCATGGATGTACAGTACAATTTTGCCTCAAATATTTTACATATTTTGCATGTTAAAATTGAATAACGTGGGAAAGTAGCGAAACTTTAATATTATATCATGCTAAAGTAACACAACCGATATAAATATCGGGGGTTGTTATGTCCTCAAATAGATCGGTAAAATTTAAGATTATTTTTAATTCTTCCTAGCCTTTCTGTACAGGTGTTGTTTGAAATATCTTAAGGGAACTGGAAAGGTAAGTATAAATTCTTTCCAGGGTTTTCTTCTGTTTGTAGGAATATTTAATGTTATTTTTCTCTTTTATATGTGGGTAGATCGCAGTTGGGGATATTGTCCAATGTACTACAAGCCATAATTATGTGCATACAAGCTTAGAGTTTACGACTGACCGGCAGAGCGGCCACAGTCAGATTGCTGTTTACTAAATCACGTGATATCTATCTGCATCATTACGTCAGACTGAAGCAGGTGTCAACAGCCTCTAGATAGACCTGTCACAGCGGAAACAAAATATCAGTATTCCAGAACTGACAGTTTCACGAGATAAATTGGATACTATCAAAAAGCAACAGGGCTTCAATTGTTTGTCAGGCAGGGGTGGGCAAAATACAGCACATGGACCGAAAGTGGTCCCCAAAGACTGAGCGTTATAGACAAACAAATGTTGATGAAAAGGTCGTTCTTGAAATTTAATTTTTGATACATAATACTGGAGAACTATTACAATAAGGAAAACTTGAACGTAACGGAAATGTTGGAGTTTTGTTCTCCAGTAAGAGGGTAAATAAATTCTTACCTTTACAGACCTACTGCATACTGAAAAAAGGGGTCTTATACAAACTGAGAACATGTTAAAAATAAGTAAATAAGTACAGTTAACTTGAAAACAACATGTAAATAAAATATAAAATAAAAAAATAAAGCTATCCATATAATGGGCTGTGAAAGGCCCATCGAGACATCGAGACATCGAGGTTCCCACATTTTCTAGATAATCGACTCAGATATGGCGGTGAGATTGTCAGCCTTACGCGCCGACCGCCCTTTACCCCATAGGAATATTCCTGGTACTAATTTATGTTAGATGCTGAGTCGACCACAGGGCCATAGACGGCTGGAAGGATTAGGTCAATTGTAAAATCCAGTGACCTCATCGGGAATCTAACCCGCGACCTTCCGGCTTGTGGCATAGTGCCTCAACCAACTACGCTACCGCGTGCCCCAGCGACATGTAAATAGGATAATAAACAGCCATTGATTTGCAAGATAGAGAGACCTACTGCAATTGAGAACATGGTAGGAGCAAAGATATGACAATTAACCTGGAAACAACATGTAAAGGAGATGCATGATAGACTCTCAATATTACCGGACTTATAAAATCCCATATGTGAGAGAGACGTGTGAAGACCAAGAAGGTGATGGGAAGATGTTAAATCTGTGAACGTCGGAATGGGTTTGTAGCACGCAGTCTTTGAAATGGAAAATGATTTTTCTCTTGTACTAGCAAGTTGGTACGAAAAGAAGCAATGTTATCTCCGGACCAGGTTCAACAGATATCTACAATATCCACAGAAAACGCTTCGAAGTGTAGGACATTGTGTCAAAATTAATTATTGATAGAGTTTTTCTCTGTAGCTTATCAGACCCCTACGTAAACATTTAAAATATTTATAGTTGTATTTAAACCTTTAAACCAGAGACATATTTTCTCATGTAGTTTCCAGCGTTCATCCACTTAGAAATAAACCGCATAAAGCTGCTGCTCAATGATATCCTTCTTGCAGTACAGTGGCGTGTTAACAATTACCTTATCGTGGGTGCAGTGGCGTACACACAAGAAAATCACGAAGTACAGATGAGCCAAAATAAAAAAAACTGAAATGAAAAGACGTCCTGATGATACCACTGTCTATTCATGTGAAGGCCCCTTGCACGACAGAACCTTCTCAAATCCTGAAGAAATGGTCCGATCACCATTCCCTGTAGCGTTCTTGGGTGACGGTAAGAGAATTGCCTTCCTCGTCCTCAATGAAATAGGGGCCTAATATACCGTGTGCTGAGACGGCACTCCATACCGTCACACGTGTACTGTGTAGCGGTTTCTGGACGGTAACGTCTGGCAGCTCAAAACTAAGGAAGTGAGTTGTCTGGCGACCACTTCCCTATGAGCGGAAATAATATTCAACTATGAATAATTTTTCCTCCGGCGAGAAACCCATTTCCAACAGCAACTGCACAACATAACTTCCTTTTCACTACTGGGAACACGTGCGGCTGGAGCTATGTCCCGTCGACAAATGCACATGCGCGGGTTTCAGTACTTATTTATTTTTGCGCATACTGTACTTGGAGACGTCAATAGTTAAGGGGCAGTACAGCTGTGCTGTTGCATATCTTCCTTCAAGTATAATGGCATGCAAAGAAATAAATTTAATGTGATATGGATATAGTGGCATACAGACAAGCAATTCGCGTTGTTTTGGACAGTTCAGCTACTGCATGCTGGTGATTAAATACTGATTATGGATAACCTCCAAGTTGCGCAGTGCATGCTAACAGATATATCTATTGTAATGTTATATTTTAGCGTCCTGTTGCACTGATTTAAGTCCANTCTATTGTAGTTGGGATAGAGTGGCGTGCAGGCAGAAATACCCATATGACTCTTAGAGGTTTCAGCTGCTTGCCGATAATACATAATCGATCGCGAATATACAATAGCATAGCAAAAAACTTTTTTCATAGTTACATTGGTGTGCATATAAGAAAGTTGGTTCTTGGACAGTGTCGTTGCTTGTGGACGATAGAGCAATTGTCGCGAGTATCTCCCTTGCAGTGCAGTGGAGTGCTAACTAATCATATTATTTCAATCTGCTTACAGTAGCATGCAGGCAAGGAACTCACGTAATAGTTGGAGAGACAGAAGAAAATACGTGTATAAGAGCCTCTCGCTCGTTCTAGCACATCCAGGTACACACCTGGTGATGCAATGCTGCTCAGACATCTTCCTTGGAATACAGTGGCGTGCTGACAAATACTATAATTTTAATCTGGATGCAGTAGCATGTAGGGAAGGAACTCACGTGATAGTTGGAAAGACAGCCGAAGAGCCCAGAGCCTCTCGCTCTCTCTAGCACGTCTAGCTGTTTGCTGGTGATGCAGTACTGCTCTCGGATATCTTCCTTGGAGTACAGTGGCGTGCCTCTCTTGTTTCGCTGCAGATGCAAATCGCTGGCCACCTTGTTGCGACGCCCCATCGTCTCATCCTCGGACTCGTAACAGGGCGCGAGTTCCGGTACGATATCGGCCTGAAACGGTCAAATGAGCTACATCACAGGACGATTCAGGGTCAATTCGTCCAGGGTTTGCTCGTGGCTGCTGTGCTGTTTGCACTGTTCAGAAGTGTGTTGTGTCACATGAATTTATGCTTGTTGTGTTTGTAACGTCAATGTGGGCGCAGAACCTCCACATCAAGATAGCCAGGTGGCACAATATCTGCCCCATATAAGAGAGACGATGGGAGGACGAACACGAGCCTGCATGGTTTACGAATTTTAATTATTGGCAATCTAAAAAACTTTTAATTAGCATCAAGGAATTTTATACAATTTTTTAAAACTTACATTCCCAGGAAACTGCTGTGTTTGTGAAATGTTCTACTCTGTGTACTGTGTGTTGTAAAAAATAAATGTACGTACTTTGCGTGTAAACAAATTATGTGATAGTGGTTTCCTATTTGTAGTGATGTTTGCCCTCTGAAGATGGTCCACAGAGACCGAAACATGTAAGGGTGTTAAGTTTTTATGCAGTAAAAAACTTACAGGTCACATTGGACGGAGTGATTTACAATTTGTATCCTAACTTAACCTAACCTAACCTAACCCAAATTAACCTAAGCTAACCTAATCTAACCTAACCTACTCTAGCATAGCCTAGCCTCGGCCCGCCTCGCCCCGTTTCGCTTCGCCTCACGTCAATTACGTCAAGTCACGTCATGTCACGCCAAGTCACGTCACGTCACGTCACGTCACCTCACTTTACCTATCTTAACAGTAGGGAATGGTACCCCTCAGTTACTGATTGATGCGGACAAGTCTACTGCGCAAACCTGACCTAACGTATCTTAACCTAACCCAACCCAACCCAACCTAACCTAAACTAACCTAACCTAACTTAACTTACCCTAGCCTAGCCTCGGCTCGCCTCGCCCCGTCTCGCCTCACCCCGTCACGCCTCGCTTCACGTCAAATTACGCCAAGTCACGTCAAGTCAGGTGAAGTCACGTCAAGTCACGTCACATCACGGCAAGTCACGCTAAGTCACGTCAAGTCACGCCAAGTCACGTCACGTCACTTCACTTCAACTCACCTCACTTCACCTATCTTAACAGCAGGGAAATCTTACTTCTCAGTTACTGACTGATTCGCACAAGTCTACTGCGCAAACCAAAGCTAACCAAAATTAACACAACCTAACTTAACCTAAACTAACCTAACATAACCTACTCTAGCCTACCCTAGCCTCGGATCGCCTATCACCGTTTCGCTTTGCCTCACGTCAAGTCACGTCATGTTACGCCAAGTCAGGTCAAGTCACGCCAACTCACGCAAAGTCAGGTCAAGTCGCGTCAAATCACGTCAAGTCACGCTAAGTAACGCCACGCCACGTCAAATCACGTCACGTCACGTCACCTCACTTCACCTATCTTAAGAGCAGGGAAATCTTATTTCTCAGTTACTGATTGTGCGCACAAGGTTACTGCGCAAACCTGACCTACCGTATCTTAACCTAACCTAACCTAACCTAAACTAACCTAAACTAACCTAACCTAACCTAACCTAACCTACCCTACCCTAGCCTCGGCTCGCCTCGCCCCGTCCCGCCTCGCCTCACGTCAAATTACGCCAAGTCACGTCAAGTCAGGTGAAGTAACGCCAAGTCACGTCAAGTTACGTCACATCACGGCAAGTCACGCTAAGTCACGCCAAGTCACGTCACCTCACTTCACTTCAACTCACCTCACATCACCTATCTTAACAGCAGGGAAACCTTACTTCTCAGTTACTGATTGATGCGCACAAGTCAACTGCGCAAACCAATGCTAAACAAAATTAACACAACCTAACTTAACCTAAACTAACCTAACCTACTCTAGCCTACCCTAGCCTCGGATCGCCTAGCAACGTTTCGCTTCGCCTCACGTCAAGTCACGTCATGTCATGCCAAGTCAGGTCAAGTCACGCCAACTCACGCAAAGTCAGGTCAAGTCGCGTCAAGACACGCTAAGTCACGTCAAGTCACGCCAAGTCACGTCACTTCACTTCAACTCACCTCACTTCACCTATCTTAACAGCAGGGATATCTTACTTCTCACTTACTGATTGATGCGCACAAGTCTACTGAGCAAACCCGACCTACCGTATCTTAACCTAACCTAACCTAACCTAACCTAACCTAACTTAACCTAAACTAGCCTCGGCTCGCCCCGCCCCGTCTCGCCTCGCCTCACGTCAAATTACACCAAGTCAAGTCAAGTCAGGTGAAGTCACGCCAAGTCACGCTAAGTCACGCCAAGTCACGCTAAGTCACGCCAAGTCACGCTAAGTCACGCCAAGTCACGTCACGTCACGTCACGTCACTTCACTTCAACTCACCTCACGTCAGCTACCTTAAC
>NW_019719356.1:84763-89607 GCF_002891405.2 Cryptotermes secundus
GTCAAGTCAAGTGAAGTCTCGCCAAGTCACGTCAAGTCACGTCACATCACGGCAAGTCACGCTAAGTCACGTCAAGTCAGGTGAAGTCACGTCAAGTCAGGTGAAGTCACGCCAAGTCACGTCACGTCAAGTCACTCTAAGTCACGCCACGTCACGCTAAGTTACGCCAAGTCACGTCACTTCACTTCAACTCACCTCACTTCACCTATCTTAACAGTTGGGAATGGTACCCCTCAGTTACTGATTGATGCGGACAAGTCTACTGCGCAAAACTATCCTAACTTAACCTAACCTAACCTAACCCAACCTAACCTATTCTAACCTAACCTAACCTAACCTACTCTAGCCTACTCTAGCCTCGGCCCGCCTCGCCCCGTTTCGCTTCGCCTCACGTCAAATTACGTCAAGTCACATCATGTCACGCCAAGTCAGGTCAAGTCACGCCAACTCACGTCAAATCACGAGAAGTCACGCCAAGTCACGTCACGTCACCTCACCTCACTTTACCTATCTTAACAGTTGGGAATGGTACCCCTCAGTTACTGATTGATGCGGACAAGTCTACTGCGCAAACCTGACCTACCGTATCTTAACCTAACCCAACCTAACCTAACCTAACCTAAACTAACCTAACCTAACCTACCCTAGCCTAGCCTCGGCTCGCCTCGCCCTGTCTCGCCTCGCCCCGTCTCGCCTCGCCTCACGTCAAATTACGCCAAGTCACGTCAAGTCAGATGAAGTCACGCCAAGTCACGTCAAGTCACGTCACATCACGGCAAGTCACACTAAGTCACGTCAAGTCACGCCAAGTCACGCTAAGGCACGCCAAGTCACTTCACGTCACTTCACTTCAACTCAACTCACTTCACCTATCTTAACAGCAGGGAAATCTTACTTCTCAGTTACTGATTGGTGCGCACAAGTCTACTGCGCAAACCTGACCTACCGTAACTTAACCTAACCTAACATAACCTAACCTAACCTAACCTACCCTAGCCACGCCTCGCCTCACCCCGTCTCTCCTCGCCTCATGTCAAATTACGCCAAGTCACTTCAAGTCAGGTGAAGTCACGCCAAGTCATGTCAAGTCACGTCACATCACGGCAAGTCACGCTAAGTCACGTCAAGTCACGCTAAGTCACGTCAAGTCACGCTAAGTCACGCCAAGTCACGCTAAGGTCGCCAAATCAGGCTAAGTCACGCCAAGTCACGTCACGTCACTTCACTTCAACTCACCTCACTTCATCTATCTTAACAGCAGGGAAATCTTACTTCTCAGTTACTGATTGATGCGCAAAAGTCTACTGCGCAGACCAATGCTAACCAAATTTAACACAACCTAACTTAACCTAAACTATCCTAACCTAACCTAACCTACTCTAGCCTACCCTAGCCTTGGATCGCCTAGCACCGTTTCGCTTCGCCTCACGTCAAGTCACGTCATGTCACGCCAAGTCAGGTCAAGTCACGCTAACTCACGCGATGTCAGGTCAAGTCACGCCAACTCACGCAAAGTCAGGTCAAGTCACGTCAAGTCACGCTAAGTCACGTCAAGTCAGTCAAGTCACGCCAAGTCACGTCAATTCACTTCAACTCACCTCACTTCACCTATCTTAACAGTAGGGAAATCTTATTTCTCAGTTACTGATTGATGCGCACAAGTCTACTGCGTAAACCTGACCTACCGTATCTTAACCTAACTTAGCCTAACCTAACCTAACCTAGCCAACCTTATCCTCGGCTCGCCTCGACCCGTCTCGCCACACGTCACGTCAAATTACGTCAAGTCACGTCATGTCACGCCAAGACACGCCAAGTCACACCAAGTCACGTCAAGTCAAGCCAAGTCACGTCACGTCACGTAATTTCACGTCACGTCACCTCACATCACCTAACCTCACCTCACCTAACGTAACAGCAGGGATTGTTACCCCCCAGTTACTGATTGATTCGCACAAGTCTACTGCGCAAACTTAACCTACCCTATCTTAACCTAACCTACCCTAGACTCGGCTCGCCTCGCCCCATATCGCCTCACGTCAAATTAGACAAGTCACGTCATGTCACGTCAAATCACGGCAAGTCACGTCAAGTCACGCCAAGTCACGTCACCTCCCCTCACTTCACCTATCTTAACAGCAGGGAATGGTACCCCTTAGTTACTAATTGATGCGCACAATTCTACTGCGCAAACCTATTCTAACCTAACCTAGCCTAACCTAACCTATCCCAACCTAACTTAACCTAACCAAACCTAGCCTCGGCTCGCCTCGCGTCAAATTACCTCAAGTCACGTCATGCCACGCCAAGTCACTTCACCTCACGTCACGACACCTCAACTCACCTCACCTCACCTAATTTAACAGCTGGGAATGGTACCCCTCAGTTACTGATTGATGCTCAAACCTACCCTAACCTAACGTAACCTAATCTAACCTAACCTCACCTAACCCAACCTAACTTACCCTCGCCTCGCCTCACGTCAAATCACATCAAGTCACGCCAGGTCAGGTCACGTCACGTCAAGTCACGCCAAGTCACGTCAAATCACATCAAGTCACGCCAAGTCACGTCACGTCACGTCAGCTCACCTCACCTAACTTAACAGCAGGGAATGGTATCCCTCAGTTACTGATTGACACGCAAACCTAACCTAACCTAACCTGGCCTAACCTAACCTAACCTATCCTATCCTAACCTAAACTAGCCTACCCTAGTCTCGCCTCGCGTCAAATTACGTGAAGTCACATAAATTCACGCCAAGACAGGTCAAGTCACGCGAAGTAAGTCAAATCACGTCACGTCACCTCACCTCACCTAACTTAACAGCAGGAAATGGCACCCCTCAGTTACTGATTAATGCGGACAAGTCTACTACGCAAAATTATCCTAACCTAACCTAACACAATATTACCTAACCTTACCTAACCTAAATTTAATTGTTTGTTGCATCCTGTTGTGTATTTTAATGAATATTAGAGTTAATTTTACCGACCACACAACACGTTTTTATTTACTGTCGCACTACATGTTTCGACCTCAAGAGGTCATCCTCAGATGTACGAACACAGTTGCACAATCACACGCAATCACATTCGTTTTTACACTTATTTTCATCCTGTATCCTGTTCAGGTCCACGCTCAAATAATATGTGTCAAGTTCTTCTTATAAAATATAAGTTAAAAAATACAAATATTAAAAGTTAAATTTTAAAATTTAAAATTTAGTTCACTGTAGCTAGTTAACCACTTGGTTAAAAAGTTCATGAAATAAACTTCAACTCATCACATTGACTGCACTTTCACTTTTGAAGGTCTTGTTGTTCTTCGGCGTCCTCTGATGTTGGATCTATTACGTTCCTTGTCGTTCCTTGCCATCACGACAAGGAGGATGACCTCTTGAGGTCGAAACATGTAGTGCGACAGTAAATAAAACACGTGTTGCGTGGTCTGTAAAATTAACTCTAATATTTACCTAACCTAACCTAACGTAGCCTCTCCTCGCCTCGCTTCACCGCGCCCCGTCTCGCCTCGCCTCACGTCAAGTCACGCCAAGTTACGTCACGTCACGTCACGTCATCTGACCTCACCTGACCTCACTTGACCTGACCTATCTTAAGCGGGGGTATTTAAATCCCTCCCGGTGCTTTATTTTCGCAAGCACTGAAGGTTTTGTGGAGACATTTACCTAAATATTTTTAAATAACGAAATCGCTATTTGACAAATTCCAAAAAATCATATTATATTTACAATTGTTTACAGTTCATTATTATAAATGTGTACTTACATTTTGTCTAGCTATTTCTTTTTCCCAGCTCTCCATATCCAGTGTCTAGTAGTTGATCTTGTTGTGGTATTGCTCAAAACAGGGGTCTAGGCAGAGAGAGGGTGCCCCTGGGCAGTTTTTACACCTGTATCTCGTTTGTTTTCTCTTTCCGTTTTTGTACACACCACACACATTCTTCTCCAACTTTATAAGTTTCGGTTTTGGGATTTTCTTGAATGAAATGCTGTCCCGTCAATCTCGTATATTCCGGGTCAGTATCTGAAGGACGCCCCTTTGCGCTTTTCTAAATTTTGTTCATGGGACTTTGCTATGATCTTATTCACTAAGATTATTCTGAATAACAGATGACCTTTCTTGTTACCAGCCTTGCAGTACAGAATGTAAGCCTTCAACGATGCCGTATTTACTAAGTGGTTGAATAATTCCTTGTACCACGCTTTTTGCCTTTTCCTTTCCAGCAAGAACGTTTCTAGCAGCTGATCTTTCAAGTCTACACCTCCCATATATATTTATTATACTCTATTACACACATCGGTTTATTTACAAATTCTAAGCCCCCCCTCTCGACTTACGGGTTGCATTTCGTCTGAATGTTTAGTAGTCAGCACTGAGACATCGCGCTTTACCTTCCACTTCAACGCCACCAATTTCCCACACTTTGCACTAACTACTTCTCCTTTCTTCATTTCCTTTTTTAGATCCATTGGCATAACTTTGCGCGTGATTTTCACTGTTCCAACAGCATCTGTTGTCCTCTGAACTAATCTCTGGAAAAGATCGGGACTGCTATAAAAATTGTCCATATAAACAATCTGCTCGAGTCTAATAGTTTCTCGCACAAACTTAGAACAACTTTTGTTGAGAAAAGATATGTGTTTTTGATGATTTCACAGCCTAATTTTATCCCTGATCCACTGTAAATTATAAAATTCCACAAATATCCTGCGGAATCACAGAGTTCAAAGATTTTAATCCCAAACCGGGAAGCTTTCATAGGAATATACTGTTTCCACGAAAGTCTACCTTTCCACAATAACAAAGATTCGTCGACACTTA
>NW_019719356.1:89801-102941 GCF_002891405.2 Cryptotermes secundus
TAACATATGTTTCCTATTAAAATACATCCTGAGTTTTTTTTCTGAATTATTCCCATCAGCATAAGCAAACCTAGGTATACCTTAACTTCATTCGAATTTGTAGGAACCCACTTGCGAAACCCTGATTTCTTTTGGGTCAGGATTTTTTCTTTCTGATGAGCAAGAAAGTCTTCCGCATAACGATTTGTTTCATTCACTATCATCGTAATCAGATCGTCATCAAAAAATAACTCAAAATATCCGAGAGGATCATCTGCACACTGAACTGGCACTATTTGTTTCCCAACTAAATCACACGCAAAAGGTAGAAGAGGATTAGCACTGTCGACCTCTTCCCAAGAAATACCTGGAATATTCAGAGAAATTTGAGGTTCTTCCCATTCCTCTTCGGAANCTGGAATCGAGCGTATCCACATGAACCCACAGTTGTTGTATCCGAATCTACTGAACAGTTTTCGCCCAAAAGATCAAGGACTTCTTCGTCAGACAAGTTACGAGAGCAAGATGCCATGGTGAACTGAATAGCTCAGCTAAGGGACGGTCCCAAGGCAGAAAAGAAATAAATGCTGACATAGGCAACCTCGATCCCTAGGTTCGTAACATCGTAAATAAGACACCAGATACTAAGTGGTTGAATAATTTTTCGTACCACACTTTTTCCCTTGTTTCCTACTAAAATACACTCTGAGGTTTGGTTTCTGAATTCCCATCAGCATAAGCAAACCTAGGAATACCCTAATTTCATTCGAAGTTGTGGGAACTCACTTTTGAAACCGTGATTCTATTTGCGTCAGGGCAAGAAACTGTCCCGGCAGACAAGTTACGTGACCAAGATGATATCGGCTCCGCTAAGAGAGTGTCGCAAGGCAGAAGAGAAATAACAAATTCATAATCGTTGGCACAGGCGTCAGGCAAATTCGACCCCTAGGTTCGTAACATCGTAAATCAGACACAGCTGGTTTGTCGCCAGTAAGCCAAGCCGGTAAAAAAAAAAATACAGACACACAAACACAGATAACAAGCACTCAATGAAAGTTATCTAACAAATTATCTCTCTCAGAGCAAGTCGGAATGTGAGTGGGAACAATTCTTTCGTAAGCAGCAGACACCAGATGCTTTGTAGCAAGCAAAGCGCGTAAAGAAATACCACACACAAACAGATACCGAGGAATGAAAGAAGTCAGCATTAGCTCACATATACATTCGCTGGAATTACACACATCAGAGCGTAGGCGTTAAGAATTCTTAGTGAAAAGTTTGGACTCAACATATGGGACGCGCACGCTTAGAGCATGGGTTTGAACGGATGTAGATTTTGTGCCGCACACGCTTAGGGATTTAAATGGCTCCGCTTAAAGTCACGCTCAAGGGGTTAAAGGCTGATTCATTCCTCTCTTGTTCTTCATTCTTCAGCATATTCCTGGTCGTCTTTCTTGCTAGTCTTCATCTTCATTTCAGACATTTCCTTCTTCCGCAGAGTCTTGCCCTCCTTCTGCTTTACACGTATTTCTTCTTAACCTTCCCCTGCTTCAACTTTACAAATCTTAAAGGAGACGAGACAGAATGGAACGAAGACGTTTCTGCGCAACTTCCGCTTCCTCCTGAATGTATGCAAATACACTGCACGTTCATTACAATCTGTTCCTACGAAGTGCATGGCACGCAGGTGCGTATGAGGTCCACTTCTGTCCATGTGCTTAAGTGGCCTTGGCTATATTGCTCGCTGAGGGGTTCAGCAATTGGGAGTTGAAATAACGGTCCCCTGGAGCCGGTGCAGCCAGACCACTGGACTCCTTGTTAGACACCCCCCCCCCTACTCCTTTCAGATGAGAAATCAATAGATCCTAACGGTACAGGAATCCACATCCCTCAGCGCACTCGTGCATAACTTTCGTTTCCATATTGGGTAAGCTAAGGTAAAGTTGTTCCTGCGCTTAATTAATTAAGCTCTAGGACATGAAGGCGTATGGGGTAATGGTGTATAGATCCATATTTTCTTGACCTAGGTAAAAGATGGAGATGAGTGGTCAGCTTCACGCCTCGGCCGCTTTACACCCGGAGAAAGAGCCCCCGGTACACATTGGATAGGAGGTTGGGTGGGCCCCAGGGCCGGTCTGGACGACCTGAAGAAGAGAAAATTCTTGACCCTAACGGGAATCGAACTCTGATCCTTCGGTCGTCCAGCCCGTAGCCAGTCGCTATACCGTCTGCGCTATCCCGGCTCCCTCTTCATCCGGTAAGTAAAAGTAAGTAAAGTAGAGCTATCCCTGTACCAGGCCGCGAAGGCCCATAGGGTTGTGAGATGTTGAAGGTCCCACATTATCTAGACAATCGGCTCAAAAATGGCGGTAAGGTTGTCAGCCTTACGCGCCGGCCGCGCTTTACTACCCAGGAAAATAATTTACTTCATATTCGGTATAAAAGAAAATTGGGAGTATACTAATTACATAGCCTCCTACCCGAAGGGTACCGGGTGCTCTTTCCCCGGGGATATAGCAACCGGGGTGTGAAGCTGACTGCTCACCTCCAACTAGTGTAGAGGTGAAAATGCGTGGAGCTACACATCCATTCCTCCATGGTTATGAATGGATTACATTTACCTAATGCTTCATACAATTGTTAGCGACTGGCTACGGATTGGACGACCAAAGGTGTGGGGTTCTAGTCCAGATGGGGAAGAATTTTCACTTCTCCATGTCGTCCAGATATCATACACGTATTTTACTATCTCAGGTTTGAGACTTCCATTTTCGTCGCCTCCTACCACTCGCAGGGTCACGGTGGAGGTATTCAACCCCGTCTACACACAGGTTGACTAAGCTCTAAATCTGTCCCTTGCGTATAACACCACGACACGGACCACATAGAAAACACAATACTTCTGTTGCTGCTTTCGTGTCTGTTGCTGCGGCAACGTGTTTACCGAGCCGTTGCTCAGGAACGGTTCTGGTAAATGCGCCCATCTCGCAGTTGTTGCATAGCAACATCTCTACACGCTACAATAAGAAAAGGGGAAAACACGGACTGAAGATGTTTGAAAGGAAAGCTCTGAGGGGGATATTTGGACCTAAGAAGGAGGAAAAGAGAGGAGGTTGGGGGAAATTGCATAATGAAGACCTTAATAATTTGCATTCCTCACAAAACATGAGGAGGATGAAACAGAAGAGGATGAGATGAGTTGAGTGCGCAGAGCACAACGGGAAGATCAAGATATAGAGGGGAGGATAAGTTAAAATCAGATCACGAATATGGTGTGCTAATTCAGAGTGGAATCATCTTATTGAAGACAGAGTCTAGTGGCATGCGACAAAGCAATAGCGGAATATCCGAAGACTACTTTTTCTCAAGAAAAGATATTCGATAGGATTCTAGGTTACGTCACCTACTGTCTCGACTGATGTTGCAGTGGTTTTCGTCAGAATAATATCGGGATAGTACCTTGAATGAGACTACAACCGTTTCCTTCCAGAACCATTCTAATTCAATATTCGCTCTCACTCACTCAATCACCGTTATACAATCTCAGAAACTGACAGCGTCGTTAAACATACTACAT
The DNA here is from genome assembly GCF_002891405.2 of Cryptotermes secundus. NCBI lineage: Eukaryota > Metazoa > Arthropoda > Insecta > Blattodea > Kalotermitidae > Cryptotermes > Cryptotermes secundus. The sequence goes on from NW_019719356.1 coordinate 93,358, forward strand.
ATAAGCAAGAAGTTCTAGGAAGAGCTAATCACCTACATTTAATTATATAAAACGAAGAAAATACAGAAAAAATGGGGGACACGAAGCCACACAGAGAGCAAGGCGATACCACAAGTTTCCTACAAAAATTGAGGGGACACAGATAAAGAAAACAATGTGATCTCATAAGCCTTATTTATTTTTTTAAAGTAAGGGAAGTTGGCTAATAAAAAGTTTAATACTGTAGGATCTGAGACCAGTATCTTGCTATCTGCTAATGGTCGTTTTTGTTTCGCTTATTTTTGGCCCTGAGGATGGAAGAGAAAAGTCGGTCGAATTCAACGGACTAGATAGAATTCTTCATAACCATTGCTGTGAGACTCTCAAGTCCTGCATATGAGACAGAGTCAGTAAATAGGTCACAAGAGAATATGAAATGTAAAATATTTGATATTCGAACTTGGAAAGAATAAATAATTTCTCGACATATTCTCCCAAACATTGATACACTCGTCCCGTCCCTTTACATGTGCTTCGAAATCCGCAGCATAGAAGTCTTTTGTCTGTTGTCTCAGCTACTGCCGTACCTCCTTTTCGACCTCTTCGTCATCAGCGAAACGTTTGCCACCCAGTTGTGAACGGCTTTACGTGACAAACACTTCCTACCGTAAACAGAAAAAAACATCTTTATGAATATCCTTTGCATCGAATCCTTTGCCCCCCGCAAATGGGCATAGAACGCTGCTCTTCGGTAGTACAATCTTCAAGCACGGTCGCCACTTTGACCACTGAAACCAGCCTCTGAACATGCGCATGCGTGTCTGCTACCTAGACTGTCATGAAGCTGGACTGTGTTGCCACCTAGTGATATACACAGAAAACCTATTACGTCCATTACATTTGTTTTACTTCCATTTCTGACCTATTTACTGACTCTACCTCGTACAAACAAATATATAAACACAGACTCGGCTCACGGAGATAATTAGACCATGTAGAGTAGTCTTGTTAGCTTTGAGATTCGGCACTCTTTGGATTTATGTCAGGCAACATGTAACCATCATGGTGCAGCTTCGGGGAAAACCAGTTGCAAATGATTCTCTCTGAAACCGCTCTGGCATTTCAGTTTCATTGCTTCAGTTTAATTATTGGGAAGAAGTTTACATTTCGTACATATGTTTGACTTTTAGCTGGAAGAGGGGGGGTTATGGCTGCGGGTGGCAGAGAAATTAATTCGCGGAGGTCACCATTATATTTCCCTCGTCATGTATCTGTTCTTCTACGCTCTCTCTCTCTCGTTCACCAAACACACAAAAAATGCCATTTGCAAGCTATCCTAACAAACGGCTTCATGCAACTGAACAAACAATAGTCTATTTGCAAGATCAGCTCATACACTGCTTCCTCAATTTCTCATGACACATGTATATACTCATTTCAGTGCTATCATGACTCAAATTTATTTATTTATAGATGTTGGAGAAGGATGGAGAAGATCAGCTGGACCGATTATGTGAGCAATGAAGAAGTGTTAATTAGAGTCAGTGAGCAGAGGAATATCCTACACGAAATAAGAAAACGGAAGGCTAATTGGATTGGTCATATCTTACGCGGTAACTGCCTTCTAAAAGAAGTTATTGAAGGAAAGATAGAGGGGCGGGTAGAAGTGACAAGAAGACGAGGAAGAAGACGTAAGAAGATTTGGCACTAACTTGGGGACAGAAGAGGATATTTTCATTGGTGTGTGGACCTGTCGTCTTGACAGAATACAGATGAATGAATGTTGTCAGTAGCTGAGGAACCGAAATTAATGGCCGTAGGGATTCGTTGCGCTGACCACACGACACCCTCTATCTGCAAAATTTGGCACTAACTTCGCCGACAAGCGGCGGTCGCTCAGTCGGTTTAGTTCGTTTTCGAACTAAAATCACGGAGTTTGTGTCGTTTGATCAGTAGCTGAGAAAATGTAACAGATGTGACCAAACTGTGACTCGCGAGCCGCATGCCGCTATTCGCTAATATGGCTCACCAAAACTATAATAGTTGATTTCTTTTACGATTATTAAAGGTAAATTTGTCCCTGTGTTTAACTAATAAGCACTACGCCAAGAGGACATATGGAGGGAGTGGATGTATAAATCCAAGTATTGACTTCGTCACTACTTGGAGGTGAGAGATCAGGTTCACGGAATGGTGGGCCCCAGAGCCGGTGTGGACTATGTGAAGAGGAGAAAAATCTTTCCCGTACAGAGACTCGAACTCCGACCCCTCGGCCGCACAGGAAACAGCCAGTCGCTATACCGACTGAGCTGTCCCAGCCCCCCTCTTTTTCACGAATATATGAAATGCGAATTCTCTGCCACGTGATATTCGAACCGGACACGTCAGAAGTGTTACCGCTTGAGCCAGTTCAATCCACTGCTTGGGGAAACTGAGGCATCGTGTGGGTTTGTCAGAAAGAACTGACGGACAGCCAATAGCAGGCCAGCATTCTGTATCTACAGTGTGGCCCGGAGGGCACGCGGCAGCATATTTGGTTGATGAACTATGCTACAAGCCGGAAGGTGGCGGGCTCGAGTCCGGTTGAGGTGGATTTTTCAATTGACGTAATCCTTCCAGCTACATTACGGCCCTGGGGTCGACTCAGCCTCTAAGAGAAATGAGTACCAGGAGTATTCCTGGAGAGTAAAGGACGGCCAGGGCGTAAGGCTGACAACCTTACCGCCATCTGTGAGCCGACTGTCTAGAAAATGTGGGAGCCTCGACGTCTCACAAACCTATGGGCCTTCACGGCCTGTTACAGGGATACTTTTACTTTTTTCACCTTTACCAGTGTGGCCCTTGTTTACGTCCACTCGTTACACATCGTGAGAGAAGGTCAATGGTTCACAAATACTTGCTCAGGATGTACTGCAAACCAGGGTACTTGCTTCTGCGTCATTTTGCCCGGTGGGTATCTCTTTGTTTATGGTTTAACTCCCTATATTTTGTGGTAGTGACGGAAATAACCAGCACAGGGCAATGCATGTTCTACGGCAGCATAAATTCACTGCTCATCACAGATCGACCTGTTTAACAATGTATTTCATAGGGATTACAGATTCTAGCGCGGCAGGAGAGTCGAATATTATGAAAAGAGTTTTTTTTTTTCTGAATATCTTCACAAATTAAAATAGGAACGAAAGTGGGAAGCCAGCGACTAAAGGTTATGGTTCAAAATGTGCTGCTTTGCCAGTGACGATGCATTTCGAATCAGGCCTCAAAGTGTTATAAGGCTGTAATAAACACTATGATGGATATGTTTTATAAATGAGTAGTAAAGGATTCACTTTTACTGCACAACACTTTCCCCCCTCGTCTCACAAAACGAATGCGCAAATAAAACCCTTTTTTTTCCCATTGGCATATATTTTAGTGTCTAGTTTCCGATACTGCAAACTCGGACATGAAACTAGATTTCACGGCGAAATAAATTTGTACATTACACTGACTGCACACAGTTTGGTACTGCGTGATAACTAACTTTGTTTTTACAATTTCAATCTACGACTTAAAGGAGACAAACAATTATGACATTAATGGTTCTGTTTATTTCAAAACGGTACAGTTACACGGACACCGCTTATTGCTGCATGATTCATCCGGTTTCCTGCATGACTCGATATTCGACTGTGAAGATGGAGGCGACATATTCCTCCGAAAGATCGGTTGAATTTCACAGAGTTACACAGCATCATACCTCAGGAGATAGGCCTCTGAACAAACAACAGTTTGACCCAGGTTCTTTCAATAGGACACGTGATCGGCGCTTTATAGTCTCGACAAGAACAGCATCGTTAAATAGCCAACTCAAAAAAGACATTTGAAATTTCAGATGCTTTAACGGAGACACATGTGATTTTGGAAATATTGTTCCACGGATTCTTAATGCATTGGACGGGGGTGAGTGATCAACTTCATGCTCCGTCTGCTAAACCTCCAGAGAACGAACCCCGGTCTCTTATTCTGGGATCTGGCTCCTTAAATTTTGGTCGGAAGTTCTTGCTACCTCCATAATAGTAGAAGACTAAGCCTAACCTCTCTTACATATCAACTTACAACTTCTTTATTAGACCGTCACAACACAACAAGCAGAACTATATCTGGGCATTATCCTTGAAGTTCTTTAATTGTTGTGTTGTGACGGTCTAATAAATAAGTTGTATGTATTGTAACACAGCAGGATGCACGAAATGAAAATTGAAAATTACCCTGTTACATACATTGGTACCACTTTTCTTCACTAGAATTTCTACCCTACTAATGGAGGCAGAATATTCTTCCGAAACGTTTGTAGCTATATATCAAATTACATGGTGTCATGCCCCAAAGATTTGTGATATTCTTTTGTGTTGTATGTTGTTTTAACGTGAAAGCAATTATAAGAATTAGAAACGGAGAATCTATCACATTTCATGAGTGTACACGGAACCAAAATTGTGGGGAAGCGAATAAGGCAGTTGCTCCGGGACCTCAAAAAAAGTAAATAAAATTAACATATTGTATTAATACAATTGCTTCTCTAAAATCACAGAAGGTTCTTTTGTATTTTAGTCATTATAAAAATAATAGCAAGACAAAATAATTTCCATAACCAACAATTGTTTCTGAAAGGGGGCTCCTTATATCGGTTCCCCCGGCGCCCACACAACTGTAAATCCGGCCTTGAATGGACCGATTTAAAAAATCAGTTAAATCACGAGAGGTTTGATTTTACCGTGTCGATAAAGAATTATATTCTGGTGTTCTAGATTATGACACCGTGCAACCTGGTATGAAGTTCTAACATTTCGGAGGAACATGCTGCCTAAATCTTCGATCATAAAGATAGAAGCAGTATATTTCTCCGAAACGTTGTTAATCGCCTATCAGTCTACACTCCGTGGCCTGTAGTCCGCAAGCGAACTATACCGACCGGACGACCGCCGCTTGTCGGTGAAGTTAGTGCCAACAGAGAGTGTCGCGTGGTCAGAGCAACGGATCCTCACGGCCGTTAATTTCGGTTTTCTAGACCGGAGCCGCTATTTCCTTGAAATAGCTCCTCAATTATCCTCACGAATCTGAGTGGACCCAGTTCCAGAACCACTACTTCTCAGAAAATCGGGTATCGCAGGGGATCGAACCCGGGACCTCTGGATCTGTACCCAGGAACTCTGACCAATAGACCACAGGGGCTGTCCATAATACCACAACACGAACGCTTTAATGTGCTATTGTCACGTTTCCTGAGCGTCCTGTGAACGTACCACAAACACCTTCAGAAGGATGTCAGTAATATTTGTTAACTCTATCCTTTTCACTGCACGGATGATCTTCATCCACTCAGTTGATGGAACAAATTATTATCATTAACTCTGCAATTCTATTACAATGTTTAATCAACTAATGGATAAAGGGACTTTCGTTGTCTGATAAGTAGACTTCGATAAAACCGTAATCCATTCAGAAAGAGCGAATGAATTACTGCCCGGCTGACTGATCAAATGTACAAACAGACGTGAAGTTCATCTAAAGAATATATAAATATAAATTTCCTACCTCACAGGAAACGCTGCGTCTCTATTACAAAGACCAATTACTTAATGGTCTTCAGGGAAAAATCACTGTTGATTCTGTAACCTCATAAATACTATCAAAGAGCAAAATTCAGAGCGTTTAACGTCAAATCAGACAGCACATATTGAACAAATGTGTTTAAAGGTCAAAATGTTTATACAATTTATTAAAAATAACTTTCTGTATTTACCAGCGAATGACTTTACGAGTATTTCGGGGGATTCACGCTTTCGCTTTGCTGAACTAAAACCGTGAAAGAAAATAAGAGTGAGTTGATAACAGGGTGAAAACCATCGGGCAACACAAAACTGATGACAAATTAGGCTGAGGTCACAAATGTTCAACTTGATTTTAAGATCATGATGATGATAAAGCTTATGATTATTGACTTGAAAGGATTCTGACGATGGTGTATACTATACTTCTTTTGGCTTATTTTGGACTTCATCCATCGTCTGGTATGTAAAAACAAAAGGCCACGACGTTTCGGAGACTGGATTGTGATTGAGACTAGCTCTTTCTAACGGGCCCAACTGAGTAGGTTTTGCCTTCCCCACCCACCTGAAGACGGAGACAGATCCAGTCTCTGAAACGTCGTGATCTTTTGTCTTTTACATACCAGACGATGGATGAAGTCCAAAATAAGCCAAAAGAAGTACTTATGATTATTACTTCGGATGATGGAAAAAGTTTAAAAAACCAAGTAATTCTGTGTGTCATCCACCATCGTCAGAACCCTTTAGAATCTACTGTTTATATCTGTTATCCTGGAACCTGTGAAGTCTGGCATATGGATACCAGCGTTTCCTCACGAAAATACTCCTTTCATTTCTAAACGACAAAATTCGAACTGACCTCATCCAAGATTCGGTTCAATACATGTTTCCATATCTTCAGAATACCACCCAGAGTTTAACACAGTGTTAGAAATAAATATTGGTAATATTATTTATAAGACCGCCTCTGTGTTCTAGTGGTAAAAAGTCCCTGGCTACAGATCCAGAGGTCCAGAGTTCGATTCCCGGCGCTACCAGATTTTCTGACAAGTATTGGGTCTTCTGAGCCTCGTGAGAATAACTGAGAAATTATTTAAAGGGAATAGCTGCTCCGGTCTAGAAAACCGAGGTTAACGGCAGCGGGAATACGTTGCGCTGACCACGTGACACCCTCTATCCACAAAAATTGGCACTAACTTCGCTGGCCAGCGGCGGTTGCTCGGTTGGTATAGTTCGCTTGCGGACTACAGGCCACAGAGTTCATTCAATATTATTTAAGAACTAATATAACTCCTGATGATACTTCCGTAGAAAGTCTCCTCAATAGTTACATGAAATTTATATTATTTTATTTCCTTTCATTTATACCATATTTCCTTCCATACATGTTATCGAACAATGCGTCGAGACCTACTCTGTCACACGCTGAAAGTGGCTACGTCACTGCAAAAGAATGAAACACATCACAAACCATTTCCACTTACATACAACTATTTTGAAACAAGCTGCGTCTTGTATATTGTCACGCGTATCAGTGACTATAGACGGGGTTTGGATACATGATCGGATTTATTGACCACTTACAGATCGTAAGTACAATTAACTATAGCGCTGTCGCTGATTCACACCCTATACGATTCACTACAGCGTGAACTTAGTCTTCACAGTCTGCAGTATCTTCACAGGTTGTCGCCTAGTAACGGCTTCCTAAACTGTAGATTCCTCAGCTTCTGCATTCAACGCCTCCGGTGCTAGCTGGCTGGCGCCTATCTTGTGACTAATTAAACTCTAGGCTTGTTCTGCGCATAACACCTAGGCATGGACCGCACAGAAAACAAAATTTCCTCTGTATTTTTCTATTGTTACTTAGCAGACCGCGCAGAAAACATTTTATTGTGTTGTAGTTTATGGACCGCTGCCTAGTAACGGCCGCTGTACACAGAGCCGTTATTTAGCAACGGCTATTATATAGCTGTTTATTTTGCGGTCGTTACCTAGCAACGGGTATACACATTTTTAAGGTTATGACATTACCAGGTAGTCATACAAATTGTTACTTCAGATCCCGTTGAATACACAGGATTTTTCTTCCGTAAGGTTGTCTACTGAAGACGTTACTACATGCAGTTAACTTAAATTACTGTTCAAGACAGCCTTAAACCAACAGCCTCAGTGGCCGAGGCAGTAAGTGACTGCAGTCAGATTCCCAAACTCAAGCTCGAATGTTCAAAGACTGACACACTTTGGATGCTTAAACTTAATTTTTTCATATTTCTTTGGATTTTCTAGAACACTCCAGAACATTCTAGGGAATTCTTGTTCCGGAAATACCAGTTTATCTGCATGCCTGTTTGAATGTCCACATTCGGCCAGCTCTCATATGAACCGTACTCACTCCAGAGTAACCTCACTTTAATGCAAGCTCTCCACTTTACCAGTGGAACGTCTCAGGAGTGCATGAATCACCAGACACAGAGGGTAATTGAGTCTTGTTGTGAACGTATTATGTATATATGGCTCTACAGGCTCTACTTTGGCCGCTTCTTCAATTTTTTAATCCATACACAGTCGGCAGGACTCTTTGGACGGGGGGATCAGCCCATCGCAAGTCGCCATCTATATACAGAACAACACAAACATAGAATAAAGGCACATAGACATGTATGCCTTCAGTGGGATTTGAATCCACGATCCCAATGTTCGGTTGGCAAAGACGTTTATTACCTTAGACCGCGCGGTCACTGAGATCGACATATTAAAGTACAAGGACATTGTAAACAGTTTTTGAAAACTGCAGAAAACTGCATAGTGAGGAGCTTCATAACTTGTGCTCTTCTCCAAGTATAATTAGAATGAACAAGTCGAGGAGGAGGGTGTGGGCAGGGCATGTAGCACGACTGGGGGAGAAGAGGAATGCATACAGGATATTGGTGGGAAAGCCAGAAAGAAGAGACCACTGGGGAAACCAAGACGTAGGTGGGTGGAAAATATTAAAATGGATCTTAGAGAGATAGGATGGGATGGTATGGATTGGATTGATCTGGCTCAGGATAGGGACTACTGGAGGACTCTTGTGAACATGGTAATGAACCTTCGGGTTCCATAAAATGCTGGGAAATTCTTGAGTAGCTGCAGAATTGGCGGCTCCTCAAGAAGAGTTCAGCTCCATAAGTGAGTAAGTAAATTAAGATAAAAATTCAACGAATTGACGGGTAGTGGCCGCATAGACGAATTATGGTATATCAGTGTGGTTCCGAACGTAAACAAAGATTCTAGCAAGCCGACAAAAAAATAAAAATTGCGTTACAAGATAGGCGATATAAATAAACAAGGAACATTTAAAAAAGAAGTATATTTTATAAGAAAAATTAATTTGGTTAATTATTTGTATGGTTTTCATTTCAGATGTCACCGCCATCTGTGATCTGATAGTTTTAGAAAATGTGGTAGCCTCCACGTCTGACAACCTTATGTGCCTCCGGTGCAGTTAAAGGATAGCTTTGCCTTTTATCTTTCTACTGCAGTAAATCAGAAGTGGAACATTTAACTATGCTTATCAACTTTTTCCCATATATATATATATGTTGTTGTTGTTGTTATTGGAGAGGGTGGGTTTCCCCATGCACTTAGACCAGATATTGGTCCACTGTGCGTCCCCCTGTGATATTCTACCAGTCTCTATTCCCTACCGGTACTGGTGCGTACCATCAGTCCCGACTCAGCCAGCGAGTTCGGCCTCTACTGGCTCAGCGGTATCTCGATGCTTCCCCCATCTACCAGAGGCGTTAGAGACTACTGTTGGGCGGGAAATGTCCTGAATTTCGCTCAGAGGTCCCCTTGGGACATGAGGTTCTTTTACGTGTCGTAAAGCTACGACAAGGAGACCCACGGCTTAAAGTCCCTCCCGGAGAACTTGTTCCCTGAATTTTTCCGCCCTTAAAAATTCCACGACCTCCGCCGGGTTTGAACCCGCGTACCTTGAGCCACGAGGTGGGAACGTTACCCCTAGACTAC
>NW_019719356.1:103210-127745 GCF_002891405.2 Cryptotermes secundus
AAATATTTATTGAACGAGACTCTCTACCTGCAACCAACCACTTTATATGAATATATGTATTTCTTAAATACCAAGTCCGTTTCTTTAGTGGTTTTAGTTAAGGAAGACGTGGGTTCGAGACTGCAAGAGACATAACGCTGCTTATGCTCGTGCTCCTTAACCTTATGGAATAGTTGCTATACGCACCGTCTGCTTTAAAATTAAAACTACTCTGCAGTTTACTGTCAGAGTGTTCCGAATTCTGTATAATTCTCAGAATAAATTACTATATTCCAGACGGTTCTAGGGATGCTGAAATGGATTTGGGATTACTGGGTCTCTGAACATTGAAAATCGTTTCGTAAACTGGATCTGTTTCCTTCATCAGGTGAAAAGATGAGTAGGCACTTGTTCAGTTGGGTTCCATAGACAGAGCTACTCGGGGTCCTTGGACCTATGACTGACGTCATGTGGTGTCGGGCTGCAAAGGGAGGAACGTATCTTCTGGGACTGCAAAGGGTACAAGGGCCAATGGGCGACAATGATGGACATTTTGTCTAAGAACAACAAAAATAATTCCCCAAATCAATTACAGAGTTCTTAAAGCTAGAGTCAAAAAGATTTGTGCAAGGCGTCTGTTACTTCACAAACAAAATTCCTAAAATTATTTTAAACAAATAAAAAGTATATGTACAAAATATTAATAATATATTCTTAGAGTTAAGTTAAGAGATATATTTAAAAAAATCGCGGGGCGAACTCTATGATAGAACAAGATGCTTATAAGACTTTGCTGCAGAGGCCCAGATGGGCATTGCCTAGGCCCCTTTTGTAAACGTGTAATTAACNTTAAAAATGTTTCAGACACGTTAAATATATTTTTAAAAGCGATTTACAGCTTCTGATTTCAGGTTACGGGCGTGGCCAGCAGACATTTTGGAAGCCCCTATACGGTTTTGTGTTCCACGTGAAATTTATAATCCTGCGTGTGATCACATCCTTCCGCGGTTAGAGGGGAGCACTCAGGAGGTCCTGGCAGTGTTATCGATCCTGCCCTCCTGCGCTTCATAAGGAACTAGGAACTTAAGGATTCGTGTGTTTAGAACAAAAAAAAAAAAAACTCCGTGATTTTAGTCTGCGAGCGAAATATACCGACCGAGCGACCGCCGCTTATCGGCGAAGTTTAGCGCCAACTTTTGCGGATAGAGGGTGTCACGTGGTCAGCGCAACGGGTCCCCACGGCCGTTAGCCTTGGTTTCCTAGACCGGAGCCGCTATTTCCTTGAAATAACTCCTTAATTATCCTCCCGAGGTTGAGTGGACCCCGTTCCAGACACACTACTTCTCAGGAAATCTGGTAGCGCCGGGAATCGAAAACGGAACCTTTGTATCTGTAGTCAGGAACTTTGACCACTAAACCACAGAGGTGGTTAAAAATGTGTCTCATAAACAAATTCCATGGCCTGTATTCTGCAAGCGAACTATACCGACCGAGCTACCGCCGCTTGTCGGCGAAGTTAGTGTCAACTTTTGTTGATAGAGGGTGTCACGAGGTCAGCGCAACGGATCCCCACGACCACTGATCTCGGTTTTCTAGGCCGAAGCCGCTATTTCCTTGAAACAGCTCCTCAATTATCCTCACGAGGCCGAGTGGAGCCCGTTTCGGACCCACTACTTCTCAGAAAATCTGGTAGAGCCGGGAATCGAAACCAGGACCTCTGGATCTGTAAACTGTGACCACTAGACCACAGAGGCGGTCGATGATGATGGAAGTCTTGCAAATTTTTTTTCTCAGTGGGTAATGACCTTTTCCTAGGAACGACGCTACTGCATACAAATGCATACATTCAGTATTACAGCGCTTATGCTATTGTCGTGATGTACGCTAATTAGAATACATTATGATAAATCTAATTGGTTGGTTCCTGGAATTGAAAGCTTCACTTGCGCCTCTGCAACATGTGAATAGCAGGAAGTGACGTGCGCTTAGCTGTTACACGTGACATAAGCACGTCTCATTGCGGCGTTTACCATAATGCATTTAACAAGACATTGTTCTCTCATTAGTTGGCAACACTGCGCTAATGAGCTGAAGCCGCGTAAGTCATGCTTTTTGTTTCTGAATACGACGGCTCAATACACCAAAAGCAGGTTCTCACAGCGGTGACTATGAGATGTGACGCAGTGTAGCATGGTAGAAGTTCACAGACGTTTCAGAGGAACGCATTATCTCCACTTTCAGGGCTGATGCTCTATTCTTTGTTTGCTTGTCTTATTCTACGGTCCTGAAGACAGAGGCAATAATTTCTTACGAAAGGTCGGTAAATGTAGCAGCTACACAGTGTCACATCAGATTCTACAAACCAAAGGCCTTCAACCATGTGTCACGTGATGATATCCATCTACCCTTGTTGCTCCCACTTGTGCGTAGGGCAGCCGTGAAACGTTTGTTTCACTTTAGTTTCTTAATCTTAGACAGTCGGTAGGACTCATTGGGCGGAGGATTAGAACGTCGTAAGACCATACACAGAATAAACACAGACAAAAATCTATGTCTTGAATGGTATTCGTAAACCACGATCCCATAGTTCGAACGGGGAAAGACATTTTATGGCTCCGCCACTGTGTCACATGATGGTATATTTAGGATATTCCTTGAATTAGTAGCAATTAAATGTCCACATAAGACAGTGGAAAGATGACGAGTCCTTATTACTTAATTAATTAATTAATTTACTAAGGGTCCGCTTTGCTTACTCAAAACCTAATCACCGTATGCAGTAAAAGGTATAAAACATAAGCATTTTTCACAAAAAGGACGACATCCGACGACAGAGAGACTATCGTTAGCAGATCCACCTACCGGCAGAATCAGTACTAGTTGCAACCACCGCCTGCAGCGCACCAACGGTCCGCCGCGTTACTAGGTATACAATCGCACTCAGCATTTGTCCGATTCTAATGCACAGAGGCATTTATTTCTTTACACGTTTAATGCGTTAGAAATGTTGGCAGCTTGAAGTAGCCACATTTTGTGAATTGATAAACTGAGTAAGGCCATGAGAGACCTCATATAACATAGCCTTGCGCTACGGAGATCCAGAACGTAATTAAAATTCATTATTTTGAATTTATAAACATAATTGAGGCAATCAGGCACAACAATATTTTGTGCTTCTCCTCAGTCTCTCCAAGCAGATAGTTGGGTTTATATCTTAAGAGCAGACCATGACCGTTTCCTTCAAAATATTCCCAATTCATCATTCCCTATAATCTTATCATTTGACATTGTGCAACTTACTAGCTAGAACATTAACTAAGCTAAACGAAACTAAATTAGGAAAACAGAAGACAAATATTAAAAGAAAAGTAGTCAGAAATATCAGATGGTACAAATCAACAAACGATCAAATTCCTTGAAATCCTGATGATGATAATGATGACAAATCTTTTCAAAGTTCTTTTAATATATTGTAAAACAAACTTCATGACTTTTTGTCCGCAAGCGAACTATACCGACCGAGCGACCGCCGCTTGTCGGCAAAGTAGGTGCCAACTTTTGCGGATAGAGGGTGTCGCGTGGTAAGCGCAACGGACTCCAACGGCCGTTAGTCTCGGTTTTCTAGACCAGAGCCACTATTTCCCTGAAATAGCTCCTCATTTATCCTCACGAGTCTGAGTGGACCCCGTTCTAGATCCACTATTTTTCAGAAGATCTGGTAGTGCCGGGAATCGAACCCGGACTTCTGGATTTGTAGCCGAGTCGCTCCGTCGGTATACTTCGCTTACGCACTAAAGACACGGAGTTTTTTTAACACTTACGAATAATTTCCACAAATACATCGTTTTATTTCTATCTCACCTAAGGCTATTATTACGGGATTAATTTTCAGAGTTAAGAAAATCTATTAAACAAAATTCTTTCTGAGGTCGTCTTCGAGTATCGCAGGGTTTCCTGGTTCCTGAATTACATTTTCAGAACTACTAAATCTTGTTTTTACCCTTATTTAAGCAACACATGCGTAACTGAGACAGATAGTCCTCTTGCGCTGACAATGAAATATCTTAACTGCTTCTACAAGTAAAACCGTTCATTGCGTTAGGTTGGATGCAGTTGATTCATCAGAGAAACAGAGGCATCAAGTGGTTATTCAGCGAGCTAACGAGACACACACAGCTACATTAGATCAACATACAAATAAAACAGCTTCAACTCTTCTATTCTTTTGAAATTCGGATTTTGCAGCGGAAGAACGAAGTAGCTGTAGGCAATTTATGGATCGCGAAAAAAATGGGGGGGGNGGAATAAAGAATGAAGCAAAGGGAATATGGAATGAAGTAATTAAGGAACGGAGCTGAGCAAATAAAACAAAGAATGAAAAAGTACAGGATGGGTTTATAATTAGAATGATGAAGTCAAGGAAGATGAGGTGGGGAAAGCATGTAGCACAAATGGGGAGTAATTATGCATAAAGTATATTGGTGGGAAAGCCAGAAAGAAAGAGACCACTCGGAAGACCAAGACCTAGGTGGGTGGAAAATATTCAAATTGATCTTAGAGAGATAGAATGGGATGGTATGGATTGGGTTGATCTGGCTCGGGATAGGGACCAGTGGAGGGCTCTTGTGAACACGGTAATGAACCTTCGGGTTCAATGAAATGCTGGGAGGATCTTGAGTAGCTTCAGAACTGGCGGCTCCTCGAGAAGGGCTCAGCTCCATGGGTGAGTATGTGATTAACAGAGGAAGAGGAAGGGGAATTATGACGACAGCAGAGGGCAGAGCTGCTTTACGTGATGCTTGTCTATCGGATTACTCTCCGATAAATGAAGGCTTTACACTCCTTCGAGAAGCCTTTAAAATTCTACCAAGATACACGGTGTCACATCCGGGACGCTAATACTATTTATATAGTTGCTATAGGATTCTGACGATGGTGTATAACACACAGAGATACTGGGTTTTCGGACATTATCCATCGTCCTGGTTTTTTAAGAGAATTAAGAAAAACACGACGTTTCGGAAACTGGATCTGTTTACATCCTCAGGTGAAGGAAAACACCTATTCTGTTGGGTCCCTTAGAAAGAGGTAGCCTCAATCACTGGACAATTGACCCAAGGGATCCAACAGAATAGGTGCTTTCCCTCACCTGAGGACGTAAACAGATCCAGTTTCCGAAACGTTGTGTTTTTCTTAGTTATCTTAAAACCAGGACGAATAGTATTCATACTCAATACTGTGTGAATCTCAGAGCTGAAGCTAAAATTGTCACTGTGCTTGACCAATTAAATACGGTGCCATAAAAGCGTGTGGAGGAGCGGAGGTACAGCTCCTCAGTTCTTGACATCGGCACTAGATGGAGGTGAGTGATTAGCCTCACGCCCCGACCATTTTACCCTTTGGGGAAAGCCCCCTCGTTAACCATTGGATTAGAGGCTGGGTGGGCCCCAGAGCTGGTCTGGCCCGTCTAGACGCTATGGAGGAGAGAAAACCTTGCCGCTGTCGGCAATCGAACCTTGGCCATCCAGTACGTCACTGTACCGACTGAGCTATCCCGGCGCTTATCTCAAATCTTACCAAAGATTTAAAGAAATGAAGGAGGAAGGATAGAACACAGTAAGAATAAAACGAGGTAGAAATTGAGAATACAATATAAAAGACAAGGAAATACAATTTCTCCTGCAGCTTACAAATAGATCACACGGGAAACAAACATAAAGTGAATACCTGTTTACGAAATGCAGCGCGAAACATCTAAAAAGACTGTAACCGTGCTAAAGCAAATACTGCTCTTCGAGAATTGGGTGATATTTTGGGAGTTCAGACATATTCTAATGTGAATATTATATTAATGAAAGAACGGCTCTGTTAATTGCAAGAAGCCAAGGCGACCAGATGTACAGGTTGTCCGGATGAAACGTATCCAAAATAAAATCATCATATCTCAGAAAGAATTTATTACACACATTAATGGGTTACACCATTACAAAAGGAAACTATCAAAGTTTTTCTGCTTATATAATTTTCTCAATAAATTTAAATGTGGGTTCCTTTGGTGGCACGACAAATATCCAGGCTTGAAACATGTTTGGTTTTACCGTAGCGACAGCGTCATTTATGAGGGCTTTCGGTGTTGAAGGTCGTTGACCTTAACCTGGTAGACAATATTCTTCACATAACCCCACAAGAATAAAACCCAGCGGTAACCTAGGAGTCCAAGCGATTGGTCCACATCTGCCAATTCATATCCCAGCCATCTCTCTGTCCAGGTGATTCCTAACATGGTGGCAAAAATATGGCGGCGTATGCGCGTAAGACTGGTAGAGGAAAAAACTTTCTAAGTTTTCCTTTCCGATGACATAAACCGGGTATATGTATGAAAATTAGTTTCCGAGATATACTTTCTTTATTTTGGATAACTTTCATTCGGACATTCTGTATATTTATGTCTGTTGTGCCTTACTAAACCTATTCCAAAATGAGAAAACTCAACAGAGTTGGGCAGACAAATTTTACCTTCCACATAAACAAAAGAAACTGACATTTCCTGGAACTCTTTAAGTGTCAGATCTTAGAGGCAGCTAAGTGCTCCGTAAAACATTCATAACCCCGTCCCTGCAGACGCATCGTATCATGTAAACGGGGTGCATGGGGGCAGGGAAAGGAGACAAGATGTAAAACACACTGTAGCTACCTGTCACATTAAGCCACAAGACGGATGGAAAATTCTTTTATTCACACAAAAGGGAGCGGTACAGGGTCTCGAGAGTAGGACTCGTAAAGTTATTCGAAAACATGAAGTTCCACATTATTTCGGAGAGGTTCGAAGCCCATACATGGTTCTAGCAGTGGGCTTTAGGAATCTCCAAAAACATCAACCCTGAAGAGAGGAAATGAAATCACTACCAGAGGTCTAGATATGTTTACAGTTCTGGAGTCTCTGAACGGGCCAAACAACATGGGGAAGATCCTCAGAATATTTAACAACATTGTTTCACCTGCTGAGATTATAAATTTGGAAGGCGGTATCAGTGAAACTAAAAATATTCAATATAAATACGGCGTAGAATATAATGACGAATAATCCATCAATTGGAATAATTTATATAACCTAAGTAAGTAAAGTAAAACTATCCCTGTAACAGGCCGTGAAGGCCCATAGGGTTGTGAGACGTTAAGGCTCCCACATTATCTTGACAATCGGCTCAAAGATGGCAGTAAGGTTGTCAGCCTTACGCGCCGGCCGCGCTTTACTCCCCAGGAAAATTATTTAATTAATTCCTGGTACTCATTTATGTTATAAGCTGAGTCGACCCCAGGGCCGTAGTGCGGCTGGAAGGATTAGGTCCATTGGAAAAATCCAATGACCTCATCGGGACTTGAACCCGCGACCTTCCGGCTTGTAGCATAGTACCTTAACCACTACGCTACCGCGTACCCCAATTATATAACCTAACGAGATAAATAAATAAATAGAATTACTCCTATAAAATAAAATAAAATAATATATATACACAAGAATAAAATTTGATATCAGCAGATATATAAATAAACAGAGAGAAGAGGATTTGAACCATTCAGTGAGGGCGGGTAAGCGAATGAATGGACAGTACAAGTAACAAGTAAGCCGTGATCAAGGAACTGGACCGAAAAATCGTGCTTCTTGCATCCGAACACAGCTCCATGCGTTATTAATGCTCCAGCTCTCCTTAGATAATGGAATGACTCGACATCTATTCACGGCGCCCTGAATAATTTGCTTTTCTAAAGGAACAAGCAACCCTCAGGGCGGCAGTTGTCAGTGGCGTGTTACAGGAGACGATCATGCAGGAAGGCTTCAGGATTATTAATTGTGTGGACACAAGAGACATTTTACGGTAACGTATCATGAGAATCAGTGGCGTGGATACAATGTTCAACGTTACAGCTTGACATCACGGCAATCAGTGACGTGGGGACGAGATACAACTTTACGGTAAGGTATCATGTCAAACAGCGGCGCGGAGGCAAGGTTAAACCTTACAGGAAAACATGACAATCAGTGGCGTGGAGGGACATACTTATTTGCACCCCGTGGCAGTGTTCAAGATCCCGTGGATCAGTCTCCGTGTCTCTAGATCTCCCTCAATGAAATTGACTTATCGATCATCTCTAAACTGAGGCGTCCTTACTGAATGATTCTGGAACAGTAACCACAGCCTCATATTCTGGCTGAAAATTTTTAAACTCTTCATTAATCCATGATATGTATGTAATGGCCGTCTTGTAGTGCACTCAGTTTCATATGTCGCTTCTTACTACATGTTTCGGCAACATAGTGCCATCTTCAGGTTCGTTATTTACGCTAAGCTATTACATTGTTTGCCATCTTATGTCTTTCATAAAATTATTTAGAAAGTACATTATTCGTCAACTATAATAAAATTTGTATATACTAAAACTTGTTAAGATTATTCATCTATATGTCTAAATTCAAACTCGCGTATAG
Organism: Cryptotermes secundus; assembly: GCF_002891405.2. Classification (NCBI taxonomy): domain Eukaryota; kingdom Metazoa; phylum Arthropoda; class Insecta; order Blattodea; family Kalotermitidae; genus Cryptotermes; species Cryptotermes secundus. The sequence goes on from NW_019719356.1 coordinate 111,678, forward strand.
TATGGTTTGTCCACTATGGGAGTCGTTTCTCTGTGTGTACTGTGTCTGTGATGTGTCCTTCCTTTTTGGCTGCGAGCTACTGTGTAGAAAGAAAGAAGAATAAGCAAGAGGATAGATAAGTAAGATAAAATAAAATAGGGAATAAGTATGACATGTATGAGATTTGATGAACTCATGACAAAGAACCCTACGATTATGATCTACGTTGATGTAGTGAATTTTAGACAGTCTGATCTGAAGACGGAAACATAAATTTTCTCCGAAGCATATATATCTACCAAATAGTACGGTGTCACATATCAGAAACCCGTAACCCACGTTCAAAAATGTTACTCATTGTATTCAAAATCGCCCTCATCCAAACGGTCATCTTTCCCAACTCCTGCGATGTTACGAGACACATCCAGTTGAAACAACATCCTTAAATAACCTAAGGTTATTCAAGGATGCTCATTCTCAGAGACAGAACACTTTAAGTAACCCAGCCACTTATTCTGACGGCTACTGGCAAGCTTTGTATTTATGTATATCCATATATTTTCTCATTCAACTGCAAATATCGGAGAATCGGTGTACTGACCTGCGTGGAGGCGTCCACCTGATGTAGTGCGGAGGCAGAGGAGGTGTCCTTCGGGCCGAGATTGCCCCGAGACCCTCCCAAAGACCCTGCAAAAATAACAGAAACAGCCGTCAAAATTCGTTTGATGATACGTGGAATGCAGCAGGCTATTACAGGAGACAGTTTACGTTAAATATTTGTTCTTGTTATTTGTGGGAGATAGCGTTAAACGTCGGCCTGGACTTATCATTCGATAGATAAGAAGTAGGTTTGAAATGAATAGGGGGGGGAAAAAGCAAGGAAAATTAATACTACGAAAGTTTACATAACAAATAAAGAGAAAGTAAAAGGAGGCGTGGGAAAAAAATATTCTTGACTTATTTAAATACCAAATCAGTAACCCATATTTTGCAGCATCGATGTTAGGTTGATTAACGAATGGTTAGAAAAGGTGTGGAAGGAAGCGGCCGTGGTGTATTTCAAAGTATGAGTACTATCCCGATATTCAACTAGAGGAAATGGGGAAACTATGAAATAACTCAGGATATTGATTGTCCCGGGCACCTAGACTCGAACCAGATATCTCCCGCATATAAGTCAGAAGCGGTAAAGCATTAACCAAGATGCGAGATTAAAGAGACATAAGCAGAAGGAGACGTATGGAAGATTTGGAAAAAATGTATAGTCAAAAATGAAAGAAAACGATGGAAAGAGAAGAGTAAGAAAGGTAAAACAAAATGGACAAGGGTATAAATGAGAGTGATTCTCGTGGTTTTCCTGATTATCTTCAATGTCAGAATTGTACCGTATTATCAACCAAAACCACATCCTTCAGGATCCTTATTTTCACAACATGAAAATAATTGTCCTACCTCATCTGACCTTATAGGACCTCTGCAGTTGAAACACAGTCGTCTAACAAAAAAAAAAAGAATCAGTGAGTCCTATAATATACTTGTAATATCCTAGGTTCTTCCCAAGAGCATCAACATTTCAAACAAAGTCGGCTGAATTTTTATCGATTTTTCATGGTAGATTGTCGGTAAGTACTTTCGAACTCTTTTGAAATTCATCTAAACGATATTGTCACGTGTATGGAATGTACCTACGGAAGGGATTGGGGTTGGTATTTGGAATTACTGAAACATTACACATCATAACTAAAAGTAACTATAGTGCTATCTCTAACTCACACACTACAGCAAGAACTAAGTCTTCTCAGTCTGCTGCACTGTCATCGGTTGTCGCCTGATAACGGCTCCCAAAGCAGTAGCTTATTCAACTTCCATATTCACGTCCTTACTGACTAGCGAATTTCTCAAAATTGACTAAACTCTAATTCAAAGTCACATTGCGACTGACCGTCAGTCAGTCAGTCAGTCAGTCAGTCAGTCAGGCTTGGTGTCGAGCCAAGTCTGGGGCTCATGACCAGATATTTATTACTGGTTGACAGTTACGGTCTTGTTATTGTGGGGCGAACTCTCTGACGAGGCTGCTGGTCCTTGCCAGCACGGTCTTTCTCGGGTCCAAGTCCCTTGGGACTCGTGACGGTATTTTACTGTCTCAGATTTGAAACTCCTCTTTTCTTCCCCTCCTACGACTCGCAGGGTCACGGAGGAGGTATTCGACCCCGCCACTACATGGGTAACTGACTAAAATCCAGAATTATCCTACTTAACACACATCGACACGGACCGCATAGAAAACATTGCTTTCAGCAGTTCTATTATTACATCACGAAGCTGTCACTAAGACCGCATAGAGAACGCCGCTTCCCAGTTAGTTTATTGGTGCGTGTTAGGAACCTGTTGCCTCGCAACCGGTATTGTTTACAGAGTCATTACTTAACAATGAGTCTACATGCTACAATATTATAAAAATACGACTCTCGCAGAGATCACGCTGATTCTGAATTACGAAAGGTACATGCTGTTTCAGGTATTAATCGCAATTTATTGTGGGAATCATGCGAAACCTATGAACAGGTCTATATTTTGTAGGCAAAATGCAGGATTCTTTAATGTTAAGCTGGAAGGTGTATGTAGTAACCATAACATTTCCAAGTGTTGAACTGACTAAGTCTCTGTCAAAGAAATACACGGGATTTTAGCTTACGTAACGACACATCACTGCAGAACTTATTTAGTGTCGAATATACAGAAAGCAATTGTGTGCCAATTTATATACAGTAAAATGAAATGGGTTATATTTAAGGAAGAAACGAAGATGAAAGTGCAGATAAACTGAGTCTCATAGAACCTGTAAAAAAAAAGATTCCGTGGTCTGTAGTCCTCAAGCGAACTATACCGACCGAGCGACCACAGCTTGTCGGCGAAGTTAGTGCAAAATTTTACAGGTAGAGGGTGTCAAGTCAGCGCAACGGATTCCCACGGCCGTTTATCTCGGTTCTCTAGACCGAAGCCGCTACACCCCGGACCTCTGGATATGTAGCCAAGAACTCTGATCACCAGACCACAAAGGCGCTCATAGAACCTGCACGAAAAAGTTAAAGCTATCCCTGTAACAGGCCTTGGAGGAACATGTGGTCGCGAGACGTCGAGGCTACCACATTTCTCTAGAGAATCAGCTCACAGATGGCGGTGAGGTTCTCATCCTTAAGCGCCGGCTATCTTTAACCCCCAGGAACATTCCTGGTACTCATTCCTGTTAGAGGCTGAGTCGACTCCAGGGCCGTAATGCGGTTGGAAGGATTAGGTCAATTGAAAAATACAATGGCCTCATCGGGAATCGAACCCGCGACCTGCGGGTTGTAGCGTAGTCCCTCAACTATATACGCTACCGCATGCGTCACCTGAACGATATGATTTGATGAAACAAGATACTTATTTATATATGGAATTTAATATTTTTTGCTCAACGAGAGTCTGCAGTATAAATTAGCTGCCGGGTTCCAACAACAATGGAAGTTTTGAACACTGAGTTATTAGTGTTAATAGCGACCGCTGCGCACCAACAGTTAATGCTGATAACACATCCGCTGCTCCAACAGGAAATGAATTAAGGGAATGTCTTTCTAACAAGGCAGTGTATACTATTCATTGAGCAAACTGGAATTCAGCAATAACAGTGGGAATCAAGTCACGTAACAGGAACACACAGAGAACCATTACGATCTTGAAAGATTCCTCTTAAAGCGTATAATTATTACTTCAATTGAAGGGAAATACTTTTAGTAATAACAGTGTATGTGACTTTTCACATAGACACTTATGATAAAGACGTTAAATTTCAGGTTATCAAAGCGGTAAATATGAAGAACACTATACTGTAGAATGTGGCGCTTTTTAGTCTGGTAAAAGTACACCGACGTTTCGGAAAAAAATTGCTGCCTGTGTTCTGGATCGAATAATAAGCCATGCACAAAAACCGTAGCTTGTCGCTTGCTCTTTATTAGTCCCTCGCTTGTCTAACTTTTAGATCCTGAAGATGGAGCGTTGATAGGCTTTTACTGCACGACACGGTGTCACATTCCAGAAGGTAGTACACTTTTGAGGATCATATTTAGTGTTAAACACGACAAAGCATGTAATTATTAAATAGAAAATGGGCACAAAATATTTAAGCGGTGTTATTTGGTGCAAGACAGGGTGCAGAATGTTTCGATTTTCAACGGCACTGGTTATATCAATTTTCACGAAAATCTGTTAATTAGTGCTTGCAATATTGGCGTCAGTGTTACAAATACGAGACCATGCGACTTGGCACACAGTTCGTCCGAAGGGCAATCTACAGGTTCCCCAAGCACTCAAATCCATGCTGGGTGAATTGTGTTTCCCTTTCTCAGTAGCGCCACTCAAAGAGCCCCACGCATAATGCCATAACCAGAATCACAGAGACTAAATAAAGCAAACTGAAGTTGTCACCGCGCTTAATTACGCACCAAGACACCAAGACGTATGGGGTACTACATGGAGGTGAGTAATAAACTGCACCATCAGGGCGCTTAACCCCCGTACCCATACCTTAGGGTGCTGGGTGGGTCCCCGAGTCGATCTGGATGGTGTGCAGAGGAGAAATATCTGTTCCTCCTACCGGGAATCAAACCCAAATTACTCGGTCATCAAATCTATGGCCTGCCGCTTTATCGACTATTGAAACTATCAAAGTAATAACTTTATTCACATTTTTATTTCCTCAGAAAACATTATGGACTCTTATTTAAACTACAAGCAAACTGGAAGAAATATGAATTCTCCGTGGCCTATAGTTCGCAAGCGAAATATACCGACCGAGCGACCGCCATTTGTCGGCCGAAGTTAGTGCCAACTTTTGCGGATAGAGGGTGTCACGTGGTTAGTGCAACGAATCCCCACGGTTTTCTAGACCGGAGCCGCTATTTCCTTGAAATAGCTCCTCATTTACCCTCACGGGGATGGGTGGACCACTTTCCAGACCTACTACTTATCAGAAAATTTGGTATCGCCGGGAATCGAACCCAGACCTCTGGATCTATAGCCAGAAGCTCTGACCACTAGACCACACATGCGGTCGGAGGAAATATGAACGATACAAATTTTTCTAGAAAACATAAAGTACGAAGGTACGACGAAGCGTATAAACACCAACCACCCATAAATTTCTTATTATCCTGACTAAGGACTTTGTGACATCTATCGCTCGTAACCATGGAGGGCCAAGGATCTTTACTGCACGTGTAACCAAAGCTAAGGACTGACAAAATGTACGGCAGAAGATTTCCTCTGCCTGTCCATATTTCATGCATATAGCGATTTCTGAGAAGCCCATAACGTGTAGGTGACATCTAACAGTAACATGTATACAAAATGAAGAGGTTGCTGTAGACATTTGATAACTTCTCTGTAATGAACTAGGCTGTCTGGAAGTTTCATATTCCTTTCAAAATAAAGTTGCGATGTCAGAGAAAGCGGAAAGGAAGTGACATAATATAATTTGCTTCTCGGCGGCACAGACGGGGATAAAAGTCACGCTAGGAGCTCAACATTTTGTGGCAGGGAAATCCCCGGAGAGTGGCACTATTCTGATAAACGGCTTTGTGCTCATTCAGGTGTTCCGTCGCCAGGCAACTGGCAAGGGAGTCGCTCGGTCAAGCGTTACGGCTGGAGATGTCTTCGCGCCAGGTCTTCTAACAGACGTCAGCAAATCGTTACGTCAACAGAGTGGGAACTAACAGATAAGACCGAGTAACAGTGGACTCAAGGAAAGGGAAAGTAATGAAATACCGTATTTTAATTAAGAAGGAACACATATTGGAAAGCGACTTAAGTAAAAAGAGAACAAGTTAAGGAAAGTGTGAAGCAATAATACAAAAATAAGAATAAAAATGTGGACAAATAAGAAAGGAAGAAATACACCTAATGCAATTCACCTCCTTTTTTATTTGTATTGTCACATGCATGTGCGTGACTATAGAGTGGATGTGAATTGATAATTTGATTTGAACCCTTACAGATCGTAACTACAAGTAGCTATAGCACTATCGCTAATTCACGCACTCTGCAGTTCACTACAGCACGTAATAAGTCTTCTCAGTCTGCTGTGTGTTCACCAGTCGTTTCTTAGTTACGGTTCACAACAGTGTCTTCTGCTTCCGAGCTCGTATTCCTACCTGTTGACTACTGTCCCACAACTAACTAATTGCGCAAACTGTCCTGCTTATAACATCTCGGCACGGACTACACAGAAAACACAGTTCCTCTGTTGCTGTTTAATTGTTGCTTAGAGGACAGCGTAGAAAACACCATCGCTCTGATATTGTTTTTGGATCGCTGCCTAGCAACGGCCGCTGTATAGTCGTCTATCTCGCGGTCGTTGCCTAGTAGCTTGTCTATATGCCACAATATTATATAAATACATACTGGTAAGGTGAATGTAAAGCTATCCTTGTAACAGGCCGTGAAGGCCCATGTAGTTGTGAGACGTCGAGGCTCCCACATTTTCTCTATAAAATCGGCTCACAGATGGCGGTAATATCAGTCTTACGCGCCGGCTGCCTTTTACCCCCCACGAAGATTTCTGGCACTCATTTCTGGTAGAGGCTGAGTCGACCCCAGGGTCATAATGCGGCTGGAAGGATTAGGTCAACTGAAAAACTCCACCTCATCGGGACTCGAACACGCGACCTTCCGTCTTGTAGCATAGTGTCTCAACCAACTATGCTACCGTGTGCCCCAAAATAGATACTGGGATTAAAAATATATGAGATAAACCGTTGTCTGCTTCTTGGTGATTACTTGGCATGTTCTTCGGCCCCGAAAATGGAAACAATACATCCCTCTGAAACGTCTGTGAATTTTCACCGGTCTATACTGTGCCACGTCCCAGAAAACAGCTTACGGTTCAAACCAAGATTACAGTTTCCTGGATCATGAAGCCGTGTATCTTGGTAGACTTATAGGAGGAACATACTGCTTCCTTCTTCAGGGTAGTCAGAAGACACAGGTATCACTTTCATCTGAAACTTTAGTAAGAAAATTACCGGACTGAATGGCGTCACGTCCCAAACGACAATGATAGAACTTGAAACCTCACTCTTAGTGATTTCCTTGGAAACAGTTCAGTTAGTTGAAGCACTACAAGCAAAAGCACGGGATTGATCCCAGGAGGACTGGCAAAGCGCACACACCACGGATCGCCGTGCTGCGTAGGCTAAATACATACACGTATATCCGCCAGGCGCAGGCGCAGACCAACCTCGCCTGACCGGGTGCGAATTTGAAGGTTCAACTTCGGCTGGAGTTTTGTCCGGAAATTTCAGTGTTTTAGCTCCCTGCATCCTGGTGAAAGGAAGAGAAATATGTAGAGAGGGAAGGGCGGTAGAACGGAAAAGTAAAAATGAACGTAAAGATAAAGCTATCCCTGTAACAGGCCGTGGAGGGCCCAGATCAATGTGATCGCGGTGCAAAGGCCAAGAAGGCCCAACCCTTATACATTCATTCATTCAACAGGCCGTGGAGGACCATAGGGTTGTGAGAGGTTGAGGCTCCCACTTCTTAACAATCGGCTCATAGATGGCAATGAGGTTGTCAGCCTTACGCGACGACCGCCCTTTACCTCCAGGTAGATTCCTGGTCCTTATCTGTTAGAGGCTGAGTCGACCCAAGAGCCATAGTGCGGCTAGAAGGATTAGTTCAATTGAAAAATCCAGTGACCTCATCGTGAATCGAACCCTTGACTTTACGGCTTGTAGCATAGTGCATCAACCAAATATGCTACAGCGTGCCCCGTAAGTAAACGCCCATAACAACAATAAAGAATTCTTGGAAACGGTGTTTGCTGTTCGGACCGTGCAAATTGGTTATATTGGAAATTGGGGACAACGAGTCAGTTTGAATTGGCAATCGAAGATAAGTGAAAGAGAGAGATGAGGTTAGGTAGTGCTGTGTGCAGCTGAGCTCTGTAAGGGAGGCTGAAAAGAGATGGCGATCCAGTTCGGTTGAGAGAATAGCTGGCAGGCAGTTCTGAATAAGAGTCGGCGAAGGAAGGATCTGAGAACATCTACTGTTAAAGCCGTTGCCAGGAAACGGCTGGTCAAAGCACAGCAGACTGAAAGAAGGCTTAACATGTGCCAGTGAATTGTAAAATGTGGAGAGAAAGCGCTGTAATTACGTGTAGTCTGAGTGTGGTAATAAATTCAATCATCCAATCCTAACCACATCAATAGCCACACTCTAATACGTAACAAAATGATTAGTAGCCTCGGTATTGAGAGCGTTTTTAAAAACCAAATAGAAAAAATATATATACTTAAGTAATATTAGAGAGGAAAGCAAAAAGAAGTGTGAATTATTATTGTTATTATTATTGTTGTTGTTTATTTTAACAGCAAATGGGTTTTTATCCGGTGGCAGTGGTACTGCAATAAGACACAACACACAAATAACACACCATGCTCAAACAAACACGGCACACAAAACTACACAAAGAATAAAGGACACACTACACACAATGAATACAATGCATGTGCAGTTATAACTACAACAAATACAATTAAAACTACAAAGGAGGAGAAGATGAATAAACAAGAAATATAAACGTAAATAAGAAGATAAATAAATAACTGGAATAAGACGAAATGAACGACAAAGAACTGACGGCGTCAGAATACACAGACAGGCAGACGCTGGCGTCTGTGTACTTGCTGTTCACAAGAAAAGATAGACAGAGAAGGGGACGCCTGGTCTCAGTGGGGATTAAGTGCGTCGCTGAAGGACTATGTTGTTCCTAGGCTCAGTTAGGCCTCGCACCATCTAAACTTCATGTAAGAACACCTTATGGAATCACGTTGCATTCACGGGCGACCACAAGTAAACAGTGGCGCGAAGGAGTATTCAAAACTCGGTTCTCTTTTATTTTTCTTATCTCACGTGACTAGATGTTCATTTACTGAATTGTGACATGACGTCTGAAAGCCGGAATAGTGAAGTCAGAAAATATGCCATTGTTAGGCAATGGCTTGTTGAAACAGGTTTCTGGGACGACCAGCTGGAACAGTCCATTGGTAAGCAACGACTAAGTAAACACTAAGTTTCCGTTATAACAGTGAGTTGAAACAAGTTTTCATGACAACGGCGAATAACATAGGAATGAATTATTGTACTTGGTGTTCTATATCCGGTCCGCTTGAAACCAGCTCAGGCCGTGATACAGAATTCGAGGGAGTTTGAGAATTAGAGTTCGAGAGTTCGAGAGAGAGCGTTTCAGATGATTGAGGACTGAGGATAGACTACCAAGCAGACGTTGAAGAATTCTTTTCTGTGTGTTATAGTTACTGTAATCCTCAGAGTGTTACAAATAATTGTAGTTAACACTTGAGAATATCCAATAAATTGATTCACCAATCCAAACCCCGTCTAAAAGTCACTAATACACGCCACAGTATGTTCAGCGTCCAAAGAAATGAGTACCAGACGGCCGGCGCGTAAGTCTGACAACCTTACCGCCATCTGTTAGCCGATTGTCTAGAGAAAATGTGGGGGCCTCGACGTCTCACAACGCTATGGGCCTTCACGGTCTGTTACAGGGCTAGCTTTATCTAACCTACATAATGAGGAGGCGACGAAAAGGAAAACCCAGTGTCCAGAGGTATAACTGGGCCACCCTTTTCTTGGGGTATATAAATATGGAAATCTGACCCTCCAGGCTGGGGGGTCTCGTATCTGAGACAGTAAAATGTGGTAATGAGCCCCGCGGGACTCGGACCTGAGAATGACTGCGCTTGTGAGGACCGGCAGCAATTGTAAACGACAGACCTCTCGTCTCGTCAGAGAGAATGTTACATAAGGACTATGACCGCAAGTGCTTAGTTTGAAAAGAAAACTGATGGTCGTGAATCTCAAGGGGCTCGTCGCCAAGATGAACTGGTTGGTGGTAAACCTCCAGTCGTAAAGTAACTCTGACTCTGGAATTAGAATTGAGTTGAATTCCAGACTTGGATATTGCAGCAGGAAACTGAGAAAATCAGAAATCGGAGGTGATTGAGAACAATGACAAAAAACGGAATTAGATTGTGCAAAGAAGACTTCATCTGTGATTTGAAGTTACAGTGAGACTGTTATGAATCCGTTGCCAGAAAACGACCAGCGGAGAGTGTAAGAGACTGAGGACATTTGTGTGTGTAACAGTTAACTGTAAATTGTGGGAACAACGATAGCGCTGTATTTCCTGTAGTTCCAAGTTGAGTGTACAAGGTGTCTATAAATCCAATCATCTAATCCAAAACCCTTTTAAGTCACACACACCCCCTACACGTGACCATTCATTAATATCGATTTATTTATTATGAATTTTTCTTTGTTGAGGATCGTATAACAATAATATAATAATATACAAGAGGATGCAAATAAATTAAGATAAATAATCAGCTTATTGCTATAAATCTGTAATCAAGCCATACATTAAACTAATATGTGTTAAACCGGAAATCGAACTGCGGTCATCCGAAGGTACATCTGGAGGAACTAATATAATAGTCGGAGTTACTGACGGTGTCGTAAAATCGACCAAACACAAAATATAAAAGTAGTCAGTTTTGTTCATAAATTTTTAGGGCGGGAAGTCGACAACACGGTTTTCTCTTTTCTGGAAGGCGGTGTGTTATGACGCGCAAACTTTTCAGCTCCGTCACAGCTTTTCTGTCTGATGTGTGACGCTGTGTCCCACTTCGGGGACCACTGGGTCTCTATGGGGTCTATGAAGGAAAAGTGACACTCTGTCCTGCCACTAAAGTAACTTGAGTCATATTGGTTCGGGTTCCCTTAAAACACACCGTCGCTGTTTACCGACGCCGCCCTCTCAACTAAGGACTAAGCTACAGGCTACAGGCAACTACGAAATTTTTTACGCCACAGCAAAGTAGCGGTGCTGGTATACTCAGTCGATATAGCGACGCGCCAAAGATTTCATGGTCGTGGTCTCGGGGTTCGATTCCCGGCAGGATATGAGTTTCCTCTTTCCTTCGCAGCTTACAGACCGGCTCTGAGGCTCACAGAGCCTCATATACAATAGTTTTTGGGTGTCCTTAGCGGCCGGAGCGTGAATCAGACCGCCCTCTTTCATCTAGTGCTGAGGTTAAGGATATGTCACTATATAGTGCATGATGTAGTGCTTAAGTTGTGAGCTGTTGCTGCTGGAAGCTGGCGGATGAGGCCTGGAAGAGTTCGGGAACCCAGAAGAAAGGGAACGTCCGCAGTTGAAAGCCACTACCAAGCAACGGCTAGTGAAGACGTGACTGTGGACTCTAATGTGTGTTTGTAATAGTGGACTGTAAAGTGTAGTCAATCACTGTATCAAAGAGTCAAATATATCCGGTCATAAATACCAACTCTGTTTATAGTCACTATCTTACTTACTTACTTACTTACTTACTCACTCACTCATGGAGCTGAGCCCTTCTGGAGGAGCCGCNCATTTTCATTAGCTGAGGTCGTTTATCCAAGGAATCAGTCCAGGTCCGAGGCTTTGTGTTCATTTTCGTAACATAATGATTTTTTACGGTGAGGAGTTGTTAACCCCACGCCCAACCCTCAAGCTGGAGGGCCACCCTTTGTCGGCTGTCTGCGACTGCTTATTCAATATATTCACAGCTTCCCTCCATACCTGGAGGGCGTCTCCTCCATCGGCAACCTGAGGACGCGCCATGGCGTGGTGACAAGGGCCCACCTAACATGGTTATAGTCACTATCTCTTGACAAAATAAATAATTTCATTATAAATATCTTCCCATCTGTTAGCTGTTTATTGAATGTTTGCCCAGTGAAGATTTCTTTACCGCCTCTGTACCTTCTAATAGCCTCTGTGAAATCCAAAGGCGCCGTGTTCTGAAGCTCTCGAAAGTCTGTAGGGCCTAGCACGATTGTATTTCCAAGAAGGGACGTTTGCTGAAACTTTCTATTTTTATAAAGGATTTATAGAACAGTGGATTCCGATATGAAACGGCGTTCAGATTTCTAGGCAGCTGGCAAGATGTGGCTAACAGGAGGATATGCAGTGGGATGGTTTGTTCGCGTCTGACGAGGGACAGGCCCTCGCATGCATTCTGAAGGAAGCGGTTGGACCTCACAGAGACACAACGTTCATAATTGGTCACTTTCGCTTATTGTTATCAAGTGACCAACTAACTGACTGAGTAACGAATTCACTATTATTTTTTTATTGCTAGTGGGATGGGACTAAGTCCCTTGTACTGCGGCCACTTCTGGCCTATTGTACCATCCCCAGATGATAGGTGAGGGTGATTGTGGAGCAATTGGTGGAATGAAGATTGGGAGGGGAAACTGAAGTACTCGAAGAAAACCTACTCCAGCGCCACTTTGTCCGTCACAAATCCCACTTGACCAGACACGGGATCGAACCCGGGCCGCCTCGGTGGGAAGCCAGCTACTAACCGCTTGAGCTATGGCGCGGCCAAAACGAATTGACTAACTCAATAATTAATGACGCTCACAGGGACGCAAGATTCATAACTGGTAACTTTCGCTTATTGTTATCAAGCTAATAACTGAATTGACCAACTAACTAAGTAACGAAACGACTAACTCACTAATTAACTGACTCGGCGAACGAATTAAGTGACTGGAGAGTTAAGTGCAATCCAGAACTAAACCTAAAGCTGAATTTGTAAGGTCATAGGTAAGTTAAAGGTAAAGATGTCCCTGTGATTGGCTAAATAAGTAGCACGCAATGATGACGTACATATGAGGGAGTGGAACTATAGCTCTACTTTTCTTGATATCGGCACTAGATGGAGGTGAGTGGTAAGCTTCGCTCCCCGGCCGTTTTACCCCGAGAGAAAGGAAGTAAGCGATTTTCTAATGGACTACTTTTCATCCAATCATTCATCAGCGACTGACCGCTTGAGCTAAGGCGCGGCTTAGGACTCCTTGGACGAGGGATCAGCCAGTCAGAAGGCCGGTACCAATACACAGGACAACACATACACAGACATCCACGCCTTTGAGTGGGATTTGAACTCATGAACCCAGCGTCCAAGCGAGAGAAGACAGACCGCGCGTCCACTGTGGTAGGTCGATGAACTACTACCTAACCAAATAACTAACCACACCAATAATTATGTCATGGACTAAAACTCTATTCAGCCATAAATCCCATCAATCATAAACCCCATTATACACCGACCTACCCACACAAAGGCTCAATCTTTCTTTTTCCTTTAAATTGTCACAGAGCACGACCGACTAGCAGATGCTGTAATGGACAAGTCATACATAATGTGTTGACTGATACAGAAAGGTGTTAAAGGATTTTAAATGGGATTATTCACACAGAGGAAAAATTTGTTTAAATAATTGCCAAGCATAACGTTATAATACGCACGGAGTCTTAGCACGATACAATGGGAGTCAATCAGCGCCCTGGTCCATGCAACTTCCACAAAAACCATGGGCTACACAGCTCTGAAAGCGCCCAGCAGCCTTTGTTGTGCAGAGAAACACAACGCGCTCTCTGTCCCGTTTGCTAATTACATTTAAAATTTAAGGTTTTTCTAGTGTTTTCAACTGGCAGTTTTCTGTCTGCGGTTGCACTGTTCTTAGTAAAAATGCTATGCACACGTATGAAGACGAGTACTAACTTCTTTTACATGATGCCGTGTAGTCAGGTAGAAGTATATAGATATTAACGAATACACTAATCCTATCATCAGGGTCGGCGAGTAAGGCGACCCACACACGGACGAGTTTGGCTCATTGGAACCCGAGCCGAGTCGGACTCGCAAGCCAGACTAGTATGTGTATGGGCTTCCTAAGAAAGAACAAATTATCTGCTGGCACCTACTTGCGCAGCAAACTCTTTTATCCTGAAGATGGAGGTAGTAAGTTCTTCCGAAATGTCAGTAATGTCCTACCATAATATACGGCGTGATATTCCAGAAGAGAGCATGGCATACTATTGAGCGTCACCACCGTGAGTACCCCAAATCCAGAAATTTGCTTATACAGAAGAAAAAAGGAATTCTGGGAAGAATTAACTGTCTTTCTTTTCACGACACACTGAGTGTTTGATACGATACGGATCCCACAGAAAACACCTCGTCCAACAGTTCAATTATTGCTGCATAGTCTATTCGTTACAGCGGGAAAGCGTCTACTGACCAGTTGCCTAGCAACATCCGCTTCTCCTATTTCCAACATTCCTGCTTTCAGGCGTTAAGCGTGCGATCAGTATCAAGCGTCCCTCCCCCAATTGTCTTCTCTTTCTTCTCCAAGAGCCGGGAGAGCTCAGTCGGTAAAGCTGGACGACCGAGGGGTCGGATTTCGAGTCCCGGTAGGGTCAAGAATTTTCCCTTCTCCACGTCGTCCAGACCAGCTTTGAGGCCCACTCAGCCTCCTATACAATGGGTACCGGGGGTAAAGAGGCATGGGCGTGACTCTTAGCCTCTCATCTCCAACTAATGCCGAGGCCAAGAAAACGTGGATCTATATATCCACTCCCCCATGCGCCTTCTTGGCGTAGTGATTTATTATTCAAGCACAGGGACAACTTTACTTTTACTTTCTCCGTCTTTATGTCTACTTCCTTTAATCTTTTTCATATTCTCTTTCTAACGTACTTTTCTTCCACTCCTTCTGTTTATTCTACTTTTATGTTTATCCTCTTCCTAATACTTTCATCTTAAATGTTCGGAACATTATCTGAAAGGGAGATGCCCCGCAACCCTCTCCCCTAAATTAGAAGCTTTCAGCAACATTGATATTAAAGAAAATTTTCCAAAACCTTCAACATTCAAAAGCGCCCTAAAACTTGCATTCGAAAGTAAAGTGCAGAGTCCGGGATTTAATTGCGCGTTTTCCCGGGAGCGGAGATAATGAGAGGCTGCTTATCAAACCAGGAGCTCCGAGCGGCAGCCATTCACCACCCCCGTTCCTCGCGCACTAGCAGGAATGAGAGGCCATGAGATTGATGACGCTACTGAGCTCATATCGCGGTAAGAGTAAGGAATTATGACCGGCCTCGAGACCCAACCAACGTCTGGCAACTTTCTGTACAAGATATAACTTTTCCAGTCTGCAAGGACGCAAACGCTGAGAGATGTACTGTAAAGTGGGACGGTCACCGAGCAACTAGGTTAAAGCTGTAAAGTTTCTGACTTGTATTCCGGAGATGAGGTATTCGAATCCAGCCTGAGAGTCAGGATATCCTGACTAGCACTGTGTGAGGATCCCAGATTCACAAGAGCAAAATATGATTTTGCCTATTGTTTTGTATGGGTCTGAAAGTTGAATATTCGTCACAATAAAAGTTCACAGATTTGGGGATGTTTGAGAAGATGATAAGGTAAGGTAAAATTGAAATTTTCCCTGTACTTAACTAATTGAACACTTAGTTGCTATAGGATTCTGACGATGGTGTATAACACACAGAGATACTGGGTTTTCGGTCTTTGTCCATCGTCCTGGTTTTAAAATAATTACGAAAAACACAACGTTTCGGAAACTGGATGAGTTTCCGTCCTCAGGTGAGGGAAAACACATACTCTGTTGGGTCCCTTAGAAAGAGCTAGCCTCAATCACTGGACCAGTGATTGAAGCTAGCGCGGGAGATTAAATACTCGTGAGCCGGAGCTCGAAAACCGTTACACGGTAGCGTGCGCGCGCATCTTTGTGGGAACATTGCCTACAACTGATAAAGAACGAGCAAATGAGCAGTGGTGTTACGTGAGAGGATTACCCTGTGTTGAACTTTTTTGCCTTTTCTTTCAACTCTGTCAGTATCCAGCCTATATATAGCCAAATGGTAAGGTGATGAATGAATGATGACATGGGAAAGGTTTAAAGTAAGACGTCGTAACATCGTAGCATATTCGAGGTATTATCCCATGTCTGGAGGGACTGAGGCGAACCATGAAAAGACTGAGTAAAAATAACCTGTATTCCAGCCGAAAGTTGAACTGAGTACCTCCCGAATGAGAATCCAGAAGTTTTTTTTTTTTTTTTTTAAATTCGCTTTGTGGGGGGGGGGGTCCAACTGGGCACCCTCGGCACCGGGGCCCC
>NW_019719356.1:127794-131797 GCF_002891405.2 Cryptotermes secundus
TTGGTGGAATGAAGATTGGCAAGGGAAACCGAAGTACTAGGAGAAAACCCGCCCCAGCGCCACCTTGTCCACCACAAATCCCACTTGACCAGACCCGGGATCGAACCCGGGCAGCCGCGGTGGGAAGCCAGCGACTAACCGCTTGAGCTATGGAGCGACCGTCCAGAAACTTACATCAGTTCACTGGGTCCTACTGAGTTATGTACACAGCTTTTTAAACTAGTAAAAAAGAGAGGCAGGCAGAAACGAAGGTTGTATAAGCCTTATCGATAATACAAGGATAACAATAAGGTCTAGATACGATTTCACGTTACTTGAAGCATTAGAATTATGGAGGGAGTGGAAATTCGTTACACGAGCGCCCTGAATAAACATGGGCCTTCGGCCCCAGGTTTGCTAACATTTCATTATCTTCCATTCGCATTCCTACGTGGTATAGCTCTGAACGAAATGTGATCTCGGAAACATTTATTTTACTGAAATTGTATTTAAAATCAAGGTAATGACGACATACAGTCATTTAACCGTGCGATATTCAAAGCTCATTAATAATTCTTGACACGTTTGAATACGACTATTGGAAGTGGCCGCCACTGAGGATCTGTTCAAGTTTCTACAGGAATGAAATATATATTATGTATGTATTATATCTGTATATGTACTCTATATATCTATGAATGTATACATATAGGCTCTGATAACGCTGTTACTGAACTGAAATATGTATTGTTACGTAATTATATGACTAGAGACGGTGTTTAGGATTGGTGATTGAATTTATTGACCGCTTATACACACGACTCGGACATACAAGCACTTACAGCGCCATCGCTAGTCTCAACAATTCACAAATCACAGCAGCACACGCTGAGTCTTTTTCAGCCTGCTGTGTTTTCACCAGCAGTTCCCTGGCAACGGCTTCTAACAGTGGAGATTATTCAAATTCAAGTCCTCTCTTCACAGCCTCCCTACAAAACTGGCTGTCATCAGGATTGTCTTCACGATAACTCCTCGACGCGGACCTCGTAGAAACACCCCGTTTCAAACAGTACCTCTATTGTTGCGAGTCGATTCGTTGCTGTGGAGACGTGTCTACCGAGCCTTTGTCTATAAACGGGTCTGGTATATTCCCTTATCTCGCAGCTGTTGCATAGTAACGGCTGTACACGCTATAATATTGTGTATTTATTGTAAATTTCAATGCTATAACATGATCAGTGCCCATGTGTGTACATTCAAGGATACACATATACAAACACAAAGATTTAAGGACGTGTCAGATTTCTTTATAAAATCCCAAAGAACTGAAATATCATCATGTTTAATCTTAATGTCACGCATCCTGCTGTGCTACAATATATAACTCTTTAATGAACCGTCATGCTTTCCATGCAATACGGACAATTCTTCTTAATGACGAGGCAGCATTACACAGTTCATTAATTGCTACACAATGGGCCTCTCTTAAAATCTTCTATATAAAGTAATATCGAATTTCCCTATTGTCTATGGAAACGCACACGAAGTATATCCAACGACTGATTCAATGTTTTTGAAAACATCATTAATATTTTATCTTGTTATAATAGTTCCAGTTTTTAATTTTTATATAATCTGAACTTTTGTATTTTTTACATAAGCATTTTTAAATTTGTACGATTAATAGTGTTATATCCATTTTATGATTGCAGTTAAATGGTAGATTTTTGTTGACATGTGTTTGCCTGATGATGGCCGATAGTGGCCGAAACATGTAGCAAAGCCACAGCTGAACGCTGACTTTGATGTTTTACTATTTGTTGTGTTGTGACGGTTCATTAAAGAGTTGTATCATCATGTTTATCATTTTTATCATGCAAGAAATGTTTCATACAGATTATGGAAGCAAGTTTACGCCGTATCTTCGTAACAAATTTCACAAGACCAGCTCCAGGGTTACTTCAGTTATCGCCATTAATCCCAGTCTTAACAAATGCTTTATATTTTAGAAAATCTGCTCTGTGGTCAAGTAGTCAGAGTTCCTGGCTACAGATCCAGAGGTCCCGGGTTCGATTCCCGGAGCTACCAGATTTTCAGAGAAGTAGTAGTTCTGGAACGGGGTCCAGTCAGCCTCATGAGGATAACTGAGGAGCTACTTGAATGGAAAATTAGCGGCTCCGGTCTAGAAAACCGAGATTACAGGCCCTGGGAATCCATTGCGCTGACCACGTGACATATTCTATCCACAAAAAATGGTACTAACTTCACCGACAAGCGGCGGTTGCTCGGTCGGTATATTTCGCTTGCGGACTAAAAGCCACGGAGTTTGCTTTTGTTAACTATACACCATTTCAAGACTGAAATGTGTCGTTTGCACATTATATGATTGCGCGGCCGCCATTTTGTTTTTGCTTATTGCAGGACGTTAATAAGCACTGGCAGGGGGTGCCCTCCTGCGAAATAACGCTCATAATAAATTTAGCCAGAATCGTTAAACTGGTTCAAACGGCAAAACTGGGACATACACACGGACAGCATGGAAACCTCATAAACCTACTTACCCTCTTGTAGAAGGAAAGGGGACTGAACGAGGGCAGGAAGAAAAACAATAACATTTGAGAAGAACTCATTACCTACTTTCCTTCGATACGACACGTACCGCACAGAAAACGACTCCTCCAACAATTCTTTGTTGCCGGGGGACCGTGCTTACCAAGTTGTTACCTACCAACAATAGGACGATATACAGATGAACCCACAGACAGACGCTTCCACAAATTTTTCTATTGTTGCGTATGTATTCCTGCCAAGGCGACGTTCTTACTGCGCCTTTGCCTAGCAACGATAGGGGGATACACATATTGATAAATACTGACAGCAGCTACGCAGTTGAGATGCGTTCAGGTGCCATGATATACATGCCAAGTTTCATAAACATTGGTTCAAGCATTCAAAGGTTATTGGGGGTATACACAGACAGCATGGAAATCGCATGAGCCTAGTTTAGGAAAGTAGACTAAAAACAAAGAAAATGGAAAGACTGAAGTTCAAAATGTAAAACTATCCCTCTAACAGGCCATAGAGGTCCACAAGGATATGAGACGTCGAGGCTTCTACATTTTCCAGACAGTCACACTAACAGATGGCAGTGAAATTGTCAGCCTTAGCGTCAGCAGCCCTTTAGCCCCAGGAAAATCCCTGTACTCATTTATGTTAGAGACTGAGTCGACTCCAGGGCCTTAGTGCGGCTGGAATTATTAGGTCAATTGGATCTTCTGGCTTATAACACAGCGCCTAAACCAACTACGTTCTCGCGTGTCCCTATAGATGAAAGGATGAAAATAAATAAAGTAATACGCAGTAAGGAGGAGTAAATAAGTGAATACAGAAAGAGAACCGCAGAAGAGAAGGAAGGAAAGACGATACATGAAGCGAAACCGAGAAAGAACACAAGATCTCTTGAGAACTTAAAGAGAAACTTGGAGCCTTTGGCCCTTTCTGTAATGATAAATTGAAAAGGGTTGGCGTTTCCAACAGAGGCTTGCCTAGAGCTGTTTGCACAGTGTCGGAGACACAAGCTGGGGCCCCGTCACGCGCCTCAATATTTGAGTTTGGGGCGTGACCCAGTTCTCGATGTCCAGTTGTCCAGAGCGACGAGGTCGCTCTGTCGGCGGCTTAGGTAAGTGCGAGGGACACGTGACGGGCGGACATAAGAGGGGAGGAAGAGATAACGTTGAAAAGAACATAAACAGATATTTTGTGTTGGAGGATTAATGGAGGGGCGGGTGGTTACTGAGTCAGGTAGACGTAGCGACGCGTTGTGGTATCGATTCCCTTTGATGTTACTGGATTTCTTAATTGGCCTAATCCTTCCAGCCGCACTATGGCCCTGGAGTCGACTCAGCCTCTAACAGAAATGAGTACCAGAAGGCTTCCTGAGGATAAAGAGCGGACGGCGCGTAATGCCAACAATTTCGTCGCGCCATAGCTCAAGCGGTTAGTCGCTGGCTTCCCACCGCGGCGG
>NW_019719356.1:131939-148033 GCF_002891405.2 Cryptotermes secundus
GCAGGCTAGAATAGGCCAATCAGTGGTCGCCGTGCCGAGTGGACCCAGTTGGACTCCACCTCTCCTCTAAGCGAATTTAAGAAAGAAAGAAAAAAGGCCAACAATTTCCTCTCATCTGTGAACCGATTGTCTAGAAATTTTGGGCGCATCGACGACTCAGAATCCTAAGGGCCTCAACAGCCTTCTACAGGGACAGCTTTACCTCTTACATTATTTATCATGTGCTTTAACATTAGAGTTGAATATATTTTGCCCATACAGTTTGTGTTGTTCGTATTGTTCCGAGAATAAACAATTATTTCCCCAAAACATTATTAATCGAGTCTTCATTAAAATAGGGACACAATATTTTCCTCATGATGCAGGGAATAATGCTTTCAAAAATATTATTTACAGTCTTGCAAAATAGATCTTTGCTTTAAAGTGTTAATAAATTCCTGACCGAAAATATTACTACATCAAAACAAAAATCAAACTGCATTCTAAATAAACAAACGAAGAAACAAATGAACGAAAACCCCAAGGAAAAATACAGGCACGATTGCACCTTTCGCCTTTGAAAAAACGGAACGAAAATGACGAGACAATACGTGTATTTTTGTTCTCAGAAGTTCAATTATTTCTTCTCAAAGAAATGAAATGAAACTTCATCTACGGAACTTCAAGGTAAATTTCACGTTTCTTATTGCTCTCCTATTTTATATGTCTTCATAAACATGTTGGGACTGAACTCACATATTCTTCCGATTTCATTACACATAACTCGCCTACACGACGGCAACATGCTACACACGCCTGTCAGAGAAGTTGCCGCAGTTTATGGCGCATAGAGAGAATATAGTAGATTATCGTAAGCTGCCTGCAAGTTTTTGCTCCTGTAAACGGTTATGCCGTACAGAGGGACCGCAATATGTCAGCTCACTGTTCTCATAAGACCCGCGTTGAGGGAGAACTATGAGAATAAGCAGAGGGAATAGAAACTTTCAGCAATGGTACGCATACATTACCGAATTTGCTGTCTTCCCAGCGGCTTCCGTAAAGAATGCGGTATTCTGGGTTACAACGCCGCGTAGCTGGTAGAAAACACGATTCTTCGGAGGAATATACCACCTCCATCTTCAGGGTTTTAAGAGCAAGTAAAGCAAGAAACCAACGGAATTAGGCGGCAAGCTAAATATAAAGCGCGTGGAAATTCAGTCTGGTTAGAGGCCAGTAAAAACCTGAACATTCCTCCGAAACGTCGGCTTTCTCTGAACTACAAGGGTTTTACAACACAGAAGACCGCACTCTTAGAAATTTATATGTGAATTATATTTTTAGACTGAAGTCTGCACAAAGTTATATTATTGGATCCTGTTTCGTCCGCTGTTGGAAATGGTAAATATGTATAAAGACGGTGAATTCAAGGTTCTCAGATATGTTGAGTGTCGTATCTTCTACGATGTGATAACGTGTAGTCTGGTAGAAATTTACCGAAATTTCGGAGAAACGCATTACCTCCATTTTCAAAGTCGAAGAATATGGCATATACGGAAAAGTAAGCAAGAAGCAAAGTAGAGCTGGAAGCATTATGATTCTCCAAAATACCAGTCTTCACGTCGTCACATATTAGAAAACTGATTTTCTTGGAGAGAACACCTCTTTCCTTACTATTGCGTAACCTCATTCCATATCCCTTTTCCCTACAACGGTTTGACATGTCACAATATTCTTGATTCCGGCAATAGTTGGAGATAAATGGTCAGTTTCACGCCCCGGCGACTTTATCCCCGGAGAAAGATCCTCCAGTACCCATATGATGGAGCCCAGAAGCGGGTTAGATGACGTGTAGAAGTTAAAAATCTCGCCCCTACAGGGATTCGAATTCGGCTCCTTCGCCGTTCAACCAATAGTCAGTCGCTATCCCGACTCTGTGTATGTATGTACACAAATATAAATTCTTATATTTATTTATCCTGATTTAAACATTATATCTTTATAAGCTGTAGAGAAGCATTTATGTGATTACTGAATCTCTAGAAAGAGAAATATTGTTAAGGGCAGTGGCTGAAATAACCTGCTGTCGCAGTCAGTATAGCGACTGGCCACGGCCTGAACAGCTCGAGTCCCAGTAGGGGCAATAGATTTCTCCTCTCTTCGCCTTCCAGACCGGCTCTTAGACCCACCCGGTTTCCTATCGAATTAATATGGGGGGCTCTTTCCATGGGTGTAAATCGGCAACGGCGTGAAGCTGACCACTGACCAACCAGTGACGAAGTCAAGAAAATATAGATATATACATCCACTACCTCATACGTCCTCATGGCGTGGTGCTTAATTAGTTAAGCGGAAGTACAAATTTACCTTTTAGCTTTTACTACGCGAACGACTGCACACCATGGTTAGTGACGTAGACCGTTACGTCATCGTTAGAAAATTATTAGATTTACTTTTCGATATCCTTCTGGCATTCACACAATTCAAACAAATTCAAAGAAAATACACAGTAAATCTGAATTCTGGAGTACAACGCCTTGTAGTACGTTGAAAATAAACCGACGTTTCGGAGGAATATACCGCCTCAATTATTCTTTAATGCTGCAGATTGAGGCGACATGTTCCTCAGAAAAATCGATTTATTTTCAATGGAGAATATGGGAGTTATATTCCAAAAGAGAGAAGTCTTCATAACCACCGCTCTGAGGACCTTAAATAGTACACAAGATGCACTGGACTTTTGTTTCCTTGAAGTAGTCCACACAACGTACAGCGTAACCTGTGTCGCAGGGTAGACGGACTTGATAAGTTACCTCTGAGGACAGCTTTGGCTAGTGAGAGAAGACGGTGGAAGCCCTCTGCTCCCCGTGCCACCAGTAGTGACCTCAACCTCAAGACAGCTCGTTTCAAACAAACCTGCACTTTCTCAACCCCCACCCCCACAACAGGTTGGTTCCTGAAGAAATATTACCATTCCTTTGTTCGGATATACCGGTCCGAGTAGTGGGCATTACAGCACAGAGGAGAAACCACTGTTCTCAGCGAGTCGATTGTTCTACAGACAACGGAGAAGGTTGTAACGAGGTTAGACTCGTAAAACTAGTTTCTCTTAATCACGCACAATTTAATAGTAATGTAACATGTAGACCTGTTGTTGAGTAATGAATCTATAAATAACGCCCGCTGCTAGGCAACGATCGCAGAATAAGAAAATATACTGTAACCGTTTGCCGAATAACGGCTTCGTAAACAAACATGTCCCCACTACAACTTAACTATAAAAATGAAGAACGGTGTTTCCTACGGCGAGGGGTTTTAAAGTGGGACAAATTTCAGAGCTTAGTTAGTTACCCATCCTCTCGTCTGATAGAATGTTACATAAGGACTATGGCCGCAAATGTACAGTTGAGAAAATTGTTGGTCGTGAGTCTCAAGGGACTTGTGACAAAGATGAAATGATTGGCGGTAAACCGCCAGTAGTAAAGTAACTCCGAGCTTGGTCTGTCGTGGGACATTCACCAATAAGTAAAGACGTCAGCAGAGCATATGTTAGGGCCCTTTACCAGGAAACTGCTACTAAAAACAAACCGAGGAGACTTAGTATGCGCTATAGTGAGAAGACGAGTGTATGAAGTACCGAGAACTTTATACATTACTGGCAGCTGCGATCTGTAAGTTGTCAATAAATCCAGTCACCAATCCAAACCCCGTCCATAGTCACACTCTACACGTGACAGTACAGATAAAGGCCTATTAAAGGTAAAGTACAGTAAAATTGTCTCTCAACTTAATTAAGCACCTTGCCATTAAGATGCATGGAGAGCTGAGATGTGGCTACTTGTCGAACAGGTTAGCCTAGCGGTATCGCTCTGGACTTGTGTTCGGGCGGTGCTCGGATCGAATCTTGGCCAGAATACCAACTATCCTGAATGACAGTCTTCGTGATTTTCCTCAGTCCTTCCAGACAAATACAAGGTCGATTTTCGATTAGGCCACGGCCACTTCCTTCCAAAAATTTTCATTATTTATGCATTGTTCTGGCAACAGACGCCGTGTGGTACAGATATGGACAGCGCCGTGAAACAACAGAAACACCCGTAGATACCGAGCAGGTTAATGTAGCGCTGAAGGTCTAGACTTGTACTTTGATTGTATTTGGTTCGAATCTCTGCTGGAACACCGACTCTCTTGAAGTTTTAGCGAAATGCGGGCTTAGTACTTCTATTTGGTCACAACCCTTTCCTTCCAACTCTATTAGAATTCGCAAATTTTTAGAATTCATCATTAAGTAGTTATGTGTCATTAGACACTATATAGTTTAGATTCTGATAGTATCGTAAAAGAGCAATTCCCCCCCCCCACAAAGAACCACAATTCCAAATTTAATAGAAATTTGTCTTGCTGTTTGGCAGATGAAATCTTCCGTCAAAATGATCTCATAAAGCATTAATGTTACGAAATTTTTACAAAGAACGTACAGTTTATTGTTCTGTGTTTCTGTTGTACAAAACACGCATTTAAAGAAAACGAGGACCTTATGTTTAAACGCCCGGTATAGGTCAATATATGGAGCCAGATTTTCAGAAAAAGCGGTAATATTGTGGCGTATAGACCCGTCGCTAAGCTGGAACTCTGTAAACAGCAACCGTTTCTGGGCAACGGCATGATAATAATTCCCGCGGCAACGAATACAATAGAGTTTTTGTTGGAAACGGAGTGTTTTCTATGTGGTTCGTGCCGTGGCTGTTACTATGCAACGGAGAGGTAAACACGGTCCTATAACAGTAGAGGGGCTGCGTTTTCTGCATGATCCGTGCTCAGGAGTTATCTTGAAGACAATTGGCGTGACCCAGTCAACTGAGAGTTGAGCTCTGCAAGGGAAGCTAGTTCAGCTGTGGGATATCCGCCGGACAGTAACGACATGAGCACAGAAGCTAAAGGATGTCCATTTTAGAGAGCTGATACCAAGCAACGGTTAATTAATACACTGTAGACTGCAAAGAAGACTTAGCGTGACTGGTAAATCGTGGAAATCAGCGATAGCACTGTAATTACTGTAATCTATTTCCAAGTTGCATGTGGTCAATAAATCCACACACCAATCCTTACCACATATACAGTAATCCCTAAATGGTGAAACTATTAACCGGTAGCTAAATGGCTGATAGGCCTGCTCTAGGGTATAACAGTTTTACAGACTCGGCTACCGGAGTGGCGATACGGTCAGTATGTTATACTAATTAAACAAAAGTTCGACCTTACGCAACTGGGGAAATTCGGAGACATGACTTGTTGTGCGTTGTCTGGTGTAACTGGAAATATTAACTGAGTTACACTTGCAAAATTGAATTGACAGTCACTTGCTTGAGGCTCAGCCCTGTGGCCGCAAACTCTTATTCAACTAAACAAAGCGCTGTCCGTGTTTCTAGACCTGACCGTTCTCACTAGATCGCGCAACGGCTTAGGTCGGGCCCACTGTCTGATATAATGGATCTAGTGTGTGTCTAGGTTAGTCAGAAGTCAGAAGAGAAATTCTGTGACATGACGGCTGTAGGCCGGAGTAATGGAGCCAGGGGAGACGTTCATTGCTGGGCAACGGCTCGGTTAACACGTTCCCGCGCCAACGGATGCGCAAGCAACGATTGAGAAATTAAGATCTAAAAGTGTGTAACGATGGTACACCAGTACACACATTACGTTTTTGGACATTATCCATTGCTTTATATTTATCTAAAACCGTTCTGTTTATTTTTCAAAACACACGTGTGTTGAAAAATAGGCATTAATGTTCCTAGATAAATACAAGATGATGGATATCTAAAAAAATAATATTTGCACTGATTTAAGAACTGTTGGGAACAATGTTTTCTGTTCGGTCTGTGCGAAATTGTTTTAAGAGAGGAGAGTTGAGGATTGGTAGTTCTGAGTGCAGTTAAGCTCTTCGAGGATGATTGAGAAGAGCTGGCGATCCAGTTTAGTTGAGAGTTGACAGTCGAGAGCTGACATGTGTAAGGAAGCTAGTGAATTGGTGTGTGCTCTGTTGGCAGTCGGGCTGTGAAGAGAATAATTTACGTGTGCTGTAGTACAGTGTGTAATTCAGTGAGACTGTTATAGTTCCTGTATTAAACTCTGTTGCCAGGAAACGGATAGTGGAGACTATAATAGACTGAGCACTCTAGTGTTTGTGTCACAGTGAACTGCAAAGTGTGAAGATTAGCGGCAGCGCTCTAAGTACTTGTACTTATGAGTTGAGTGTATAAAGCAATAAATCGAATTATCCAAATCGTACCCCGTTTATAGTTACACTCCAACACGTGACAAATGCCCCATAACTTCCACAATGCAGCTGCAAAAACTACCCTGCTACTTGTTGCTAAACTTCTTTATTTCACCTACCCAGTTCAGAGGCCAAGACTAAAAAGGCGAACTGTACACGAACTGAGCTGATATAGGAACTTTAGTTCGTCAGTATATTTCTTGGCACGATTCATATCCAAAACCACTGAACTGAACTAGATACAAAAAAAAAACTCTGTGATTTTAGTCCGCAAGCCAACTATACCGACCGAGAGACCGTCTCTTGTCAGCGAAGCTAGTGCCAACTTTAGAGGATAGAGGGTGTCGCGTGGTCAGCGCACGGCCCCACGGCCGTTAATCTCGGTTTTCTAGACCGGAGTCGCAATTTCCTTGAAATAGCTCCTCAATTATCCTCACGATGCTGAGTGGACCCAGTTCCAGACCCACTACTTTTCAGAAAATCTTATATTTACTTATTTACTGAGGACACCACAGCGCTTACCCACAATCTAATCATAACAGGAAAATATTAAATACTGCAAAAATTCGAAATACAAATTTCAAGAGACTCTTCTAAATAGATGCGTAGGAGGACAGATATTCTGTTGACGGAGGATCCACGCACCGGAAGAATCAGTACTACTTGCCACCAATACGTGCAGAGACCTATTCTCACACTGTTTTACCGTAATGATGCCGTTTAGAAGTTATTGTGTACGGAGAATTTTTATTTCTATTTTACTTAACATTGCCTCAACTAGGAGTTAATGACACTGCACATTCCTGTAGTTGGTTACCAAAACATCCGCTGGATTCCCTGCCTTCATCTTCAGTCTGTATATTTGAAAGGGCAACTTCGAGAAGACGGAAACATTACCTCAGGAGTGAAAATTAAAAATCGGCAAAGAAACTTTAAGCGGAAACCGTGCAGTTTTACTGTAGCTTCAAATTTCGTTCCGTAAGAAAGGATGGGACAAGGAGGCAGATCCTGAGAATTTAAAGATATTCTGATAAAATTTCGGAGAGGTGCTACAACACCATAAATTCTTTGTGACGCGAGATTAAAACGTATGAGAATATAATCTTGAGAATTCCTCTAAATATATGCTCCTCTTTACTCGTTAATAGGGGCTCGTGATGAATCGCGCGAGGGGAGACCATCGTGTCTGGAAGCCATAGCTCAAGCGATTAGTCGCTGGCTTCCCACCGTGGCGCCCCGGGTTCGATCCCGGGTCTGGTCAAGTGGGATTTGTGGTGGACAAAGTGGCGCTGGGACGGGTTTTCTCCGAGTACTTCGGTTTCCCCTGCCAATCTTCATTCCACCAAATTCTGCATAATCATAATCACCCGGGGAAGGTACAATAGGCCAATCAGTGGCCGCCGTGCCGAGTGGTCCCAGTTTGAGGCAAGGATTTAGTTCAAGACACTAACCGTAACTAGGATATAGACGAACACCATCGCTAGGATGCTAGGAAGCTAGGATGATTTGTGATGAATTGGAAGTAACATAGTAAGAAACTGTTGTAGCATAATCGATTAATTATCACAGAATTTTCCTGGAGAGACTGTGGGAAATTACACACACACAAATATTTCCAATTCATTGTTTATCTATGTTCTTACTCTTCGATGATACACTTCAGGTTAGGTACTGACAAACGACAAAATCTTTCTCTCTTTCTCATGTTAGAAATTAAGAATAGGAGCAGTATGCTGTTCCATTTGTAACAATGCTGTGTAAGTCGGAGAGAGTTCGACATTTCGAAAAAATATACAGACTACATCTTCAGGGTCGAAGAGTAAGCCAGCCGGATACCAGCAGAAGAAAACCACACACTTAAAAAATCAATAATTACAAATTTTAAATTAAGTAGATTTGTCGCTAAGCCATGAAGACGTATAAAGGAGTGAGTGTATAGATCCACGTATTCTTGACTTCATCACTAGTTGGAGATGAGTGATCAGCTTCATGCTCCTACCGCCTTAACCCAGAAGAAATCCCCTTCTCTACCCAATGGATAGGAGGCTGGGAGGGCCCCAGAACTCGTCTGGTCGACGTTGAGAGGAGAAGAATCTTATCCCTACCGGGACTCGAACTCCGACCCCTTGGCCCTCCAGCCCGTAGCCAGTTGCTATACCGACTGAGCTATTCCGGCTCCAACCTAAATGCTGTGGTGGAACGTTATATGAAGAAAGAAAACAGCACAAAATAATTTGGTGTCATACTGAAAGAGTGAATGAGTGAATCAATGAATCAGCTGACGAATGAACAGATGGGTGCACGAAACACACGTGTTTCTGCTTACAGTTAATTCTGCAAAATTACGTCTTCTCTTAAAGCCGCGGCGCAACAGTATAACCTCAAACGTATTGCAGACGAATAACCTTGTCGGTTGCCATGGTAACCGGCAGAGTGTTCCATATAAATATCAATATCCCAGTACGGTCACCATCTCGTATAGAAATAACATAGCATAGCAGTTCCTGGAGAAGTCGATATGCTGTACCTGGGGATCGAACCCTAATCTTTCTAGCCATTACGTAAGGTGACGAGATCCCATCAATTTCGTGTAGTGACGTTACTGTTAGTGTCCTTAGGACGAAGAATTGAAATGCTGGAGTGAGAAAATGGGTGGGGGGGTCGGTATAACAATTTCAATTTAAAGTAGTAAGACTTCGGATAAATATAGGCCTAGAGCTACACCTGTGTAACACGGAACTAATTAAATATAACGAACTAATCAATTAAGTGTGTAGTTATCTGGAACAACCCCTCATGGAGAAGCTGAAGGTAGATATGTTCAGCTTCATGACCCGGTTGCTTAACCCCCGGGGAATAAGCCTAATGTATCCTTTGGATAGAAAAGCGACTGGACCCCAATCCAAATATGAGGGAAAAAAATATTTCCCTTGCTGTGAATCGAACCCCAATTCCCCCAGCTTTCCAGCCCGTAGAATAGTCACTATACTGACTAAATTGCAACAGTTAGTGTATAATATATGACAAAAAGGTAAAACTATCCCTGTAACAGGCCATGGAGACCCATAAGCTTGTGAGATGTTGAGTCTCCCACATTTTCTAGATAATCGGCTCACAGACAGTGGTGAGATTGTCAGCCTTACGCTCCGGCCACCCTTTACCCCCAGGAAGATCCCTGGTATTCATTTCTGTTAGAGGCTGAGTCGACCTGCTGGAAGTATTAGGTCAACTGAAAAATCCAGTGACTTCATCGGGGGCCACAGATAACGGTGAAGATGAATACAACCTGAGGGAATTATTGCTCCTTGCCACCGGATAGCAGCACTTGTCACAGCGAGCTCTATATATCGGTTCACTTCCGCTTTCCGTCTTATATTTTCCTTGTAGCTAGCAACTGAAATGTTAGCCGAAACACTAGAATAACTTTAGATAAACCCTAAAAGCCGAAATTATAAATTTTATAAACAAATTTATACATTCATCAAAATAATCAATTAGCCCGCAGATACACAAGTTTGTGTTCTCTGGTATGGGTACGATATATATTCACTTTGCGAAGCTAATATGCATGTAGCTGTCAGTGGCCATTCAGAGTAATTAAAATGGGAGAATATAGAAGGCTGTGGTAGGGAACTGACGTGGCCTCTGCTGACTGAGTCGTCAGTGAAACGAGCCTTTAATTATACATGGTGGAACACGACAGGCTGTGCCTAACTGCTGGGTTTGCTGTGAAAGCAGCACGGTGACGTCAGAGTCTACCCCTGTTTGCAGCCTACCCGCCTGCCAACATAGGATTATTTTAAATGCATTTGAGGCACGACGCCAATTCCCATGTGAACGCCGATCTCAGGAGTGAGGGATTATCCATTCATAGAAATTCGTTACCATGATGGCAATGTAGCACGTTAAACCGCAGTGAAACATAAGGGAGAGGCCTTAACGTTTCAAATGGGCATTTAAGTTGTTTATTCGAATTATTTCACGACAAATGTTGCACAAAGAATGTGGTGTGTTTACTCGGTATATTGTGAGAAAATATGACGGCCTCTGTGGTCTAATGACCAGAGTTTCTGCCTACAGATCTAGAGGTCCGAGTTCGATTCCAGGCCCTACCACATTTTCTGAGAAGTAGTGGATCTGGAACGGGATCCACTCAGCCTCATGACGATAATTGAGGAGCTACTTGAATTTAAATTTGCGGCTCCGGTCTAGAAAACTGAAATTAACATCCGTGGGGATCCGTTGCGTTGACCACCGAAACCAGCATTGGGCGTGGCACGGACGACATACAAAACACATCTTCATCTACTGCTGTGTCTTGGACTGTGATTATAGAGCTGTTACCTAGCAACGCGTTGATAAAATCCATTACAACACGGTATTATATCGAAATCCAATCTCATGAATGCAACAGCACTTATGTA
Source organism: Cryptotermes secundus (assembly GCF_002891405.2). Taxonomy (NCBI): domain Eukaryota; kingdom Metazoa; phylum Arthropoda; class Insecta; order Blattodea; family Kalotermitidae; genus Cryptotermes; species Cryptotermes secundus. The sequence continues at coordinate 142,617 of NW_019719356.1, forward strand.
GCTATTTTTTTATTGCTAGTGGGGTGGGACTAAGTCCCTTGTACTGCGGCCACTTCTGGCCTATTGTACCAGCCCCAGATGATAGGTGAGGGTGATTGTGGAGCAATTGGTGGAATGAAGGTTGGGAGGGGAAACCGAAGTACTAGGAGAAAACCTGCCCCAGCGCCACTTTGTCCACCACAAATCCCACTTGACCACACCCGGGATCGAATCCGGGCCGCCGCGATGGGAAGCCAGCGACTAACCGCTTGAGCTATGGTGCGGCCCCTGAACTTAGGTAGCTAACTAGATACATAGCTACATTCGCAGCTGTTGGACCACCAAGAGGAAGCGCGGAACTGACTTCTCTCACCATCGGCAGAACTTATCTTGGTGGGACTTCCGTCCTCAGAGGCACTTCTCTTCCTCTTGATGTCCCTTCCCTCCTCGGAGGAACTTCCACTCTTAATGGAGGGCCATTCCCTCTTTAAGGAACTTCTTCCATTCGTCATAGGCGTACCTTTCTTACACGTACATTGCACCGCAGACGGAACGTCTTTCGTTGCCTAGGAAATCAACATGATCTCAACTATTCCGGCTTTCTGGCGGCACGAGGAGATAGGTAGGTAGGTAGATTACTTGGATAGACAGAGATAGATGAATAGATAGGTACATAGAATTCGGGTAGATAGGTGAAAGAATGAAGGATAGGTAGGTAGGTATAAGGGGAGTGTGGCAGACTGACAAATATAGCCGAAAACATATAAACTGGTAGATAGCTAAATAGATAAATGGATAAGTAGACATAAATACACAGAGTTTGAAAACTACATGACGAATATCCGACCAACTGTTGGGAAAGACAGAATGTGCCACGCGCAGACACTGGTACCCTCTGCCTGTGTACTGCTTGGATGAGTAGAACAAGTAGCAGGATCTCCTGCCAACAATTAAGCAATCTAATCCTGACCACCATGGCCACTGCAAGTTATGCGACCCCGTGCAATTTATTTGCAAATGAAAACTAAGTTCAAACAAAGACATCAACCGAGCAGAATTAAAACTCATTGTGACCCTGGCTACTTGCCAACCCACTATTTTGTTGAAAAGATTTAAGCGATAACTTCTGAGAAAGTTGGTAAGGATCTGCAAAAGAAACCCGCATGAATTCCTGCAAGTCTGCATTCTTACGTGCCATTTCTTGTAGAACTATTTTAATATCAGCCCCTCATCTACACCTAGATCTTTCAAGTGACCCCTTTCCCTAAAGTTATCCGACACAACTAGCAGCAATCAACTAAAGTGCATGATGGCGAAGATTGCAGTCACTTAGATGTTTAAGGATTTCGAAACTTTTCAGAGCATGAAGTTCTATTATCGTGTTCACAAGAACACGCCTGTCAATTCATCTTGAGCTAAATTTCCTAAACCTAACTATTATTGTTATCTCCCCTACTATGCCTAGGTCTTCCAAGTGGGCCCTCATGTTTCCGGATTACAGGGAGAAACTTCGAAACGATCTAAATTTCATACACTTGGGGAAAAGATAAAAGATTTTCGTAATAAAATATAAGAAATGTGGTAGGAGAGTAGAGAGAGGATTTTCATAACTCATACTCTTTGTCAAGTGTAATTAGAATGAATAAAGTCAAGGAGGATGAGATGGGCAGGGTATGTAGCACGAATGAGGGAGAAGCTGATGTATGTAGGATATTGATGGGAAAGCCAGAAGAAAAGAGATCACCAAGAAGACCAAGACGTAGGTGGGTGGATAATATTAAAATGCATCTTAGTTAGTTAGTTAGTTAGTTAGTTATTGGAGAGGGTGGGTTTCCCCATGCACTTAGACCAGTATTGGTCCATTGTGCTTCCCTCTATGATATTCTACCAGTCTCTATACCCTGCCGATACTGGTGCTTACCATCAGTCCCGACAAAGACAGCGAGTTCGGCCTCTACTGGCTTAGCGGTATCTATAATGCTTCCCCCATCTATCAGAGGCGTTAGAGACTACTGTTGGGCGGGAAATGTCCTTGAATTTTTGCTCAGTGACCTCCTTAGGAGATATGAGGTTCTTTTACGTGCCGTAAAGCTACGACACGGGACCCATGGCTTAAAGTTCCTCCAGGAGGACTTGTTCCCTGAATTTTTCCGCCCTTAAAAATTCCGCGACATCCGCCGGGTTTGAACCCGCGTACTACGAGTCATGAGGTGGGAACGTTACCTCTAGACTACGGAGGCCGCTTAAAATGCATCTTAGAGAGATATGTTGAGGTGGTGTGTATTGGATTTATCTGGCACAGGGTAGGGACCAATGGAGAGCTCTTGTGAACACGGTAATGGACTTTCGGGTTCCATAGAATATTGGTAAGTTCTTGAGTAGCTCTATAATTGGTGGCTTTTCGAGAAGGGCTCAGCTCCAAGAACTTGGTTAATGTTTTTTGTTATCCTGTAAATGTCCTTTGGTCTCTCATACATTTCCCAGAAAATTTCGGATTAAAACAGCTGAAATGTCTACTCTATTCGATGTTGTATCTTGCTGTTAGATGAGATTCTTCCTCTGAGGTAACACAAATTACAAGATTCTGGAATCAAAGTGATATGTAGAATATATGGATTTAAATGGGTAATACAGCTAGGAACAAGTAAATAGGTAAAGTTGATCCTGTGCTTAATGAATTAAGCACTACGCTATGAAGACGTATGGGGGAGTGGTTGTATAGATCCACATTTTTCTTGACCTCGGCACTAATCGGTTGTGAATGGTCAGCTTCACGCCCCGCCCGCTTTACCCCCCGGAGAAAGAGCCCCTGGTACCAATTGGATAGGAGGTTGGGTGAACCGCAGAGCCGGTCTGGGCGAAGTGGAGAAGAGAAAATTCTTGACTATACCAGGACTCGAATTCCGATCCCTCTGTCTTCCAACACTTAGCCAGTCGCTATACCGACTCTTAATATAGCTAGCAAGATATTAAATTACAACAGAGACATAGCTATTACACTGTGAAACCCGCACTGACCACGGCATTAGTTTGAAGAAAAAGTTATAAGATCGAGCGGGCACAGCACAAGTCCACGTGAACTCTACTCTAGTACCAGTACAATCAAATATTGAAACTATATCCAGGAAACATTGAGGCTATGATATTGATCAGAGCGTACCTATTATTTTCTTTATATTTTTCTCACCTATTCACTACCGTCTTGCTTCTTTGCATATTGTGTTTTAGGTGCTGTAATGACAATCCTTACGGAAGTCATATAACAGAGACTCCATCACCTCATCACAAACACTGAACGTTAGTCTTTATATCCCGCTGGAATTTAAGCTCCATTGTAAAGTGGAAGGAGAATTCTGATGGCAGAAGTGGAATATACTCACAGGATATGAAAAGGGGAGCAGCGGCTCGCTAAAATAATGAGTAAGTTGGAAACGTCAGTTTTAAGTGGATTACTGCCAGGGTTAAAGAGCAAGCTACTCTTGTTTCGAAATTCGAATTAAAACTGCTCTCATTTGAGTTTTGTGACATCACGGCGCCAGACGTCATCAGTGAGGCGAGCCCGTTGCTCGGAAGAGAAGCTGGCTGTATGAGGAACGGTAGTCTTCATCTGTACGATAAACTTATGCTGCATGAAGTCTGAGGAGGAGGATAAATGTGTGCCTTTGGATCTAATATTACACAAACTTTTGTTTTGACATGGAGAATTATGCATTTTGAAAGGGCTGTGAAGGGTCATGAAGGAGGGAGGTTTATAGTTTACACAAGGCGTTTCAAGAATGATGTATGCTCTTATCAGGAAAAGCTGCAAAGCTGGAAGATCAATATAATATAATATAATGTGGCGTGCCGCGAGAAAGCCGGAATGGATTAGGAGATCAGAGTTTATTTCCTAGGCAACGACCAACGTTCACGTGACAGCTGCTAGGAATCGGAACACATCCACTGCTTTACAACGGCTAGCAACCTAACAGTGGAGTTTCCACCGTTACACACGAATTGTTGGGGAAGGCACATATTCCCGCGTTCGTTGCGTAACAGCGGGTATTCCCTATTCAGTCCTAGTGCACGTTATAAGAGTCCTAGGTCGGCCAGAGACCAGTTGAGTTTGTATTCGACTTTAGCGGGAGAGACTTCTTAATCCGACTAGAGCAGAAGAGTTCTTATCCGACTAGAGCAGAAGTGCTCTTATCCGACTAGAGCAGAAGAGTCCTTATCCGACTAGAGCAGAAGAGTTCATATCCGACTAGAGGAGAAGAGTTCTTATCCGACAAGAGCAGGAGTGTTCTTCTCCGACTAGAGCAGGAGAGTTCTTATCCGACTAGAGGAGAAGTGTTCTTACCCGACTAGAGCAGAAGAGTTCTCATCCGACTAGAGCAGAAGAGTTCTTATCCGACTAGAACAGAAGAGTTCTTATCCGACTAGAGCAGAAGTGTTCTTATCCGACTAGAGCAGAAGAGTTGTGTAACATTGAAGAAGAAACATATAAAGGACGTTATAAGTGGAGAATAAACTGCAAGTGTGAGTGTAGAAGTGACTGTCCAATAAAGGTATTCGTTCAAATCCGAGAACCTAGCAAACACGCGACAATAATATAATCGTATAGCATAATATGATATAATATCTGTCAAGAATTCAGAACTATAATGGAGATCAACGTTTGAAGCTGTGAGATCATAATTACAGCGATTTGAAACAAAGAAGAAGTATATCAACAGAATAATAACAGAAAGCACAAACAAGAAAATTATTTTTGCCATGAGTGTTTATATTCCTTGGCCTCTCTAAATGTTTTAATATTTATTTAAACATCTCTGCGATTACTATCTGACATTTTCATTTCATGCATCCTGTTATGTTACAATATACAACCTCTTTATTATGTCCGTCACAACACAACTAATATTATGGTCAGACCATTTTCGGTCCTGCTACATGTTTCGGCTATTGATAGCCATCATCAGGCAAACACATGATTTACACACACATACACACCACTGAACAACAGCACCAACAAGATTGGATACAATATTATTAAAATATATAAAAACACTTGGCGTGAAAAAATACAATAAATCAAGTTATATAAAACAGAAGTATGATATAAAATAAGAATAAAATTCTTTTGGTGTTTTTACATCAACGTGTCAGTCGTTGGTTTGTGGTTTGTTTTTTGTTTCATTCCCACGGACAAGTTGGAATATTCGTACTTATGCGTATATAAAATTGTGTATGAAGCCCGTAATGTAGATGTAGTAAAGTAAGTTATAATCTAAAAATTATATGAAAGTAATATTAAATTTTATAATCAACAACTGATATTGGTATTAAAGATATAGAGTATATTACTTACATTAGTCAGTGCCTCATCTTACAAAGTACTGTCCGTTCTGTAGGGAATGTAAACAACGGCTGATTTGCTGATGTAAGACTAAGGTTAA
>NW_019719356.1:148140-162000 GCF_002891405.2 Cryptotermes secundus
TAGGGTTAAACAATTCAGTAAAATTATCATTCAGTTGAAAATTTAGTTTGCTGATTTCGTAAATGTGAAATCTTTCATATGTATCCAAGGTTCGGCCTTTCTTGCCGATATATCGAACTTCTAATGTTTTGTCTATCGTACTATATTCATGTGTGGTGTCCAATATATGTTGAGCAAATTTGGAATTTTGTCCGTTATTTTTTATGTCTCGTATGTGTTCTCTGAATTTGGCCCGACCTTAAAGCTGCGTCCGGTCTGTCCTATATATTTTAATGGACAGTCGGCACATTGTAGTTGGTAAACCCCACTAAGATTATACATATTTTTTTTGTCATCATTTATTTTCAACAGCTGTTTTATATTGTGTTTTGTCTTACATGAGATACCAAATTCAGTATTCTTGAAAAGTTTAGTAATAGATCTGATTTCATGGCCGAAATAGGTGAAGGTGGTCCATTTATTTTTCTGCGTAGTATTTTTTGTGGGTGGTTTTTGTGTTAGTTGTATTGTATTTTATGGGTAGTTATTATTATTTAGAATAGTTCTAACGATATTTCTTTCTGTGTTTTTATTTTTATGCGAAAGCAGATATTGATTCAGTCAATGAATGAGAAAGTTTGTAGCAGCTTTTTTGTGTTCAAATGGGTGGCATGAATCATTGTGGATGATTGGATCAGTATTCATAGGTTTTGGATAGATTCATAGATTCATAGTTGTAGGTTTTCATGTGTTTTTTTCGATGAATAAATCTAAGAAACTGATCTTATTATTTATTTCTTTTTCTATTGTAAATTTTATATTAGGGTGAATATTATTGAATTCATACAACGTATTTTCAATGTTAGTTATATGGGAATTATAAATGATTAAAATATCGTCAACGTATCTATAATAATCTATTATTTGGTGTTTCGTCAAAATATCAATGATAGTTGTATGTTCGAGGTATTGTATAAATACTTCGGCAAGAATTGCTGAAGTTGGTGCTCCCATAGCAAGACCTTCATTTTGTTTAAATCATTTGCCATTATGTTCAATATAATTTTGTTCTAACATTATCTTTAGCAGGTTATTAATTTCAATTTTTGTTTCATGTGAAATGTTTTGATTCTTAGCTATAATATTTTCAACAATATTGAAAAGTAATATTGAAACACACGAAAACCTACAACTAGGAATACATAGCCACATTTTGAAAGGAGCCATTGACTATCTTCATATTACGATTGTCTGCATTCTGGTGACTATATATCAGCATAAATTTAGTTTTCTTACAAGAGTAAGCAGCACCGGTTACTGATCTCTTGTTTAGCTTCCTTCTCGACTGTGAAAATGGAGGATATTTGTACCTCCGAAACGTTAGGCCTTCTCCAAGCTACACGTCTTAACAACCCAGACGACTATACTCTTCATGGTCTCTACTCCAATGAAAGCTCAAATGCTTACCCTGGAATTAGCACTGTGCACTCTACGTGTTATAGTGACTCGTAGTTTTGAGATCATAGGGCGTGGGTATGTTCACATCTCCACTAGCTATCCCAAAATTGTGGTTTCGCGCCATGCATCGCAGTAGAAAACAGAGAGGGAGATAGAACGCGCTTCTGTTCGCTTTGTCAAGTTGTACTTCCGTGTGACCTGAATTCCAGACCAGGATTCGCCCCTGTGTAAATCTGCAACGCGCACTAGAACCTGAGAGGCAATGGCTGGAACTAAAGTTTGTGGCTTGTAATGGTTACACTGATTGTGTTAGGTCCGGGAGTACATAGTACATCTACATGCCGACAGGTGGCAGTGAGGTTTGACTGTATTATCCTCTGCTCGACTGACTAATTGACTGACTAAATGGGAACACTAGCCGTAAAGTCTTAGAACATTTATTCCCGAGATAACCGGTTTGAATTTAGGGCAAACTAATATGTATACTTAATATTTTTCTAAACAAGTGACTATTATATCACCTTATTTCACATTTCTAATGCCCCATATCACTAAGGGAGTTAATTTATGGATTTCGCTTAGTCCAACTGGGTCCACTCGGCACGGTGGCCACTGATTGTCCTATTGTACCTTCCCCCGGTGATTATGATGATGGAGAATTTGGTGGAATCAAGACTGGCAGGGGAAACCTAAGTATTCGGAGAAAACCCGCCCCAGCGCTATTTTGTCCACCACAAATTTCACTTGACCAGACCTGGGATCGAACCGGGGCCGCCGCGGTGGGAAGCCAGCGACTAACCGCTTGAGCTATGTCACAGCCTAATTTATGGACTTAATTTGATTCTGAAAACAAAGAGGACTAAATTCCCTAAAGATCATAAAATAGTCAAAATTTTAATGGTGGATCTTTGTGGTTTATTTCAAATTTTAAATATTTCAGACTTACAGTCTACACTGGTGGGATGATGAATAGGGAAGGACTTGGAAGGAAACGGTCCTGATATAAACGAGACGCAATCTTTGAATCTGCCAGGAGGGAACTATTAAAACGAGCATCTGATTCATGAATCCGTTCTTCTCTGCACGGCAGCTAATCTAGTCTCCGGGAACCACGAAGCACATCTGTTGCTTGTCCGTTGACACGAAAACGCGTTCCATACTAAGTCGATCTCTACGAATCCACATCTCCATAGAAACGGGAGTTAATTTCGTAACAACGCTTTGGTTTCCACAAGCCTATCCGTTGCTGCGAAAGCATGCCTAGCGAACTGTTGTCCAGCAATGGACGTCTCTGCTATGCTTCTCTGACTGCACACTTTAGGCGTTCAGACGTCATGTCACAATACTTACTCTCTAGACGTATTAGAGCGTCTGGGAAACGTCTAAACTCTTATCAAATGCGAAAGGGGGAGGGATTCTTTTCCGGGGATAAACCGGCCGGGGAGTGAAACTGACCACTCACCTTCATACAGTGTAGAGGTCAAGAATGGTGGAGCTATACCTCTATTCCCCGACATGTCCGAATAGAACGCTACTTAATTAATTGAGCAGGACGACTTTACGTAAAGATGTGTTTAATTCACCGCCATCTATGAGCCGACTGTCTACAAAAAATGTGACAGTCTTGACGTCTCACAGCCCTATGCGCCTTCATGGCTTGTTACGGGGATATGTAGTGAATAATAAGAGAAAAAATTTAATATAAAATTTGAGGTTTTCACTGCGGCGAGTATGAAGAATGCCATCTCTTGGATATGGTGCCGTGTAGATATTGTGTAAACCGACGCTTCGGAGGAATGTATCGTCTCCATCTTCAGGGTATAAAAATCCGCGAAAGAAGAACCAGCGTAAGTGGCCAGCCTCGCTCGCGGATTTTTATACTCTGAAGACGGAGGCGATAAGTTGCTCCGAAAAGTCGGTTTACACAATATCTACACGGCGCCATATCCCAGAAGACAACATTCTTCAATTTAATATAAGTTTGTGTGACAATCTTATGCCCCCTATATTTACATAATGACTGAAGAAGGATTAGCTTCCGAAACATTGTGTTTATTTACTTAATATGAGGTCGTGTCACTTATATGCATTAGATTAAAAGAAGAACCATTTTAGATGCAGAAAAACCCGAATAAGGTTGAAATTACGATGATATGAGAGATATTTTATAAAACGAAAAATAACAGCTGTGATTTTGGTGTGAATTCTGTAATCAGCTGGATGGATTCCATGTGGCCGAGCGTCATGCATGACTTATTGTCTGGTTCAATTGTTTTCCAGATGACTGGGTGAGCTCACTGCCCGAATGTTTGAAATATCTCCACGTTGTGCCCGGTGACGTGGATATATTTTCAGGTTGCTGATAAAATGACCGATTAACAGGCATACCAGCGACGAAGGGAGCAACAAACGCAATTCAGTTTTTATTTGCAACACTAGTAATAACTAAATGGAGTAAAGTCATTTTTGGGAAGCTAACAGTTGCTCAGCTAGTCAGAAAATCCTAATCATTTATGGAACTAAAACGTCTCTATTCTGTAACAAGAATTCACCATCGGTCTCATTATTGTGATCACTAGAACTCATCATCGGTCCATAAACTGAGCCAAATGAAACCAATCAACACACAGCTTATTTCTTTTAAGATCTATTTTAGTATTATATTTTTATTTTCGCCTAAATTCTCCGAGTGGTCTCTTTTCTTCAGGTTTCCTAACGAAACTTTGTATGAATTTATGTTTTCTCCCACTCGTGCTACATACCCTGATCATGATGATAATGTTTGGCGAGGAGTACATACCATGAAGGTCCTCATTACACAGTTCTTCCCAATCTCTTGTTGTTCCCCCCTCTTGTGTTAAAATATTATGAGCAGTAATGACGCTCCCAGTAACTTAAATTATATGGCATCGAATGTTAAGACGATTCGTAGATAGTAAATTGGAAAGGATGTAGACGTAAGCAGTCGTGACCTATTTTGAGATATCATCGCCGAATTTGTTTGGAGAAACTGCGGGATATCACTATAAATCCCAATTAAGATAGCCGGTTTCCGAGTCCTCCCAAATAGTACGAAGATGTGTTAATCACTGAAATGCGACGATTCAACTTAGCACTCATAAAACCAAACCACTGCCTTTCTGAAGGAAGCAGTCTTCTGGGATGTGACGCCGTGTTAGCTGACGTTTCGGAGGAACGTATCACCTCCATCTGCAGGGTAGAAGAAAAAAGAAGAAAATCAGCGAGAGAGGAACCAGCGTGAGTAGGTGCTTACAGACTAACAATCTAACAGTCTGTCAGCACCTGCTGACGCTGGTTCCTCGCTCGCGGATTTTTCTTCTACCCTGAAGATGGAGGCGATATGTTCCTCCGAAACGTCGGCTAACATAATATCTACACAGCGTCATATCCCAGAAGACTTCTTTCTTCATATTCACCGCCCTGAAAACCTCAAATCTTACATACTGCCCTTCTCTTCGCTAGTTCTCTCTGCTCCTGTGTTGCGTCACGCTTCTGTTTATTGGCAGGAATGTTTGTTGCAACTTGACGGTGTGTCCGTCCGCCTGCCACTGTCATAATTACACATGCATTAACACCTGCGCTGCAATCAACAGCAGAATTCCATGTAACACACATAACGTCACCTTACTGCAAGAAGTCACTAACTCCATCTCATTCATCTATGGCTCTACAGCCCTTTGTTGAAACTTGGAAGAATTTCCATTTTCTTAATCTTTTATACAGTCGGTAGGACTCCTCGGACGGGTGATCAGCTCGTCGCATGGGGATACTTTTACACAGGACAGCAAAAACACAGAATAAACGCACAGACATCTATGACTCAATTGGGATTCGAACAAATGATCCCAGTGTTTGAGCGGGCGAAGACAAGCCAGCTACTTGAAGAGCTTAAATATTTCGCTCTGTTTTGATCTAAGGGAAAGGGAACAAAAGACGGCTGGGAAAAACTGCATATTAAGCTGCTTCATTAATTTCTACTCCTCGCCAAATAGTAGTGAAATGATCAAATCAACGAATATGAGGTGGGCAGGGAATTTGTTATATATGCGGGATAAGAGAAATGCATAACGTCTTATAATACAAATTCCACCACCAACGCAACTATAATTTATTAACTTACGCTCCATTACATATTTCAACCCTTATAGGATCCACATGTCCGCATGTAAGTGAACATAAGTTAATAAATTATAGTTGCATTGATGATGGAATTTGTATTATTAGTTATACTCACGCAACAGGATGCAAACATTGAAAAAAAATACATAAGCTTTTGTTGAGAAAATTAACAAATTTCATGGAGCTAAGATCTTCTTGAGAACCAGCCAGTTGTGTAGCTATTCAAGAATTTCCCATCATTTTATGGAGCCCGAAGATTCATTTCCGTGTTCAAAAGACCTCCTCATGGTTCCTATCCTGAGCCAGATCAATCCAGTCCACACCACCTCATTCTCCTTCTCCGTGGCCTTTAGTCCGCAAGCGAACTATACCTACCGAGCGACCGCTGCTTGTCGGCGAAGTTAGTGCCAACTTTTTCGGATAGAGGGTGTCACGTGATCAGCGCAACGGATCCCCACGGCCTTTAATCTCGGTTTTCTAGACCGGACCACCTCATTCTATCCATTTTAGTATTATCCACCCACCTACGTCTTGGTCCTTGGTGGAAAAACCTGAAAGAAATATACAGCTATGTTGATATAGAAGATGACATTAAAATTAATCGTAAGGAAATGGGATAATGACGTGAACCGAGTTCATTTGGCTCAGGATATAACCAGTAACTGCTTCTTATTAAAACAGTAATGAACTTTTGGGTTTCATAAAATATTATAGATTTCTCGAGTGGCTGAGCAAATATTGGCTTCTCAGGCACGTCTAAGTTCCACAAAGTTAGTCAGTTAATTAAGCACTCAGCGCTATGTGAAATTTCACGTTATCACGACGGTGAAAATTAAGATGTAGTCTGCCTAAAATTTTCTGAGGGAACGTCTCTGTTGGAGTAGACAACCTTACGGAAGAACAATCCTTAACTTAGTACCAAGCTAGGCCGTGCCATAGCTCAAGCGGTTAGTCGCTGGCTTCCCACCGCGGCGGCCCATGTTCGATCCCGGGTCCGGTCAAGTGGGGTTTGTGGTGGACAAAGTGGCGCTGGGGCAGGTTTTATCCGAGTACTTCGGTTTTCCCTGACAATCTTCATTCCACCAACTGTTCCATAATCACCCTCACCTATCATCTGGAGCTGGTGAAGTAGGCCAGAAGTGGCCGCAGTACAAGGAACTTAGTCCCACTCCACTAGCAATAAAAATACTACCAAGCTTGGAGTCAGAGTGTGGATGATTAGGAAAATAAGCTAAAAGACATGACACATAAATTCACATATACAAGTCACCTGGACTGAGTTACCTTGGAAATAGAATACAATTTTGCACCATACACAATTTATGGTTACGAAATACCGAGCACTAATGAAGTCCGTGCGACCGATAAGTGTAGGTTTACAGAAATTTTTAATTTTCATTTTGGCCTCTAGTGCGTCTATAGTTGTTTTCCTGAAGACACCTCTTATCAAACTTTATTTAGGGATAAAATCTCAATAAAGTAGCGAAGTTTAATTAAAATCATTTCATCCGTTTCCCAGAAAATGGCCACTGTGCACCAGGGCTTAACAGAAGGGTTCCTATTCTTAGAGATGGGAAGTTCATATTCATCAGACCCAGACCTGTGCTGGATAAATTCTTAATTACTGAATATGAATAAAATCCAACCAATTGATCATTCATTAGCTCGATGCATATAGAATATTGTAGAATATATATCCGCTGCTAGAAAACGACCCTAGAATAAGGAAATATAAGACAACCGTTACTGAGGAACGCTTTCGAAAAATACGTTTCCACGTCAACAACTGAACCAAAAGAAATGTGGAGTGGTGTTTTCTACGCGGTCCGTGTCGAAGTTTTATAACCAGCATAAACCTACCTTTTAGTTAGTCGTGAGAGAGTCGCCGGACAGTAAGGATATGAACAAAAAGCTGAGGAAGTTACGGCGTTGGAAGCCGTTACTAGGCGACAACCAGTGAAAACAACAGTATGACAAGAATTAGAACTTGCTCTAGTGAACTGTAGAGTGCGTTAATTAAGGATAGCGCTAGAGTTGCTTGTAGTTACAATCTGTAAGTGTTCAATAAATCTGATCTCCAATCCAAACCCCGTCCAAAGTCACTCAGTCGCTTAAAAATATAGAGAGATAGGTGACATTCCAGATACCATCCATTTTCGTAATCATAGGGATTGAAAACTTACAAATCCACCAAACTCTTAAGGTAGATTATCTTCTGCATTTACATACATGTGAAAGTAAGGAGTCTGGAGACCTTAGTTGGTATAGCGACGGGCCCAGTTGCAAGGGAACGATATTTATCTTCCCCAAAGGGTCCATACTGGCTCTGGGGCTCACCCAGACTCCTGCACAATGGGTACCAGGGATTGTATCCCGAGAGGAAAGTGGCAGGGGCATGAAGGTGAACACAGCCATGTAGTGCTGACGTCAGGAAAAGTGGAATTATACCTCCACTCCCCTATATATCTTCATGGCGTAGTGTTTAATTTCTTAACTAATTAAGCAAGGAACAACTTTACCTTCATCTCTATGCTAAAGTAATATCCCAAAGTTGTTGCATACAGAAGGATGGAAACCAAATCCCATTAAAACAGGAATTTACCTGAGGTTCTAACAACGGTGGTTATGAAGGGCATTATCTCCTGGAATATGACGCCTTATAGTCCTTTGAAAGGCAACAGATGTTTCGGAGAAATATATCGCCTTCATCTTCAGGGTCGAATAAACCGAAGAAGATGCCAGCTTGAAAGCAGGTAGCAAACAGTTATCTTACTCGGTTTATTCAACCCTGAAGATGAAGACAATATATTTCTCCGAAACATCTGTTGCCTTTCAAAGACTACACGGCGTCATAACGCCGAAGGCAGTACGCTTCAGGAATCTACATGTATTCCTTGTTGGAGTTGGTTCCGAGAAACTGGAGGTTGGAAATCCGGATTTCCGGAGCCGATGCCCTGTGCAGGATGCAGCGGATTCTTATGGAGACGGCGGGATAATAAAAGAGAGTACTTCCCGAGTTGGCTACCAGGTGTCACTGCTCGTCACCTAGGCAACCAAAACCGTCTTCCCGCTGTCAGGCTGATCCTATCACAAGTCTAACAGCACACACCTCGCATTCCTTCCGCGTAGACGAAATCCTGCCTGCTTCACGGGATATTTAACGGCAGTTTATCAACTACTGGTGTAATTGGAGTGGAATGAAATGATGATTAGGTACAATGAACCGGAAAATGACGCAAAACGGTCATGCAATTTCGTGACAAATTTCATAGAAATAGGGGCACGTGCTAGGATACTTGTTTGAGGCACTATGCTACAAGTCGAAGGGTCGCGGGTTCGAGTCCCGTTGAGGTAATTTTTTCAATTTACTTAATCCTTCTAGCAGCACTGTGGCCCTGGGGCCGACTCAGCCTCTAACAGAAACGAGTACCAGTAATCTTCATGGGGATAAAGGGCTGATGACGCGTAAAGCTGACCTCACCACTATCTGTGAGCCGATTTTCTAGAGAAAAAGTGGGAGTCTCGATGTTTCACAACCATATGGGCCTCCGCTGTCTGTTACAGGGAGCGCTTTTATTCCATATAAATGAGCCTTTCTTCAGGCAAAGGAGCACTGTTTGTTTTTTAAATTTTGTTAGGGTGGGGTGAGATCGAGTCCACTTGGTGTCTAGGTCACTAATTTGCCTATTGTACCAGCCCCAGAGGATAGATGATGAGGGTGCAGTAGTAGGTGGGATGAGAATTGGCAGGGGAACCGAAGTATTTGGAGTAAACCTGTCCAATTGCCACTTTGTCCACCACAAATCCCACATGACCTGACCTGAGCTCGAACCCGGGTCGCCTCGGTGGGAAGCCGACGACTAACTGCCTGATATATGGCACGGCCGGAGCACCGGTTAATGAAGAATTTCAAGGGATACGGAAGTAAGAAGGCGTGGCCTAATTTAACGCTGCTTTACTATCCCTGCATTTGAATGGAGCGGCTGAGAATATCGAGTAACCCTAAGGATAATTGTTGTCCCGGGCGATATTTGAACTTGTGTCCTTCAGAATTAACGTTAGAAATGTTACCTCTTGAGTCAACTTTCTCTTCGTGATTGTGGTTTATTTAACTGCGCTCTCAGTAGCTCAGTGAATACAGTGTCGAATGATGGGACTGACCAGTAATAAGTTGGGAAGAATCAGGAAGGAGCCTGTCGCGACTTAATCAAGGTATTATCCAGAAATTTACATGGAGAGATTGAAGAAACAACGAAAAGTCACTGAAGAAAATCTGAATCCGGTTTGACGTTCGAATCGAGGACCTCCCAAAAAAAATTTAAGTCATAACCCCCATGTCTAACAGAAACGAGTACGAGGAATCTTCCTGGGGGTAAAGAGCGGTCGGCTCATAAGGCTGACAATCTCACCGTCATCTATGAGCCGACTGTCTAGAAAATGTGGCAGCCTCGACGTCTCACAACATTATCGACCTCCACGGCCTGTTACAAGGATACCTTTACTTCTAACCGTTACCCCCCTAACAAGGTAGTTCCACGACTCCCAGCATCGTGACATAGAAAAATATTGTCACGTGTATTAGTAACTATAGACTGGGTTCGGAATGGATGATTGGATTTATTGACCACTTACAGGTCATAACTACAAATAACTATACACTATCGCTGACTTCCACATTATAATTCACTCCGCACTAAGCCATCTCGGTGTACTTTCAGTAGTCTTTACTTGGTAACGGCTCTCAACAATGGTTATTCCTCTGCAATATCTTCACTAGACGTTTCTTGGTAACGAATCTTAGCAATGGAAATCCTTCAGCTTCCGTTGACCGCCGGTTAACACTCCACAACCGAACCATAAACTGAACCGTAGCGCCAATTTTCTTCAAACTAACTCCTCGGCAAGGGTAGCAGGCAGAAACCTAGTCTCTGTATTGTTGAGGAGGCTTATTTACTGCGCCGTTGCATAACAAACGGTCGCGGATCGGATCACATATAAAACACCGTTCTTCTATTGTTGCGTGCGTGTATATTGCGGGAGTTACCTAGTAACGGCCACTGTTTACAGAGTTACTACTTAGAAACGGGTCTATACGCCACAATATGATCATGAATCCAGCCGGACTCAGATCCAGTGAGCCTCAGATGGAACTCGATGCCAAGACTTTGGCTTTGGCTTTTGACTCAGATCCAAGAATGATTATGCTGACGACAACCAGCAACAATTCATCCGGCACAACCCTGAGTCTAGTTGCTTGTTGTGATTGTCGGTTACTCAGAATATATAGCACCGAATAGCAGGATGAAGCGATTGTGACTTCATGTAAGCCTACAATCCCGGCATTTTCGTTGGGAACTGAAGAAAAGAACGAGAACCATCAACAAGCACACCCGCCGTCCTGTCCGAGTTTCGACCTGCGCAACTCGCAAGTATATAGAGTGTTAACCCTACGCCACTACACGCTGGGCGACCAAGGGGGTCGGAGTTTCGATTCCCGGAGGGAGCAAGAATTGTATTCTCTCCATGTCATCAAGACTGGCCCTGGGGCACACCCAGCCTCCTATCCAATGGGCTCTTTTCCTGGGTATAAAGCGGCCGGGATGTGAAACTGACTACTCACCTCCAAATAGTGCCGAGATCAAGAAAATGTGGATCTGTACATCCACTTCCCCATACATCTTCAAGGCGTAGTGTTTAGTTAAGCACAAGGACATCCTTATCCTTATATTTTCGACACCAAGTTACTATGCCTTAACGGGATAAGTAATGTTTCTTCTGGAAATGCAGTTCCAAGTAACTACATAAAAGCTTATAAAGTGCCTGGCGATATTATGACGCGGACGGGCAGACGGAAGTGGCGAGCTCTTAAGGAGCTCCTGCACTCTCCATTTTGTTGCTTGTAGAATGTCTGACGATAAACCCCAGAGACCATAGAAGAGGTAAGTCATTAGACTGAATAAATAAACAAATTTACTGGCGTTGTTTTGAAAGACAAAAGCTAAGTCCCAGACAGTTAAAATGCGACACATCCTTGTTCAGCACGACTCCCACTGGTTCTGCATGTTTATGTAACATTCAGGATGGTTGCCATTTGCATCGCGACAGTCCCTTATTAGGTAACAAAGAAGTAAGACAAATGACATAATGAAAAAGTAGACACCGCACTGTGCATGTCTGCACTATTTACTGATACAAACTAGGTTCAACTCACGGTTCCCTTCTTGCAAAATATAATATTAGAGTTCTAAAGGGTCCTGACAATGGTCTATAATACAATTACTCGATTTTGGACCCTGTCCATCCTCCGGTATTCTAACAACTAGAGAACACAACGTTTCGGAAACTCGAACTTTTTCCCTCTTCTTGTTAAGGGGGAAGACACCTACTCTGTTGGGTCTATTAGAAAGAGCTAACCTTGGGGCCGCGCCATAGCTCAAGTGGTTAGTCGCTGGCTTCCCACGGCGGCGACATGGGTTAGATCCGGGGTCTGGTCAGGTGGGATTTGTGGACAAATTGGCGCTGGGGCAGTTATTCTCCGAGTACTTCGGTTTCCCCTGCCAATCTTCATTCCAGCAATTGTTCCACAATCACCCTCACATATCATCTGGGGCTGGTACAATAGGCCAGAAGTGGCCTCAGTCCCAACCCACTAGCAATAAAAAAGAAAGAGCTAACCTCAATCACTGGACAACTACTGTCGGATTCACTACAGCTATCTGTTTACCTGAGGTCAGGCGACTTAGGAGGGATATAACAAGAAAACATGCAACAAAAATTATGATAGAGTATGCACATTCGTTAAACTAGGATAGAAATTGAGGTAGAAATTTATGCTACAAACCTAACTAACAAAACAAAGTGCATAAGCCCCACTGCATAGAAAATTTTAGGAAATTTTAGGAAATTAGTGAAGATATGTAGTGTCTAACGCTAGCGCCATCTGTACTGTAATAATATTTGAGCTACACTTAGAACCGGTCGTATTATATCGCATATTAATATTCTGCACGCCACTTAGAGGTCATAGTTGACCCAGACAAAGAATTCTCACGGATGGTGGGGATAAGCGTTGGTGTTCCCCTATTTTACTCTCTCAGCATCCCCGCTGACGCACGTCATATAATACTGCAGAACGATAACCCAATCATTTCTGTGGAAGAGGGGCGGTAGAATAACCGGAGGGCGGGGAGGTGACGGGAGAGGAGTCCAACTCCACTATAGATCTCGGAATTCTTCTTCAGCTGAAGAAACCGGATCTTTTTACTCAAGCAGTATCTAATTCCGTCAATAGGTGGCTTCAAGTGTGACATACAGGTAGTTAGACAAGGGGAACAGTCTTTCATTTGAAATAGTTCTCTTGTTGTTTGAAGATAAGTTGGGGAAACACTGTAAGGTTTTCTGTGCAACATATATCCGAACGTAACCTTGGTATTTCTAGCAGGTAGTTCTATCTTTGGGCAGGGAATATAAGGAGATAAAAGAAGTCTGAAGTGGTTGGTGTGTGTGATTAGAATGGATAAAGTAAGGGTGGCTAAGAACATTTCTGTAAGCAAGGAGATCGAGGAAAATTGTGGAGACCCAGACTTAGATGGCGGTGAGACAGAGAGAATATTTTACTAGGGCTCAAAATGAACGTACAGAAGCAAAATTGAGGAAAATAGAGAGGAATAATACAGTGATTTTATTAACACACGTAGGCACGTGATGTTACAGCTGGCCCAGACTTTTAAAACAGTTATGGAATTTAGAGTACATACTGCTTTGACACGTTGAAACACATTTACTACAATAACCGATCGCAACACGGATTTATTTTACTGCCACTTGCAGATAAAGAATTTGAGAAATAAAATATCTATTTCATGCCAATCCTGGTCAAATGCAGGTATAATGAAAGTAGGTCGGTATTGAACTAATGTTGCCTAATGATATTGTTAGACAACGAAATGGTTTAATTTTTTAACACAAAGCTCGGGGGAGAATGTACGTAAAATTCCACGCAGTACATACCTCCTGCTTTGATAATTAAAAAGCTGCATTCTGTCCACACTTAGTTAGTTAGTTAGTTAGTTAGTTATTTAGATAGGGTGGGTTTCCCCATGCACCGCTACCAGTTTGATCTATTGTGTTTCCCTCTATGATATTCTACCAGTCTCTTTACCCTACCGATAAATGGTGCGTACCATCAGTCCCGCCGAGCAAGCGAGTTCGGCCACTTGCTTAGCGGTGTCTATAATGCTTCCCCCATCTATTAGAGGCCTTAGAGACTATTGTTGGGCGGGA
>NW_019719356.1:162024-167790 GCF_002891405.2 Cryptotermes secundus
TCTGTCCACACTTACTTACTTACTTACTTACTTACTTACTTACTCACTCATGGAGCTGAGCCCTTCTGGAGGAGCCGCCAATTCTGCAGCTACTTAAGAATTTCCCAGCATTTTATGGAACCCGAAGTTTCATTACCTTGTTCACAAAAGCCCTTCACTGGTCCCTATCCTGAGCCAGATCTATCCAATCCATACCATCCCATCCTATCCTTCTAAGATCCATTCTAATATTGTTCACCCACCTACGCCTTGGTTTTCTCTGTGGTCTCTTTCCTTCAAGTTTTCCCAGCAATATCTTCTACGCATTCCTCGTCTCCCCTATTCGTGCTATATGACCTGCCCACCTCATCCTGTCCACACAGTATATTTATATTTCGTTTAATTCTCAGAATGAAAGGGATTATTACCCTAAACAACATTAATCTGTTGGTCTTCCTAATGCAGCGTGTTTGCTGTGAGGAAGGAAATGAATTCTTAAATATTTAAATAAACTTCATAGACAAAATGGTTAATATCTGAAGACACGTGACGAATCGTTCGAAGATATTAACTCTAATAGCAATAATCTTATTCTTTCGTTTGGCTGCTCCAAAAGGCGATTCGAGACGGAGTACATAGAATAACATATAAGGAGAAGATCCAACATGAGACACACTGCAATTCAATATTTGTATCCCATGTTCTCAAGTTATTTAAATACGCCGTTTTAAATGTATAAATTAAAAGTCCATGAGACGAGATGGAAAAAAGAATGCAAATGGCGGTAAGAAGACAAATATTTTGTAACAAAGCTGCCATGAATAAAAGCACGAATATTTTGTTTTTCAGAGCAACTTAATTTTTTTATTGCTAGTGGAGTTGTACTAAGTCCCTTGTACTGCGGCCAATTCTGGCTTATTGTACCAGCCCCAGATGATAGGTGAGGGTGATTGTGCAGCAATTGGTGGAATGAAGATTGGCAGGGGAAACCGAAGTACTCGGAGAAAAACTGCCCCAGCGCCACTTTGTCCACCACAAATTCCACTTGACCATACTCGAGATCAAATCCGAGCCGCCGCGGTGGGAAGCCAGCGACTAACCGCTTGAGCTATGGCGCGGCCCGCAACAGCCTAAGTCTGGTTTAAAATTTAACCTTGAGCAAGTGCAAGGCTTTATCGCTACACCAACCTCATCAGTCAAATATTACATATACATAAAGGATTATACAGTTCCAAATACACTAATACAGACATGAGCAAATACAAGTCACGGAGGATGAGATGGACAAGCCATGTAGTACGAATGGGGTAATAGAGGAATGAATAGAGGATACCGGTGAGAAAGCCAAATGGAAAGAGACCACTAGGAATATTAAAGAATAGAAGAGTGGATAATATTAAAATGGATCTTAGAGTCATAGGTTGGGGTAATATGGACTGGGTTGTTCTGGCTCAGGGCAGAGATAAGTTGAGGGCTCTAGTGGACACGGGTTCCATAAAATGTTCAGAAATTCTTTAATAGTTGTGCAATTGGAGGCTTCCCAAGAAGGGCTCGTCTCTGTGGAGTTAAGAGACTATAGGAACATTGCGCCGGATTCACGTTATGAAGCGAGAGATATAGGAAAAATTGGTATTGGCTTATTTAAGGAAATATTCCATTATTTACACGAGATGATTCTGAAAACAACGAAAGTTCTCTTAATGAAGCCATCTTCTTGGTGGAAGTCGAACCATGTATCTCCAAAACACAATTCTCTTTACCAGAGAATTAAATCTTCCTGTTAGTCATAGTGTGGGAAGAGAAACTTTGAAGATGTTGGTTTGAGATTCTCAGAAACGTCAATGGGCTTATATGAACTAAACGGCGTTAAAATGAAAACGACCGTACTCTCTTGAACGCAAAAAGTCTGTTGAATCGGGAAAGAGGACCTGAAATGGGCGGGGCCAAAATAATGATTCAGGAAGAAGTAATTATCATTCATGAAAGACAATATATCTCAAGTCAGTATGTATGGAAAATATTGTTTCATGCAGACCCGTTGCTAGGGAACGACCGCGAATTAAGCAACTATACAACAGCCATACCTGGGCTCCAGTCCGTAAACAGCAAGACAAGACCAGCGTTTTCTGTGTGGTCCGTGCAGAAATGTTTTAAGCAGGACAAGTTAGAAGTTGAAGTTAGTTAGATAAGAGCTGGGGTTCAGCTGTTGTGAGCTGTTGCTGTGAGAAACTAGTAGCTGAGGCAAGGGGTACAGTTCAGGAACCCAGAGAAAAGGGAACGTCCGCCGTTGAAAGCCGCTACAAAGCAACGGCTGATGAAGACTGTAACAGACTGAGGAGACCTATTGTGTAGAACAGTGAGAGCATAATCCTTGTTTGTAGTTAGCAGTTCTAAGAGTTTAATAAATCCTATTATAAATCCAAACCCCGTCTACAGTCACTAAGATCGTGACAGATGTTATCAATATCTCAGATTTTCTAGTATCGAAAGTCGGAATTAAATGTAACTAATGACTTGAAACGGATGTGGAAGGAAACGACAGTGACCTAATTTGTACTGAAGTAATGAGAAGCTTACATAAAACATTCGGTCGTTTTTAATTCGGTTTCACACATATCAAACTTTTTTCCCGTTATTTGCTACGAATTTATATCTCAATGTGTAACCTATGTTATTAGGTCCTGTGGCGTCAGGCCATCCAAAATACAAACCAATTTCGCGTTTCTATTAAAAGCAGTTCAATAAAGCGGTATAAAGTGAATTTCCATGTGATGTGTGCCAAAAAAAACCACAGGCTCTAATACTGAATATCAAAGGAATATGGATATTTTTGTTTAAAGGTCATTTAAAACAAACAGAACATTATAAACAGGAACATTCTGGAAGTGTATGACGAGCTGTTCCTTTCCGTCCCACGAAAATCTTCACAATATAGTTGTATTATACTGAAAGCGAAGAAGTAATCCTTGCATATAAAAGGCCAAGGACTGAAATCCTTCAGCTATTTTTTCTTTTTTAACGAGGCTGGCAGTGTCGAGACTATGTAGATGTACCTTATCACACAGTTAAGAGAGACCTTTGCCAAAATAATTGTTATAGATAGCAGCGTTGTTTATTTCACGTTGTTGCCTCGTCAAGTTCAGTATCTTGGTATAAATTTGGCTGTCATTATAGAATTATTACCATACTCCTCTTCAAATATCGACGGAAGTAACAGTGGACAATATTGCTCCAGTGTACATAACGCCCAAAAGCAGACAACCGATAATAAGCTGATCAAACATAATTCCTTAAAACTTAATTTTCAAATTTCTGAGCAGAGAAATAAAGGAAGATTCTGTAACATGTTTGCTCAACGTAAGAATTGTGAAGTCCGCAGGGACAGCTGTTGCTAGAGAACGGCTCTGCAAACACACCAGTCGCTAGGAAACAGATTAGTAACACGCAATAATAGAGTACCTGGGAAACGGTGTTCTCTCTACTCGGTTCGTGCGATAGCTATGTAATACAACAATGGGATAACTGTTGGGAGAGGTATTTTCTATGCGGTTCGTGTTGAGGTTATACAACGAGAATTGGCTGCGATTACGAGAGAGTCTTGAGACGGCAGTTAGAAGATAAGAAGTTAGTTGGGAGAGAGTCGCTGGCCAGTAAGGACGTGAACATGGAAGCTGAGGAAGCTACTGCTTTGGAAGCCGTTACCAGGCGATAACCGGTGAAGATATGAGAAGACTTTGTACATGCTGTAGTGAACTGCAGTGTGTCTGTGTGAATTAGCGTTAGCGCTATAGTTAATTGTAGTTACGAATTGTGTGTATAAGCGTTCAAAAAATTCCATTACCAATCCAACCCAAGTGACAATACTGTATTTAAATAGAAAAATAATTTAATTTACACGAAAATGTGATAAAGAAACTGAGGAATAAATTTTAGATGCGATCTTCAGTGGGAAACAGAAATGATTTCACCCAAGTAATGAATCCTTAGCAGACTTCTTGAAAAATTCACAACATATTAATTTAAATACAAAAATTTACTGAAAAAGAGAACTAGCGGGGATACACGACACTGAAGGCTATGATCGGGAATTGCCAACGTTGGGCAGACATTGTACAAAATTATTCACGATGTGACCGCGTAATATACAGCGCTGTAGAAAATGTCCGGCCATTGTTGGCGACAGACAGTCATTGTTAGCAATGACTGGACGATAGACGACATTGGGCGAATTCAGCCTGCGACAATAACAGTAATAACAAGAAATTTTGAGAAGAACGTATCGCCTACTTTCCTTAGATAAGATAGTGATAGATAGTGATAGTGAGATTAGATAGTGTCTTAGATAAGACACGGATCTCAAAGGAAAAGAAAAAATTACTGGGACATAAACACACAGACAAATAATGATATTATATAACTAGTAAAGATCCGTTGTCCAGCAACAGAAGGGGGGATACAGATATAGATGGACAGACACGAAAGGATACACAGACAACAAAGTAACATAATTATTATTAGAGGGGGTGGGTTTCCCCATGCACCGCGACTAATAGTCTATTGTACGTCCCCCTTTGATATTCTACCAGTCGCCATACCCTGCCCATACTGGTGCTCGCCATCAGCCCCGTTCAGCCAGCGAGGCTGGCAGTGGTTCCTGATACTTCCCCATCTACCGGAGGCACTGGAAACATGTCTCCTAGAGACATGAGGATCTTTTACGTGCCGTAAATCTACGACACGGGACCCACGGCTTGTTCCCTGAATTTTTCCGCCCTTAAAATTCCACGACCTCCGCCAGGTTTGAACCCGCGTGCCTTGAGCCATGAGGTGGGAACGTTACCCCTAGACTAAGGAGGCCGCTCAAGTAACATCATACGCCCCTTTATTTTCTTCAAAAGGAGGAAAATAGGCCAAGAAACCGTTGAGAAACAACAACAATTTGAGTTTTCTGGGTTGAACAATGTTCTTGTAACTCTAACAGTCTTCTTTGGTGTTTTACCTATTCCCATATCCCGCGCTAAAATTCAATTTTATCTCGTTCTTTCCTACCAATCTTCTCAGTTTGGATACTCATCTGTGATGTTCAATATCTCTGACTGATCTCATCTGTGACTGCCAATACTTTCGTTTATAATCCATTATATTCTGCCAGGGGTATTAAAATTCCCATGTCCTTTCGTTCTTTCTTTTATCTCTCTTCTCTCGAGTCTTACATCGTGCGGCTGCGCTAACCCTCCATAGTACGGAAACATTGGATACAAATTTCTATGTCACAGCCGGTTGGATGCTGACTTCCTTGCACGGACACTCGGATACAGCCCCGGATGATATTATGTGGGATTCGTGGTGGATGAAGTGGTAATGGAACAGATATGTTTTCCGCTTTACTTGGTTTTCTTCTGTTCATCACCGTTTCACCATTATTCCACACTCCTCTGTGACGTGTACTGATCAGGCAGCACATTATCACGTCCTCTGGCATTAAGTTTCCGGCTTCTTCTCTGACCTAAAATTTGTCTGGTTACAAAATAAGGAAGTTAAGCTTGTAGATACTTACCAAGATTTCGGAGCAAACTTCTGACTCCATGTTCAGGGTTGCAAGATGAACATACAAGATTCCCCAGTAACTTTAATATCTAACTACAAAACTACACGGTGTCATATCCCAGACGCCAATAACCTTCATGTTTATCGAGGTCTCGAGAACTTTGAATCTCAGGCAGTGGACCGTGTCTCGCAACCACGGGCCAATAATCTGCCCCCCCCCCAACCCCCCTCGGCAGTGTG
>NW_019719356.1:167859-221951 GCF_002891405.2 Cryptotermes secundus
GGGTTGAGCGGCGCGGGGCGAGGGGGTGTGGTCTGGCAGTATTGATTCTAGGACACGCTACTCCCAGCCTCCGCACACGTGGAGCAGCGACCAGGCCCGCCGCAATTACAGGGAATTAGGACAGGTCTTTGCATAAAATGAACGCGTAATGGGGAGACCATCTCTATACATCTTGCTGGATCTTTGTAACTACCGAATATATTACAATGAAATTTTAAACCGCCAGATCATCGCACTTAATGACGGTGACCATGAAATTTATAGTTTTCTGGATTGAGATGATCTTGGTTTTGCAGATAGGTACTAATGTTTCGGAGGAATTTGCTGCCTCTGTCTTCACAGTAGAAGATTGTCACTTTACCACGAAGCCTGGTTGATAGTTTCCAACTAACGGGAGAAGTCTGGTGCTTCCATCATCAGGGTAGAAAGGCGGTTAGTTCTTCACGTAGTCCTGTAGATAAATATCAACTTTTCGGAGGAATCTGTTGCAACCATCTTCATTGTAGTAGAAATATTCACTTCTTCATGTAGCCTAAACTTCTATCAGTCTCCTGTCCAATGGATACTGGTCTCTCAGTCTCTCTGGGGATAAAATGGCCGTGGCATGAAGTTGAACTGTCACCCTCATCCAGTACCCAGGGCTTGACTGCATTTACATACACTTCAGCTCCTCTGTGTGTTTTCATGGCGATGTGTTTAGAAAGGCACAGGGACATGTTTCGCTAAATATTAATATGGAGAGGAAATAAATGTACAAACCCTGAAAAGAGGACTACAAAGGAAATTTAGGTTCTTGTCAATATTGTCATGATTTTTGACTACACACATGGTCTGGATTGGTAACTGGATTTACTGGACTCATACCTACAGGTAACTATAACAGTATCACGGATCTACACACTCTACAAATTAGTGTACTGCACACATAAAGTCTTCTATATCTTCGTTACACTTTGTTAGGTAACGGCTGCCAACAATGTAGATTCCTCAGCTATGGTACCGGCTGAGGACTGTCTCGAACTAATGACCGCGAATGTCCTTGTACTTTATTGCTGGCGGCTTACCACCAATCAGTTCTTTTTGGCGCTAAACCTCTTCGGTTCAGGACCAGAGATTTTTTTAATGAACCCTTGTGGTCATAGTCCTTACAAGAGGATAAGTTTGTCTCTTATGAACATGTTTGGCCTTTGTCCAGTGTACGTATAGCACATATAGCGTGTTATTGTCCTCTGGTAGTACAAGCTTTGTAAAGCAGATCATGCCTATCTTATTTATCTTACGTTCTAAGGCTCTCGCTATATAGCCTCAGCACGGACCGCACCGAAAACACCGCTTCCAAAATTTCTTATATTGCTTTCACGGTCCGTGGCCTAGCGATGACTCCCTTTTTGATCAAGCCGTCGCCACGCAACGGATAATACGTAGGAAGTTATATCACAATGTGATAATGAATATTCCGGTTGAATAAGAGGGGCACTGAGAAGAAAGCAGTCTTCTGGGATTTGGCACCGTGTATAAGTGGTGTTAACCGACGTTTCGGAGGAACGTATCGCCTCCATCTTCAGGGTAGAAGAAAAAGTATAAGAAATCTGCAAGCGACAAGACCGTGAGAACGGTAAAAGCAGTAAAACGGTAAAACGGTAAAAAACGTTAAAGCTTATGCTTTTACCGTTCTCACGGTCTTGTCGCTTGCAGATTTCTTATACTTTTTCTTCTACCCTGAAGATGGAGGCGATACGTTCCTCCGAAACGTCGGTTAACACCACTTATACACGATGCCAAATCCCAGAAGACTGCTTTCTTCATAGTCACCGCCGTGAAAGCCTCAAATCTTACAAGAGGGGCACTGTTTCGTGACAGGAAGTAAACAAACGTGAATTACATATCAGTGTAAAGCGATGAAACTGACGAGAAACGATCACTACGGAGAGGTGAGCTCTTGCAGACACGGTAATGGAACTATGGAGGGAATGAAATTAGGGTAATTTCTTGGCAGAAAATAAACAGATGTGCATTACTTTTTATTGTATCCGGGCGCGGCTGACACAACGTAGTTGGTTGCGACTCTGTACCATTTCCCCTGCCTCGTTACATAACGGGCACGCTGACAATTTGCCACCCACCAGTCTCAGAACTTCATTTGAGAATGTAGCCCGCAGAAGAAATCTCGTTAAAATCTTCCCCTCCAACAAACACGACACTTGGCCACAAGCCTTGATTGCCTGATCTCGATTTTTTCCTCTTGAAGCCGAGGTAGCGATCTGCTCACAGTTTTTATTAGCTACAGAGCGCCTTCTGTAGGCGTCACGACGCTTAAATATCACAAGGGCGTTTATATTTGTGACAACACTGAACAACACAATTCTCTTTTTTTTTTAGATGCCTAATTGAAAGTTGATGCATAGTGGTTTATGTTCTTCCTTCGTGTTATGGTTAGCCTAGTGTTGGGGCCCATACCGAAGACCAGTAAAAATAAAATTTGTCCCAGTTCTTAACCAATGAAGGACCTCCTATATGGTCTAGGGGTCAGAGTTCCTGGATAGAGATCCAGAGGTCCCGGGTTCGATTCCCGGAACTACTAGATTTTCTGAAAACTAGTGGGTCTGGAACGGAGTCCACACAGCCTCGTGAGGATAAATGAGGAGCTATTTCAAGGAAATAGCGACTCCGGTCTAGAAAACAGAGATTAACGGTGGGGATCCGTTGCACTGACCACGTGACCCTCTTTATCCGCAAAAGTTGGCATTAACTTCGCCTATAATCGGTGGTCATCGGTCGGTATAGTTCGCTTGCGGGCTACAGGCCACGGAGTTCAGTTTTTCTTAACAAATGAAGCACTACGCCATGAAGACATATGGAGGAGTCGATGTATAGATGTACGTATTCTTGGCCTGGCCACTACTTGGAGTTGAGTGACCACCTACACGTCACGGCCGTTTTGCACCCAAAGAGCTGGGCGGGCCCTAGATTCGGTCTGGACGAAGCGGAGAGGAGAAAAAGCATACCCATACCGGGAACCCTCAGCCTTCCAGTCTGCAGCCAGAACCGTTATCATGCAAGTAAATTATTTTTTTTTTCTGTGAATTCCACGAAGGTTGCTGAAATAAATAGAAAAATGTAGGGAGACCACAGTGAATTATTTTTTAAAATGTTTTTTTTTATTCTGAAAACCAACGAAATAACGACCTTG
Organism: Cryptotermes secundus; assembly: GCF_002891405.2. Lineage (NCBI taxonomy): Eukaryota > Metazoa > Arthropoda > Insecta > Blattodea > Kalotermitidae > Cryptotermes > Cryptotermes secundus. Next base: position 171,050 of record NW_019719356.1, read on the forward strand.
CAAATCAAGTATTTCAATTCAAAAAGAAAGATTAGTTTTTCATTTTTAACCGCACTCCTTAGGAAACTAGAAATATTGCTATTTCATTTTCATATAAAGCAGCAAAATTATTGGGTTTATAAGAACCTAGATCATTTTGGCCCCCTGAATTGAAATATGACAGAAATGTGTTATATAATTTTCAACAAAATATGCGAAACAGAGATCTCATTCCATTATGCACTCATTTCGTTTAGCTAATTAAAAGAACTCGCAATGAACTAATACAGAATTGAATGACACATGGAAAGGCGTACCAGGATTAATGTTTAAATGTTCATTATAAAGCATCCTCCATTTTTGTCAGGTTTATTCGTCGCTCGGCTAATTGAGAAAACTAACAGCTTCAGCATATTAAGCTAACGTGATTGCAAACCGGATCATTACTGTGTGGGCGGTTTCCTGATTATCAATGAAATCGCTTACAGCGAACAAACTAAAACTACGCATTAATTATATATTAAATTGTATCGTAATTTTAAAGAAATAAATTTCCACGTTGCTAGTATGGAGTTGTTTCATGAACGGCACCAATATGACTACAGGAATAAAAAACAATTGAAATGCAAATCAACCTATTCAGTCTTCTAGCTACGTACACACTTCTGCCACCAATTACGCTATAATAAGCAAAAAAAAAAAAAAGGCACACTACTCACACAATAAATTGATCTAGCTTTCCGATGTGTTGAGTTAAATATTGTCACGTGTTGGGTATGTAACGCGACAAATATTTTTTTTTATTGCTAGTAGGGTGGGACTAAGTCACTTGTACTGCGGCCAATTCTGGCCTATTGTACCAGCCCCAGATGATAGGTGAGGGTGATTGTGGAGCAATTTGTGGAATGAATATTGACAGGAGAAACCGAAGTACTCGGAGAAAACCTGCCCCAGCCTCGGGATCGAACCCGGGCCTCCGCGGTGGGAAGACAGCGACTAACCGCTTGAGCTCTGGCGCGGCCAACAACTCTTATCTCTCTAAGATCCATTTTAATATTGTCCCACCTACATTTTGGCCATCCCAGTGGTCTCTTTCCTTCTGGCTTTCCCACCAATATCCTATATGCGTTCCTCTTATCACCCATTCGTGCTACGTACCATGCCCATCTCATCCTCCTTGACGTCATCATTCTAATTATACTTGGAGAAACAAACAAATTATGAAGCTCCTTATTATGCAGTTTTCTCCAACCTCCTGTCACTTCATCTTCGGTCCAAATATTCTCCTCAACACCCTGTTCTAGAACACCCTCAGTCTATGTTCTTCCCTTAATGTCAAAGACCAAGTTTCACACCCATACAGAACCACAGGGAAAGTTATACGTCTGTATATTCTCAAGCACGGTCGCAATTTTGCCTACTGAAACCAGCCTCTGAACATGTGCTTGTGTGTCTGCTGCCTAGCCTGCCTTATGAAGCTGGATTGTGCTGCTACCTAGTGAGATACATAAAAACCTATTAAGTCCATTACAGCTGTTTTACTTCATTTGTGACCTATTTATTCACTCTCCATCGTATTAAAACGTTAAAATGAAATGATGAAATTTTCTATTATATACGTCAATGGTTCCTCTGTTGGAACTCAGAGAATGCAAAGATATTAAACACAGAATAGACAGAGAGTGAGAAGACTGAGAACAGAGAATGGACCAGAGATAACAATCTAACAGCAAACATGTCAACTCACGGATCTTCGTGATAACTTCCCCCTTACACAGGAAGGCTGATGTTTAACAGAGCCAGTGTTCTCGGATATTGGACAGGCTGGAGTAGAGGTAGCCCGAAGGAAGCTGTGATCATTTCGCAGGCGGATAATGGATTGTGAGGAGAATGTTGGCCGTTATTAAGGTTAAGGGGTTTGGATGACGCAGGTGGGAAAAATGGGAATTCTAGGAAGTTATAACACATTCCGAAGTCGAGGCACATTTCGTGGGAAATTGAAAGGGGCAACGGGGTGAACAAGTAAAGGGCCACAGAATAAAGGGAACCTTGCGTTCTTCGTGCAAGGCGAAGGAAGAAGAAACGGCATTTTGTTCATACCTTTGTATATAGTCACTTCCGACTTGTTCCTACAGTCACATTTTCTTCTAAACTTAAAAATTTGAAGAAATACGATATAGTTATTTAATGGCTGAAGGATCTGAGAATCAGGATTCGTTTCCCGGCTAGGGCAGAGGGTTTTCCATAGCTTTAAAACCAGTTCTGTCTCTCAACCACCCTCCTACACAACGGATTCAGTGAGTTCTTTCACCAGGGTTAAATCGGCTGGGTCGTGAAGCTTGCCATCACCTTCATATGATGCCGAGGTTCAGGATTGTGTGGAGCTATACCTCCACTATTCTACATATCTTAATAACGCCGTGTTTTATTGATTATAGAGAGAAATAACTTATATGTTAAATACAACTCGTTCGCTGTGAGAAGAATATGACCTTCAGCAATGTGACGTAGTGCAGTCTGGAAGAAGTTTACTGAAGTTTCGGAGAAACGTAATGCCTCCATCTTCAGGATAGAAAGGTACTGCCAGCAAGCGAGTAAGTAAGAAACAAAGAGCAAGTTGAATTCTATGCTGTTACTTTCTCGTTTTTGCTTGTTTGCTCTTCCGGCTTATTTATACATCCTCCGAAACATTCCTACCAGACTACACGGCGTTACATACTGAGCCGATTGGCATAGTAGTAACTCTCCAATTTCGTATTACAGAGGTGAACATTTCGAGTCTAGGCCGGGAAATGTGTTATTTTACTTGGTCTTTCGTTGTTTTCCTCAGTTTATCCGGGAAAGTGGAGGGACAGTGCAGCCATTAGGCCTCAATCACGTCCTTCCAAATCCCTTCCATATTAACACCCATTTTCCTATTCTTCGATGCTGTACAGACTAAGCACTATCGATGTCGTGCAGGCCGAGCCATAGCTCAAGCTGTTAGTTGCTGGATTCCCTCCGCGACGGCCCGGGTTCGATCCCGGGTGTGGTCAAGTGGGATTTGTGGTGGACAAAGTGGGGCTGGGACGGGTTTTCTCCGATTACTTCTGTTTCCCCTGCCAATCTTCATTCCACCAAATTCTCCATCATCATAATCACCCGGGGCAGACTACAATAGGCCAATCAGTGGCCGTCGGGCCGAGTGGACCCAGTTGGACTCCACCCCCCCCCCGCAACAAGGGAATTAAAAAAAATCGATGTGGCGTAACAGCCCACAAAAATAAAGAGGCAACACGTTTCTGGGGAGGGCTGTTTTCATAGTTACCGCCATAAGCATGTCACACATGTTGATGTATTTAGATTTAAACCCACATTAGTATCCGCAGAAAAGGACCCAAGGTCAGTGGAGTTTACAGAATCGCAAAAAGAATGCAAGAGGAAAGTTTCTATATTTTTACGCTTTCGGATGCCAGTCACGTGCATTTAATCATAAGAAGACAACGAGGCTTCACCGTTGCTATAAATAACATCTGGAAATCATCTTGCTCAAGAGCTGGAAGCATATATGGGCCCCTGCCATAGAGTTGTTAAACATATCAGTAATGGGGAATCCCAGCATGTGTGCCAACTCCATGAGTCACAAGAGCAGCCATTGATCACAATCCCTACTCTCATTATTGTCATGGAAATTTTGCCATTGATACATACGACACAACTTTTTTTGGTTATTAAACATTGATATATCAACAGAAACACTTGAGGAGTTCTGTTTATATTACGGTTAAGTTTCAGTTAAAAACTAAAGAATTATAAAGCTTTTAAAACAATTATAAAGCTATATCGCGTAGTCCGTATAGTGACTGGCTACGGGCTGGACGACGGAGGGTATCGGAGTTCGAGTCCCGGTAGTGTCAAGAATTTTCTCTTCTCCATGTCTTCCAGACCGGCTCTGTTGCCCAACCAACCTCTTATTAGAGGGTACCAGGGGCTATTTCACCGGGGATTAAGCGGCCGGGCCGTGAAGCTGAACACTCACCTCCAACTAGTACCAACTTCAAGAAAATGCGGATCTAAACATCCACTACTCCATGCGTCTTCATGGCGTAGTGCTCAATTCGTTAAGCACAAGGACAACTTTATCTCTTAAAGCTATTTCATAAATCATATTATCGCCTGCAAGAAACTCATATCCTCGGTATATAAAAATGTATAACAAACGAAAACAACTCCGTAGACCGTAGTCCGCAAGCGAAATATACCGACCTAGCGACCGGAATTTGTCGGCGAAGTTAGTGCCAACTTTTGCGGATAGATGGTGTCACGTGGTCAGCGCAACTGATCCCCACGGCAGTTAATTTCGGTTTTCTAGACCGGAACCGCTATTTCCTTGAAATAGCTCCTCAATTGTTCTCACGAGGCTGAGTGGACCCCGTTCCAGACCCACTACTTCTCAGAATGTCTGGTAGCGTCTGGTATCGAACCCGGAACCTCTGGAACTGTAGCCAAAACTCTGACCACTAGACGACAGAGTCAGTCAAAAATGCATGTACAGTCACATAAAAACTCCAAAATTACGGAATTTTGAGTTATCACAGCAACGAACTATTGAGCGTTAATAAGCTGCGTGGAAGAATATTTGTAGTGAATGATGAATAAGCGAACAGATTTTGTTTAGTGTATTGTGCTTAATCTGTGAGCACTGATTGTATTTACAAATGAGACAGTTTCCGCTTGATTGTTTATGCGTGTTATTAGTGACAGATGGCGGAACGCCGGACGTGTCATTATCTAAAATGTAGGACTAAGAAGGAAGGAGGAACGAACCGGAAAATTTAATAGTACGAAAGTTTATACGACACATTAATGAGACTTCCCGTTGAATTATCAACGGGTGTTACACTAATGATGTCCATTAAATTTATCTTCCGTTTTTCTTGGGGGAAAAATGAGATGTGATGAACGGAATTTGAATCAGTTTCTGCTGAACACATCTTAGATAAGTCATGGGATGAATTACATCTCTGAAGAACGAAATTAAGCAGTTTAATCACACTCAGGGGGGAAAAAATCAGTACGTACCTCACAGAGAACACATTACTTGCCGATTACAGAGACTAATCAGTTAACGGAAATAATCTTTGTGTATTAAGAGAATAGTACGAAATATGTAAATACGTTGTGTGGGAAAATTTGAGATTTTTTTAAAGTTAAAGCAGGTGGTAAAGACAGAAACGACAGTTCTTTAAAGGATTAAGTCATTCGGCCAGTTTTTACTTTGCGTTTTTTCTAGAACTCTTCTAATCCTTTTAGCTGGAAGATTAAACACGAATCTTAGTGGTGGATTCTGATACAGAACCACTTTCCCGTAACCTTAAAGGTCTGCGCAGTGACCTCACACACATTTAGAGGGAGAAATGTGAGATTGTGCGTATGCGCAGAGCCCTGTAAGCGGGCGACAAGACACAATAAAGAAGAATACATGGAGAATGTTATTCACAGGGATATGACGGCGCCTATTCCGGTAGAATTTCGCTAATGTTTCGGAGGAACACACTGCCTTCATCTTCAGTGACGTAAATTTACACAACGAGTAGCCAGCGATTAAAATAACAACAAATAGAACCTGTCACAGACCTCCGAAACATCGGTGAACTTGTACCCGACTAAATGGAGTCACATCCAAAAGACAAAATAAACTAGAAGGAAATGTAGGACAAGGGGAAAACTAAAAAAATAAAGTTTATGGAAATCCGTTTGGAAAACCCGAAAGAAAGAGACAGATCGTAGATAGGAACTAGTATTCATTTACATTTAGTGCAGAAGACTCGTTGAAATCAACGACCAACTTAAAGTACTTCCACTTCATTTATGTAGTGTGCCTTTGATGATCGGATTTGTTGTTATCTTTGATATAGCCCGTGACTACACCTTACATGTCATTAGTACACACACATACTAGTGTTCAGTCACGTCTTCAATGCCGTTGCTTGGTAGCGGCTCCCAACGGCGGACGTTCTCCTTCCTTTGGGTTAACAAACTGTTCCCGTGCCTCAGCTACCAGCTTCTAACAGCAACAGCTCACAACGACTGAACCTCAGCACTCCTCTAATTCATTCACTAACTCACCAACCAGCTTATCACAAATTGACTAATTCAGCTAACTGTCCCTGTTCATTTGTTGCTGTTTACTGTCTGCTGCCTAGTAACGGCCTTTGTATAGTTGCTTATTTCGCGGTCGTTGCCTAGCATAGGGTCTACATGCCGAAACATTGATATAGAAAACCTATAAGTTATTGGCTGATTCCAAAGAAAGGCGACATTTATAACAAACGAGAAGTTCTGGGAATATCTAATAGTCCGCTTTCCTATGATAAGACACGAACTGCATAGAGAACTAAAAATTAAGGGGGACACCCACAGACAGCAAGGTGATCTCATAAGCCTCCTTCTATTTTTTAAAAATAAGGAAAATAGGCTGAAAATACAAATGCAATTTCGAACAGGAATATTTGGAAGAAATGGTAAAGTTTAGAGGTTTCCTACTATAAAGAGAGACGTGATCCATATATATATATATATTTAGAATATAACACCGTTGCTATTCAAGTACAAGGTACGGGCACTGCATTTCGATGTAAGTAAATGTTAGAAATTATCCCTGAATCCGTAACTGATTCTATACATCTACTATCCGATCCTTAAGATGAATGTAATGTTCCTCCGAAACGTCGGTGAGCCTGTGCCGGAATACATGGCGTCACAACCCAGAAGACCGTGCTCATTAAAATGGCAATAAATTGGTGGGATTAGCGTTCGACAAATTGTGACTACAGGGGGTTTTCTCCGAGTACTTCCGTATCCTGGGCCAATCCTCACTACACCAAACTCCACCATCGTCATTTATCCTGTCATCCGACGGTATGTCCTCGCTTCTGACATTGCCCTTAAATTCGTTCATCAATGGCTATACAGCCCTTTGTTGGGCCTTGGACGCCTTTTCAGTTTCATAATCCTATACAAAGTCGGTATAATTACTTTGACGGGGGATCAGCCCGTCTCAAGAACGCTACCTACGTGTACACACAGGACAGCATAAACACAGAGTAAACAAACATAGACGTACACGCCTCGAGTGGGATTTGAACCCACGACCCCAGTGCTCGAGCAGGCAAAGGCGGTTCAAGCTTTAGACCGCTGGGCCACTGAGATCGGTCACCGTGCTTAAATAATAAAAAGGTAAAGCTATACGTGCGTGGGATGTCGATGTATGAAGAGACAACCACTTGTTGAACTGTACTATAATACTTATTATAGTTGCACAGTATATACAGATGAACTTCGGTTTGAAGAACTGAAGATACTATTAGTATAGTACTAACAACATTACTGCTTGCAACACCACACCACACCTTTCTAGCCCAAGTCAAAGTCAAAGTCAAAGTCACATTGCGACTGACGGTCAGTCAGTCAGTAAGTCTTGGTGTCGAGCCCCATTTGGGGCTCATGACCAGATATTAATTATTATCGTTTGACAGTTACGGTCTTGTTTTTGTGGGGCGCCTTCTCTGACGAGAGTACGGGTCTGTCTTTTGTATATGCTGCTGGCCCTTGCCAGCTCTCTTTTACTCGGGTCCAAGTCCCTTGGGACTCGCGACAATATTTTACTGTCTCAGAATTGAAACTTCCCTTTTCGTCGCCTCCTACGACTCGCAGGGTCACGGTGGAGGTAGTCGAACCCGCCTCCACACGGAGTACTCACACCTCTCTATCGCCATATCTTCCTCTTATATAACATTGCATCGGACCACATAGAAAACATCGCTGTCCGTATTGTTGTGGGGTTTGCCTAGCAATACCTGAGCTGTCACTGTAACGTTTGATTGAATGTGGGCAGTTCCCACACCTGTAACAAGCCGTGAAATTCCATAGGGTTGTGAGACGTCGAGGCTCCCACATTCTCTAGATAACCTGATCACAGATGGCGGTGAAGTTGTCAACCTTACTCCACGGTAGGCCTTTAGCCTCAGGAACACTCCTGGTACTCATATATGTTAGAAGCTGAGGGCAACAGTGAGGCCGGAAGGATTATGTCAATTGAAAAAATCCACCTCATCGGGACTCGAACCCACGACCTTTCGACTTTTAACATAGTTCCTCAACCAACTACGCTATGGTGTACCCCCGCCCTTAAATAATATAGAAATTAAGTGCAATAATGTCGAGAGTTTCTGTTGATTATTCTATCGACTTAAGCGAGACACAGAACTTCTGTGCAGCGTCTCTTTAACCCGGGTCACGTAGGAGTCCCACATCTCAAGAATCCGTGATCGCGTTGGTCAAATCCAGACTTCAATTACGCGCTCTTGTCGATTCTGAATAATATGACATGGGCTCTCAAGTGCGCGAAATTATGTAGGCCAGCCAGGATGGTGTTGAGGTATTCTAACGACTTCGCCGTGCATAACAATAATAATAATAATAATAATAATAATAATAATCTTGATGACTAATAATTTACGTCGAAATCCGAGGCCTTGTGTAAAATTTCGTAACAAACTGCTTTATACTGTGAGAAGCTGTTACTCCAATGACCAAACCCATATAGGAAGACCACCCATTATCAGCTCTCTTTCTTACTTTCTCACTCCTGGAGCTGAGCCCTTCTTGAGGAGCCGCCAATTCTGCAGCTACTCAAGAATTTCCTAGCATTTTATGCAACCCGAAGTTTCACCATCGTGTTCACAAGAGCCCTCCACTGGTCCCTATCCTGAGCCAGATTTATCCAATCCATACCATCCCATCCTATCTCTCTAAGATCCATTCTAATATTGTCCACCCACCTACGCCTTGGTCTTCCCTGTAGTCTCTTTCCTTCTGGCTTTCCCACCAATAGCCTATACGACTGCTAATTAAACATATTCGCAACTACTATCGACCTGCATAGACCGTTTCCGTTATGCGCAACCTTAGCGCGCGCCATGTCATAGTGACGAAGAACCCCGGAGGATAATATTACGGTGGATAATAGAGAAATGCAATTCGGTGACACAGCCAAAGTGGTGGGCTCTTGTGAATACGGCAATGGACCTTCGGGTACTACACAACGTTGGGTGATAAAGAAAGAGTAAGCTTCATGAGGTATTAAAAAAAGTTGTCTCTGTGCTTAATCAGTTAAGCATTATGCCATGAAGGCGTATGTGTGAATGGAGGTATAGCTCCTCACTAGATGGAGGTGAGTGATTCTCGTCTCGGCCGCTTTGTCTACGGGGAAAGAGGCCCAGATACTCGGTGGACAGGAGGCTGGGTGGGCCCCATATTTGATTTGGGCTGTGTGGAGAAGAGAAAAATCGAAACCGAACCGTCCAGTCCGTAGGCCATCGCTATATCAACTGATCTGTCTCATCTCTTCCATGGAGGTAAGTACGTAAAAAAGAAAAGCTATCCTTGTCACAGGCCATGAAGGCCCATAGGGTTGTGAGACGCTGAGGGTCCCACATTATCTAGACCAGGCATGTCAAATTCAACTTGTACAGAGGGGCACCTCAGCCCTATAAATAATAGTCCAGGGCCGCACTTCAAAATAGCTATATACATTAGATTTTGATACAAGGAAATTTAATTCTATTTATTATTTAGGAATAGTTTCAATATAATTATGTAAAGTGGAACACTTATATTTTGCTCACAAATCAAACATGTAATTTTACCTTCTTGTCTTCTGGTCTGTTGGAAAATTGTCTTTACAAAATATATTTCTACTAAAATTGTAATATTGATTTTAATATCAATTAGCTCTAAAAGTTGAAGGGCCGCACTTTGTGGCTATGGGGGCTGCATGTTTGACACGGCTGATCTAGACAATCGGCTCAAAAATGGCGGGAAGGTTGTCAGCCTTACGGATTTTGTTCAATTGACCTAATCTTTCCAGCCGCAGTATGGACTTCCATGGAGGTACTTACTTAATGGTTAATACTTCATTTGTTTTTATGTAATTTAAATGAGTGTGTAAAGGAGGATAATTAGAATCGCTTTCTGAGTCATCAGTGAACTTAGAAGCCTTTCAAAAGCTTCAAACCATTGACTCGCCATCAGATATTAGCACGATACAGTGGGCCATGATTACAGACGCTGCTCGCATGCAATTAATAATAGGAGTGCTGTAATAGCAATCACAACCCTTCTCGTTCAGCTCGGAAGCTCGTCTACAGAAGCTGTAGTCGTAAACTGGCGTATTCATCAACGGCGTCGACGTGTCTTGTCCAATAATTCAGCCTGCCTGCCTGCATTCAATGAGGTTTGTATTTAGCAACATGTAACAGATATCACATATAGTAATCATCAGCAGTGAAACGCATATATTAAGAATTAAATATGGAACCCATCTGTGTTAATCTAAGATCAAGGGAAAATGTAACCGAACACGCTGAAGCATAGCGTAAATGAATAGAATTTGTTGATTTCAAGTGAACATAAGCCGCGCCATAGCTCAAGCGGTTAGTCGCTGGCTTCCCACCCCGGCGGCCCAGGTTCGATCCCGGGTCTGGTCAAGTGGGATTTGTGGTGGACAAAGTGGCACTGGGGCAGGTTATCTCCGAGTACTTCGGTTTCCCCTGTCAATCTTCATTCCACCAAATTCTCCATCGTCATAATCACCGGGGGCAGGTACAATAGACCAATCAGTGGCCGCCGTGTCCAGTGGATGCAGCTGGACTCCACCTCCCATTAAGTTTAGGCCGATATTTTGGGCGGTATGCAGTGTGAGATACTGAACTAGGTCCAAAGCTCCAGCCTGTTCCTACTCAGAGAAAACTGAGGAAGACTGTGCTAAGGAGAGGTGCTTTTGAGGTTATGAATTGCACTCCGCGAGTTGCATAATGAGCTCCAGTTCCATCAGGGCATTGCAAGGCGACCGCCGAGCAGCTGGAATTACAAATAATTTCCAAGAGGAAACTTGTGTGTGTTCGTGGTAACGATTTTTAACGTATTTAACTAGGAAAACTACAATTCTACTGTATTTATACGGAATGCTCTGATGTGAACATACGGACGTAGGGGCAATGAAGTCTACTGAAGGTTTCTCTCAGAGCACAGTAATAACATATAAGAAAAAAAAACGCCAGCGTGTCAAATGTTTATTTCTTTCTTACCATAGGACATAGTTAATATAGTGTCTGACAGATGGCGTTAGTCAAACTGCTTCATTCCATAACATATGTAGGGCCGTGAGACGTCGAGGTTCCCACATTTCCTAGACAATCAGCTCACAGATGGCGGTGAGGTTATCAGCATTATGCACCGACAGCCCTTTACCCTCAGGAAGATTCCTGGTACTCATTTCTGTTTGAGGCTGAGTCGACTCCAGAGCCATCATGCGGCTGGAAGGATTAAGTAAATAAAAAAAAAAAGAATCGAATAGCCTCATTGGAAACAGAACCCGTGACCTTCCGGCTTGTCGCATAGGGCCTCAACCAATTACACTACCTCGCACACACACACACACATATATATATATATACACACACACACACTTTTTTCCTTGCTTAAAATGGCCGATACTATGACCTCCCGGAATGTTGAGGTATCCTTCTGGGACATTCTGTATTGTATTGTATTGTATTGTGATACATTAGAGGTATTGAGAGCCATCTGGCCTTGGAATAACCAACTGCAGTATACACGTACAGAGCAATATTGCAACGAAACACGAGCAAGACAGTAATATAAAGGCAATGTCATCTGTACTGTGGCGTGAAATGGCTGGCGCAACACACCCCGAAGCAAGGCAGACCCAATGACACCAGACCACAAAGCCTTATTCCCAGCTGGGCACACTCTACTTTTAGCAGCAGCTCCTGTTTCCCCCACAAGCTCCTAGGAGTCAATTTCTTGAGACGTAACACAGCGGGGGACTGGAGCCTCGTAGACGGATCTGGTCTGATAACTGAAGGCACTCACTCTTGGATCCCTGTCGAGGATTGGTTTACTTACTTACTCACTCATGGAGCTGAGCCCTTCTTGAGGAGAAGCCAAATCTGCAGCTACTCAAGAATTTCCCAGCTTTTATGGAACCCAAAGGTTCAGTAACATGCTCATATGAGCCCTTCACTGGTCCCTATCCTGAGCCAGCTCAATCCAATCCCATCCTATCTTTCTAAGATCCATTTTAATATTGTCCACCCACCTACGCCTTGGTATTCCAAGTGGTTCTTTCCTTCTGGCTTTCCAAACAGTATCCTATATGCAGTCCTCATCTCCCTCATTCGTGCTACATGCCCTGCCCACCTCATCCTCCTTGACTTTGGTTTACATATGCTTATTCTTGTGGAACTGTTTCGTACCTTGTTTAAATGCGTAGAGAAGTCACGAGTGTTTCCTACACGCTGCAAAATTATTTATTCAAAATAATTAGTTGAGTAACCAATTATCTAACCAATTAGTTACGTAAGGTAAGCAAAAGAAAAAGATAGAATTTTCTCCTGTGCAAATTTGAGTAAGCATGAAGCCATGAAGATGTATGGCCGAGTGGATATATATGTAGTTCTACAAATCTTGACCTCGGCATTAGATGGAGATTTGTGGTCAGCTGCAAGCTCCAGAACAGGCTCAATTTAACATTCTTTTCAGCTTTGTGCTGGGAAAATATTTACACTTATATTATATGCTTGTGGCACGCAGTAGCGTAGTTGGTTGAGGCACTATGCTACAAGGCGGAAGGTCGCGGGTTCGATTCCTGATAAGGTCATTAGATTTTTCAGTTAACCTAATATTTCCAGCCGGAGTATGATCCTGGGGTCGACTCACCTTCTAGCAGAAATGAGTACCAGGAATCTTCCTGGTGGTAAAGGGCGGTCCGCAACCTCACCTCCATCTATGAGCCGATTATCTATAAAATACTGGAGCCTCGACATGGACCTCCACTGCCTGTTACAGCGGTACCTTTTTATCGAATTTAACATGCGCGGTCTGGGACAGTAGTCGTGATTCTTCTTTACTGGCTTTACAAATTTGTGTGTGTTATAGCTCTTCTGATTTATGAATATGATTGCAAAATGACAGCAACATACAACAGAGGAATATATGCATGATTCTTTTTATTGCTAGTGGGGTGGAACTAAGTCCCTTGTACTGCGGCCACTTCTGGCCTATTGTACCAGCCCCAGATGATAGGTGAGGGTGATTGTGGAGCAATTGCTGGAATGAACATTGGCAAGGGAAACCGAAGTACTCGGAGAAAACCTGCCCCAGCGCCACTTTATCCACCACAAATCCCACTTGACCAGACCCAGGATCGAACCCGGGCCGCCGCGATGGGAAGCCAGCGACTAACCATTTGAGCTATGGCGCGGCCTATGCATGAATTACTATTACAGTGTCCAGCTTGGCCAAAATGTTTCATAGGGCACCTCTAGATAGCAACACCGCTTATACATATTTCTGTTCCATCTGAGATGGTATGCTACTCCGAAAGTAACAGTGTTATCCAGATCTATTCATGTGCTCATTTTCTTAAAAGGGTTTATTAATAATATGAATACACCAAATCCAATAATTGTGTTGATAATGAAATAATATCAGCTTAAAAGTTTAATGGGATTTATGGCAATAAATCTCTAAGTTCCGCGTGGTCTGATTTTCTAATCAGAAATGCAAACGTGCAACACAGTGCTAATTTGTTCATTTTCAGTATCACGTTGGGGTACTAGTGTTTATGCAACAAATTTCCGATTTGGTACCCATCCCCTTCACACAGAGACGTGACTGGAGTGATGCAACCGCCACAGCACTCTATAATCCATGATTTACACAACTGTAATCCTAGAGTGCAGCACGATCGATGAACGGCCTTCGGAATCCTTTTAACAAAAGGATTTCCATGTTCTGTGGAGTTACGATTGTTATTGAAATAGTTTATTGTTTGCTACAAGGAATTGGAACTGGTACTTTAAAATCGATTTATTTGGGATCGATTTCACTGAACTATAACTTTCAGAGATAACAGAGCTGGAGCGTTTCTAAGCTGCGTATATTTAGAGCAAGTGGCAAATCTTAGTCGGAGTTGTTCCTAAAATAAAAGATATAAAAACAATTAAATATTTTCATTTTGTTTTCCCTTTGATCCTGCCCCACACAAAGTTCTTCCCCTTGATTTTAGATGGATTATTTTACAATGTAAGATTTGAGATTTTTACGGCGGTGACCATGAAGAAAGCCGTCTTCTGGGATGTGGCTCCGTGTAGATATTGTGTTAACCGACGTTTCGGAGGAACATATCGCCTCCATCTTCAGGGTAGAAGAAAAAAGAAAATCCGAGGGCGATGAACCAGCGTGCTGACAGACTCAACATTAGTCGGTTAACACAATATATACACGGCGTCACATCCCATAAGACGGCTTTCTTCTTTTTTTACAACGCTTTCACATTCTACACTATATAGCTCCAATTGCTAGGATCACAGATGAATGATGAATCCGATTGGATCTAACCTAGTCTGGGCACTATCCCGGCATTAGATTGGAGAGACTGAGGAGTACCACGGTAATCTCGGTCAGGACTGTCGTTATCCCAGCCGAGATTGGAACCAGACTTTTCCTAAATACAAGTGTCGACTGTTATTGCTAGACAAACATGCTAAAATATTTGGTACTGCAATTATTGTGAAAAACCTTGCGAACATTTATTTCTACCAAAGTGAAAGAAAAGCATTTCATTACGAAAGGCGTACGACGTATATTTTGTAATATTTACTGTCTTGTCGTAGTATAGAAATTGCTTTGTACAGTGGACGTATGCCAAGGGACGAAAAAATTGTTGTCATAAATCGCTTTATGCACTACAGAACGTGTTATAATCATCCAGTGAACAGATAAAAAAAAAAGAAAAAGGGAAAAAAATTTGAAAGACGAAATGAATCTAGAGACTTGTGTATGACAAATGTTAATAATTGTCGTGAGGCAGTAAGACATGGTCATGAGTTCCTTGGGAATGCGATCCGAGAATAACTGTGCTGGCGAGGCCCAGGAGGAATTTACCCAACTGACTGCCGTTATATAGTTAAAGGTATTATTGCCGCGTTAGTCTGGAACGACTTAGGAGGACCATTTAAAATACACACAGAGCTTTGAGAATCGAACCCTGATACCTGCTGAAGGATATCTATCTAATAGAGATGAGTGCCAGGAATGTTCCTGGGGGTAAAGGGTCACCGGAGCGTAATTCTGACAACCTTACCGCCGTCTGTGGGTTGAATGTTGAAGCCTCGACGTCTCACAACCCAATGGGCCTTCAGGTCCTGTTCATTCATTCATTCATTCATTCATTCATTCATTCATTCATTATTAGAGGTGTGGGTTTCCCCATGCACTTAGACCAGTTATTGGTCCATTGTGCGTCCCCCTTTAATTTTTACTGTCCCCATACCCTACCGGTACTGGTGCTTTGCTATCAGCCCCACTTTGCCAGCGAGGTCGGCCCTCTTCTGGCACGTGGTACCTGATGCTTCAGCCCCACTTTGCCAGCGAGGTCGGTCCTCTTCTGGCACGTGGTACCTGATGCCTACCCTATCTACCAGAGGCATTGGAAACTACTTGGGCGGGAAACTTTTGGCCTAATTTAGCTCAGAAGTCTCCTAGAGACACGAGGATCTTTTACGACACGGGACACACGGCTTGAAGTCCCTCCTGGAGGACTAATTCCCTGAATTTTTCCGCTCTTAAAAATTCCACGACCTCCGCCGGGTTTGAACCCGCGTACCTTGAGTCATGAGGTGGGAACGTTACCCCTAGACTACGGAGGCCGCTTCACGACCTGTTACAAGGAGCTCGAGATATCAGTACTGAACTTAGGTATCAATGTGTTAGGAGAAAGCCATTCCTCCTCCTTTATTATTCTCCTCTTCTTTCTGCTTCTCTCTTTACTTCTTAAGTCCTCTCCTCTCTTCGTTGTCTAATATTTTTCTGTTTTATTTCTTATTTTCTTCAATTTTCCCTTATTATTTTTCCACTTCCTTCTCTTGTCTTATCCCCCTGTCTTCCTTCTTCAGATACTTTTCAATATTCTTTCCTTCCGACTACTCTCCTTTCTATTCTTCTTCTTAAATGTCCTGACCTAAAGGAATGTGTCCTTCAGAGTTTGAGAGGACTAATGTTACGGGAACAGACACGGAGAATATACCGCAGTGGAACTTGAGGGAGTCTACTGGAGAAAGTATATTTCCCTGTTCCTTCTTTTCTTATTTTACGAATTCTATCTCTTACGTCATGAGGAATTGGAGATAATGGGATAACCTACACGAGGGACTATTTCCTTTGTCTTTTTCTTCTTTGCTTTTTTTGAATCTTGACGAAAAATCCTCAAAGAGAACAGCTTTTCACGAAGTATAACTTTCAGTATCTTCCTCGTGTCCTGGAAAAGCCCTCTTTAAAGGCGGAGGACACGGGCATTTGTAACGAGTGGCGTTACAATGGTAATCAGAGGACTCGAGGGACTACGATACACATGTGCGGCGTTCGTCAGACTTTGTTGTAACTCGCACACAAAGGCATGTTGACCCTGCATTGCAGACTGCCTGCCCCAATAAAATGTTTCCCTTGTGTTCAGCGCTGTCGTAAAACAGCCCAACATATGATGTCCATCACAGTTAACAAAGTTCAGTGTACTTTCGCTGAACCTTACGGACCAAACGAAGTTTAGCCTCTACACCATACCCAGTTAACTTCTTTCACATATAAACAAGAAGAGTTTACAAAATAAAACAATCGCCTACTTTACTGTGATAGGACACTGACCGCATGGAAATGACAACTCCAACAAATCTTCGTTGCAGCAAGAAAGTCTTTATCGAGTTGTTACCTAGCAACTAAATGCGGATACACAGACTCACAGGCACACGCTTCCAGCAATTATTCTATTGTAGCGTGTATTGATTGATGTGGGAACATGGTTAAAAACCGTTGCCTAGCAATGGAAGGAGGATATATTTGACCGTGCCTTTGTCTAACAATGGTGGGAGAGATTCATATACAGAGACATAGACTTGTGGGAGGGATTTATGAAGTGCGCAGCTGAGACCTGCTCAGTTACCATGATATGTACGTGTATATCAAATTTCATAAACATTAGTTCAGGCGTTCAAAAGTTGATTAAAGGGATAGACAGGCATACAGACAGCATGGAGATCGCATGAACTTATTTTATAAAATTAGACTAAAATTTCGTAAGCGTAACAACATTACTACTACGCAATCTCGCGTTTCCATAGCAACGAACTGCCATGAATAAGTTGCATGAACATAAATTATGAATTGAGTCACAAACAAGTCAGTTGTCTTTGGTTTTCGTGTATCATGTCTACCTCATGAGCACTGACAATTATTTCGATATCGATATCTTAAATTCAGTACACTTCGTAAAGGGAACAGTTTACGGTAGATTATTTGCGCGTGTTATTCGTGGGAGTGTGTGTTAAAAGCCTACCTTGGCTAATCATTCGATAACATGTAGAACTGAAAAAGGAATATGTGAGAGATCACCGGAAGTTAAAAATACGAAAGCTTATATAATAAATTCTGTGGTGTCACATCGAATTTTCCACGGGCGTTGTATTAGTTTCATTTCAAATATTTAATCCACTCGGTTTTCCTTATGGATAAAATTCCTCTTTCCTTACACAGCTGCAAAAATTCCGGAGTCTGTAAATCTTGATCTTCTGGAGTGTGACGCCGTGAAGACCGACGTCATAGAGCAACGTACTCCCTCTATCATAAGACCGAAGAGTAAGAAAATGAATTAGCAAGACATTTTGCTTTCTTCTTTCTGGTTACTTTACTCTTATAACCTGAAGATGGAAACAATATCTTCCTCTGAAACATTGAACTTTACTGGGCTACATGGCATCACATATCACAAGATATCACCGTTTACAACTGCAATAACAGTGAGACAACTGATAGATGTAACTTGAATTGAAAACAATCAATGTTACCATCGTCCTATCGACTTTTCTTATAAACTCGATATAATATCGCATTTTGCAGCTGTCACTTGCAACTTTCACAGTGGTTTCCATTCAGTGACGCCTTTGTTTCGCACTGCAAGAAATTTCAACATTGTACAGGATGATAACCAAATTGTTTCATATTCTTAGCTTCGAATCCCTTCAAGGTTATCTTGCACTAAAGTTACACATTCGGTAAGAACATTCGTTATTCTCACCGAGCAGGTTGTCGAAGCGGTAACACTGTAGATTCATTTTCTAGATATGCCTGCCTGCATGTCGGAACACAGACTGTCCTGACTGACGCTTTGGCACTTTTCCTCAGTCCTTGCAAATAAGTTTCTGAGCAGCACTTCGAATATATTACGACCGCTCCCGTCCAATTCTTTCCGGATTCAACATACACCAACCTTCCCAAAATTTAAAGGGTACGTAATTTTTCGTGGTGTTCTGGCCATGAACACAACAAGACAGATATAAATCTAATTGCTTACATTGGCCGCGCCATAGCTCAAGCGGTTAGTCACTGGTATCCCACCGCGGCGGCCCGGGTTCGAACCCCGGTCTGGTCAAGTGGGATTTGTGGTGGACAAAGTGGCGCTGGGGCGGGTTTTCTCCGAGTACTGCGGTTTTCTCTGCCAATCTTCATTCGATCATCATTAGCACCCTGTGCAGGTACAATAGGCCAATCAGTGGCCGCCATGTCGAGTGGACCCAGCTGGACTCCACCCACTACTAAGCGAAAAAAAATTAGTTAGCAAGACAAATTTCCTGGTACATATATACCATAAGAAAAACCTGGATGTTGTGTCATTAAGCCCTGGCAATCAAGGAATCACAGGTGTTTTGCACACTGACACGGTTTAAATAATTCATTGTCATCAGAAAGTGACCTGATGCTGTAGACAGGGACGTTAAGAATTTATCGACTTTTTTTTTATTTTTTTGTTTTTTTTTATGGTTCATTGTGAACTATGCTTTCAATTTCCTCACTGTCACCTTATCAGCAGTTATAGCCAATAAATACTAGGTGAAATTCTCACCTTAAATAAATGCATTTAGAGAAAAATTCGAAACTGTGAATATATATTTTCCAGCCTGCACTCTCTACCCGCCTTTACCCATCCATCCAATGGCCTATCTATCGCAAGACCTCTGCCTACACACAGCACAATACAGACATAGAATAAATGCACATATATATATCTATGCATGAAATGGGATTCGAACCGACGATCCCAGTGTTCGAGAGTGCGAAGACGGTTCATACCTCGGTCATTGTGATCGGCTGATGATCCTATTATTCCAGGCTAATTAATCCAAACCACTGACAGCGCCGTACGTAAATTAGGAAGAGACAAAGGTGAAGTTACTCCTGTGTTTAACGAAATATCATACTATGAAGATATGGACGAATGGACTTAGATATCAACGCCTATTTTAATATACTTCTGAGTTATTAAATTTCTTTTTCTTTTTGTTTCTAGCTCCTGTTATTTTGTTAATCTCTGCACTATACAAAGGTAATTGTTTAGCTTCACGCTCTAGTCGTCTTGTCCCCGCAGATAGAACACCGTGATAACCATGAGAGACGAGGATATGTGGGTACAATTGCCGATATGGGAGTGAAGGAGAAGAAAACTGTCCTGCCCCTATCTGGAATCAAATAAATAAGAAAAGTAAAGCTATCCCTGTAACAGGCCATGGAGGCCCATAGGGTTGTGAGACGTTGAGGGTCCCACACTATCTAGACAATAGGCTCAAAGATGGCGGCAAGGTTGTCAGCCTTACGCGCTGGCCCCCTTTACCACCAAGAACATTCCAAGAATATTCTTGGTACTCATATCTGTTAGAGGCTGAGTCGACCCCATAAATAAAATTATACATATAGTAAATAAATATATAATACAATGGGTAACGGAGGATTTAGTTCCTGTATTAAGGCGGCCGGGGCCTAGGCCAAGAATATTGAGATATTCCTCCACTCCTACATTGAGTATTCACGGCGTCTTTGACTACGCCCGGACGATGCCAGCCGTTCCCTGGCGTTGGCGTGTTTTAGCGCTTTGATACACTCTTCCCTTCTTTGCTGACTTGGCACTCATCAACACAGGGACAAATTTACCTTTCTTTTAAAATTAATTTATCTATAGATCCATTATGTGTATTAATATATCCAAAATTCGGTGCACGTGGTAGCGTGGTTGGTTGAGGCCCTATGTTACAAGTCGCAGGTTCGATTCCCGAAGAGATAATTGGATATTTCAATTCACCTAATCCTTCCAGCCGCACTATTGCCCTGGAATCGACTGAACCTCTAACTGAAATGAGTACCAGGAATCTTCCTGGGAGTAAAGGGAGCCGACTGTCTAAGAAACGTGGGAGCCTCGACGTCTCACAAACCTATGGGCCGCTTACAGCGATAGATTGACCTTTTTTCTTTTACATATTCAATATTCACATACGGAATAAGGTTACAGAACCGCCGGTACAACGAGGCACCTGAATCAATTCAAGACTTCCGAAGTTTCTCTGCCGCAAAAAAGTTTGTCCATTTGGGTTTACATAGATAATGAAAGAACTTCATAGCAGATGTAACGCATGAGCTAATAACATTTTTCGAAATAATATTGAAATTAGAGGCGAAACCAATTTGCGTGTACGACAACCAATACTGAATGTCTCTTTTAATCTGGTTTGAAGCAACTTTCATTACTCCGCCTCTGAAATATTTTGCAGATCGATATGGACAGGGAAAACCAAACCACAACTCTCGAAGTGAGCCGCTGAGAGCGATACTGAGCTCCACGCCTGTCTGTCTACCTACCTACCTGTCCATCTGTCTAACGTGTGGAAGCAGTAATGCGCCTCCGAAATGTCCGTCTGTCCGTCTGTCTCTCTAGAGAATTTTTCTCTAGCGTTCGGTCCGTTGGCAAGAACTAATGAAGTAGTGCAGCTTCGCTTGTGAGGTCCACGTGTATCTCACTGTTGAGATATTGTTTGCACGTGAACAAGAGAGACAACTTGGATACATCCACCAATTCGTAACCCGAGTACTGGGAAAATAATATCGATTTTCTGTAAAATGGTTTTGAATTTGGGTACACGAACTGTAATTCAAACGTAATCTCATAATGATGTAAATTTTTTCCGACGTCCTCTTGTTTCACTCCTCTTAGCTCCAAAGTTCCTCTTATCCCTCCGTTCTTATCCTTGAATCTGAATTATTAAGTAAAACAGAACGTTATCGCTCTCCCTGCCAAGAGTTTTAGTTTCTGTTCCGGATATAGGCGGCGCCATATCCCAAGCGGTTAGTCGCTGGCTTCCCACAGCGGCGGCCCGGGGTCGATCCCGGATCTGGTTAAGTGGGATTTGTGGTGGGCCAAGTGGCGCTGGGGCGGGTTTTCTCCGAGTACTTCAGTTTCCCCTGCCAATCTTCATTCCACCAAATTCTCCATCATCATAACCACCCAGGACAGGCTACAATAGGCCAATCAGTGGTCGCCGTGCCGATAGGACCCACCTGGACTCCACCCCCCATCGAGCCAAAATTAATTCTGTTCCGGATTCATCAGAGTTCATGTCGGTAAAGCTGTTATGGGGAGCACGGACCGACAAGAAGCACCTAACATTGACACAATGGCTTTTACTTACCTCACTCACGAAGATTTTTTGTAGACGTTCACTGCATTTCTTTCACTGCTTCTCACAATATGGCACTGATTAGACCGTAACGAGCTTGTTTCAACTTTCCAAAGTTTATTACACAAAAACAATCGCAGCACACACTGCTTGCCTTCAACAATGGCGTAATTCGAACTCTGACCCTTCTTAGTTCACCCTCTTCCTTGCTGCACTAATGTTAATCAATAGCTTCATCATATTGCTCACTCGGCATACGACGTATAAATTGAAACATTTTTATAGTGTTGAAATACACTCCGAAATACGTATTTCATTTCGACTACTTTGTTTGTTGCAGGTAATTGGTACGCCTTAATTAATATCAAAACCAGTTTGGCTATTGTATTTCCATGGCAACATTATAAACACAACCTGAAATATGTATAATTTTTCTTTAGGCGAACAGGAATGGTACAAAACTTTGAGTCTTTTATGGTAGATTTGTCTGTAAAATATAAAAAGCTATGTTCAGATGCTAAAGGTGTTAAAGAAACACGTCACTCATTTTTACAAATACATCTTATATTCCGAGGGTTAATATTATATCTGATTATGTTAATATTTTTTACAAAGTTTTGCACTAATTTTATTTACGAAATGTAAACAGGTCACAAACAATAACACGTGAGAGTAGATGCGAAATTCAGTTTTCATTAAAATATTTGTGTTCATGCAAATTAGAAAACAATGCCTCTGACCATATAAGTCAAACACAAATTAAATACGTATAATTATGATCACGGAAGCAATGATTCAGATGAGAATAAAGTCTGTAGTGAAAACAATCACGGATATTTAGGTTTAAAATTACTAATCATATTGTTGACTGAATGTATCTGAAAATCTTGAAGCGTTTCCATTGTGCACTATAAGTTCTGAAAATATAATTCTTACGGATACAAGACTGACACATTTCAAACGCTTTTATAGAAGATATGAAGTTGAATTTCGTTGTATTATATCTTCAAACATCAGTAATTATCATTAGTGCATACAAGAAATATTTAGAAGCGATTATCACTATTGTCTTCTGACTTGCACGTTCTTGAATACGCAGTGTGCATGGCGTTTAGAATATAGAACATCTAAATTTATATTCCTATCAGCAATATGATTTAGATGCGATCTAGTAGAATTATATTTAAAAAAAATGCAATTTTCCCGTACATAATTATAATGTAATTAATAAAATGTTATTTGACCGTTGTGAATATTTTAAAGATAAATTTTGTAAATAAACTAAGTTTATTTAATTACATTTTGTGTTATTAATAACCTGACACAAGTTACAAATATCCACTACATATAGCCATGCTCTCCATATTACGCAACTGATGCATCTGTTATTTTCGTGTCTTTCATTATGGATATAAAGAGTATATTTTATTGTGATTTCTGAGGACCATTCTTGACCGATAATACAGTAACAACAAAATGTCAGTTTTTCGTTTCGAAATATTTCCAGAAGATATTGAAGTCATTTGTCATTTTTGCTGCACAATAAAAGAAAATTAAATTGATGTCCACTCTTTTTTTTTTCATTCATGTAAGTAAAATCCATCATAGTAAAATATTAAAGAAATATCATTATACAATTTAGAACCGTATATCATTGTCATTAACATATTCAATGAGCATGAACGAAGAAAATTATATAGTTACTCGTATATTGAGAATAATTTTTCACTCTGTCGAATGAAGCCTGCAGGGGAAACGTGTGTTTGATGAGAGCGGGGTCCAAATTTTCCATGAATAATAATTATAATCTACGACGAAACAGCCACGTTGTTCAAATAATGTCACTGTATTTGACACCCTCAGATACTGCGCGTGCATTGAATTTTGTTAGAAATTACTGCTCTTGTTTGTTCAGTTCGTGGCAGTACAGACAGTTTGTGTACAGAATGACACTGCATTAAGAAATAATTAACGACTAATATTCTTTAAATATGTTGATGTACCAATTGGTTAATCGATTAACGTCGTTCCAATAAGTTATATTATATTTAGCAACTGACACTACATTCACTATCTTAAATTATACTACACAAAGTAATTCATATTTCGTTGTAGTTCTTAATATGTTTAATTAAAAATTTTAACTGAATAACACTGCGATAAGTGTTTATGTCATATTCAACGACACAGGGGTACAGTCAGTTTATTAACCAATTGACAGATGGTGAGGTAATTCCATTATTGACACTTCATATTTGGATATGTGGCGTTAAAATCACATTGTTAAACAAATGACAACATGAAGGGGTTTATTACAGCGAACGAAATGTTACGGTGGGAATACAGTGAGTTTTTCATCCGAATAACAGTTACTGAAGTAATTGTTATAGTTGTGAACATTAAACACTTCAATTTGCGGCGGTACAATCACGTTCATAACCGAGTGACACTATAATTAGGATTTCCGTTGTAGTGAACGACACTGTATATGGGGGAAAAGTCACTTTATAAACCGAATGACACTTAATGAAGCAAATTTGACAGTCACTGACTCTACACTCATGTTATTAAGCAAACGACATCGTGAAAAAGGATTTATGTTTAGTGAGCGACACTCTATATGACATTACAGCCATTTAATTAATCGAATGACACTTAATGAAATAATTCCGGTACAGTTACAGACAATGTCTTGCAACAGGACAGTCACGTAAAGGAAATAACACCCGTCACTGTAGACTTGTGATACTTATTGCCGGTATAGGATCAGTATAATCATGTCTCACACACGACGGAGTCAGTCAGCGCCGCGTAAGGTACTGGACCCCATCATACGGCGTCGCGACGTTGTGTGGAGCGTGCGCATACGCATCAAAGAGACGCGCTTTAGGAAGGGGCAAACACTACAAAGGCCAAGTAAATAAAGCATTCCTACTGTTATATGTTTAGCTTCTCTTTGATACGAACCACTTGGTGATATTTTCGTTTCAAGTCTGTCTTAAAGGGCATTTCAAGTCGTGATTACTAACTTACAAGGTCACGGTGACTCACTTCATATACAGACGAGCGGCAATTAGTCAGTGGTTAACAATGTGCCTCTTAAATCAGGAAATCTCTAGAACGAAATTAGGTCGAGATCGGTTGTCCTTATCGAAGCATTTAGTGTTTCTCCTGAGTCGTTCTACGCAAACAGCAGGATAAATTGCTTAGGGCTATAATTTTCGACTTAGTGAATCGTCCGATTGTCAATCACAGTGGCCGAACTGTCAAAGGCATAAACTGTCTTCGTTCTCTCGAACGCTGGGATCGTGGGTTCTAATCCCAGTCGAGGCACGGATGTCTATGTACTCTTATTCTGTGTTTGTGTTCTTCTATGTGTAGGCAGAGGCCTTGCGACGTGCTGATCCCCCGTCCAAGAAGTCCTACCGACTGTGCATAGGATTAAGAAACTGAAAAACGATCAAGTTCCAAAAAAGGGCTGTAGAGCCATAGATAGATAGGCATGCAGATATATTAACCTTGACCATTGTATTGTTGTGCTGCGACGGACTCTAGGGGAAAGAGCCCCCGGTACCCATTGGATAGGAGGCTGAATGGGCCCCAAAACAGGTCTGGAGGTTGTAGAGAAGAGAACATTCTTGACCCTACCGGGCCTCGAACTCCGACTTCTCCGTCATCCAGCCTGTAGCTAATCGCTATACCAACTGCGCTATCCCGGCTCACAGTAATACAGCGAGACGTAGAAATTGGTAAAGAAATTAATATTAATATGATTTACTGATAATGGATCCATATTACGATAACACAATTAAACAAAGAGTGATATATTATGAAAACTGCCTGTTGATAACTCAGCTGGATCAAAAAATATAGCAGACGGAGAACAATAATTAAATGTTAATAAAGTAATTAATTTATTTATTTGGAATTTGTTGTGTTGACCATATAATTATACCCATCTCGAAACACTTGAAAGTCTCGGAAACAACAAAAATTTTGCCATGGGTCCCGATGGGGCCCGACACCAAGACTGACTGTGCTGGCTGTGCCCAGCAGCAATTTAACTGACAGACAGACCGACGGACCATGGGATAGCTTATATTTGAGGCTATAAATGAGAACCGTTATATGGAAAGTGAATAGTTGACAAGGAGGTTAGATTTCAACTTCACCTACAGAAGGACTGAATGTGACCTCAAGGATAAGACCGTCTTTATCGGCAGAGAAAGAGCTTCACCCTTCGTACAAGGGGGTTGACGGATCCCAGAGAGAAGGGATAGCAGAGGGTGGAAATTCAATTCCTCTGCTGGGTAAAGAACCCTATCTAGTCACGTGGTAGCCACATGGGAAACACCAATGCAATTTCATCTTGGTTTGCCTTTCAAAGATAGGACACAATCCTGTTAAGGTTTCCGTCCAACATTTTCAAGGTCTACCAATAGTTCTTCCTTACAAATGAGAATTTAAAAAGCACGTGAATAATCTCTCTCCCTCTTCATGGCTTTCTTATAGGATTTCTGTGCATATCTGTTATGCTTCATTTTGTCTATTTTGTCTCTTACATAACATACTCTATGTAGAATATTATTTTATGGATGTGACAATGTGTAGACTGGCAGAATATTGTAGACGTTTCGGAGGAACGTGCTGCCTCTATCTTCACCATCAAAGAATAATGCAAGTAAGCAAAAAGCAGAAAAGGGCCGAAAAAATTTAATATAATTCTCCTGGACTTCATCGTATCATATTAAAGAAGATAGGACTTTTAATGCAGTGGCATGTAGACCTGTTGCTAAGCAACGACTGCGAAATAAGCAACTATAAAGCAGCCTTTGCTAGGCAATGGCTAAGTAGCGATCACATGAGCACCTCAATAGCCAGGAATGCTACAATTGCACTGCAACAGAGGAAAAGTGTTTTGTGTGCGGTCCGTGCCGAAATGTTATAAGCAAGACAAGTTAGGGGTTACAGTATCTTCAAGTAGTTGGTTGGTGAGTTAGATAACCGTTGGGGGTTCAGCCTCTATGAGCTGTTGCTGTTAGAAGCTTGTAGCTGAGGCCGGGGATGTTTCGGGAACTCAAACAACGACTAATGAAGACTGAGAGATTGAGAAGACCTAGTGTGTCCTACATTGATTTGTGAAATGTGTACAATATTGAGAACACGATAATTACTTGTAGTTAAGAGTTGCAAGAGTTCAATAAATCAGATTACCAATCCAAACCCCGTCTACAGTCACTCATGCATGTGATAATACTTACCGCTATGGGAGTCTCAAATCTCACATGCCTTACGTAGCGCTTCTCCAATAAAACTCCACATTCTACAACAACTTATACATCCTTCAACGGATCCCTAAATAAATCAGAAGTGTTCCTCCAGTTACGTGCATGCACACATGCCTTCCTTTACACGAAATTTTACTTGCATATAGTAGATGAGGACATGCCAGAAAATCATACAGCAGAGAAAAAGTAAAACCGCCATGATCCTTAATAAGGATTAGTTTTACTTGACTGGTCCGGCCCCAAGTTTCAATTCAGAATTAGTCCTTCTATCTTCTTAGTGTTCTACCACTTTTCTCATATCCTAAATTATAAAAAAAAACTCCGTGATTTTAGTCCGCAAGCGAACTATACCGACCGAGCGACCGCCGTTGTCAGCGAAGTTAGTGCCAACTTTTGCGGATAGAGGGTGTCGCGTGATCAGCACAACGAATCCCCACGGCCGTTAATTTCGGTTTTCTAGACCGAAGCCGATATTCCTAAATTATATACAGGTCAAAATTTATGAAGTGTTATTTTTCATTGATTCTTATCCAACTGGCTTGAAATTCTACCTTCTATTTAGGACATTAAAAATACTTAATTTTAATGACTGTTATGCTCTCCCAGTAACAGACCCTGAAGGTCCACAGTGTTGTGAGACGTATGACGCGTTTCAGTCTAATTATATCTGAAACTACAAATATGATCCCTGATATGATTCTTTCGATGAGAGATCGACTCAATGCAAATGTCTACCAACGCAGAAAACGCAGACATACGAGGGAGAATCAGTAAACAGGCCACAAATAGAAGTAAAACAACTGTAATGGAAGTAATAAGTTCTCTACGTGTATCACTAGGTGGCAACACAGTCCAGCTTCATGACAGTATAAGCAGCAGAAGCGCATGCGCATGTTCAGAGGCCGGTTTCCGTAGTCAAAATGGCTACCGTGCTTGAGGAGTGTATTACTTAGAATCAGAGTTCTGTTGTGCGTTCTTAATGAGCAAAAAGACACAATGTGAAGGGTATTCTTAAATAATTTTTTTGAACAGTCAAAGGACTGTTATTCTGATGGTTTCGACGCTCTGGTAAAGCGATGGGACAAGCGAAGACAAGATCTCTGTATCTGGTTGGTTTATAGCCATATTAATATCCCTGTAATCTGTCAACCATTTAAAGAAAAGTGACAATATATATCACATCATTAACAATAAAGAAACCTGAATTTTGTTACTAAAATACCGTCATCGATCTTCTGGGTTATAAAGCCGTGTAACTTAGAGTGAAATCCGTGTTTTGGAGGATTATCTCCATTTTCGAAAAAAAAAACAAATTAGAGAAGTGGAGAAACAAATTTAACTTGTAGCCAGTTTCTGCTGATTTCTTGCTTAGTGTTCTCTTCGATCCTGAAGATGGAGGACTTTCGTCCGAAACTTCCAAATATGTCCCAAATACACGACGTTACAAACAATAAGACCTTAAACTTCATTGTCACTGAGGTGAGAATGACAAATCGAACAATACATTTATGGGTTTTATGTGATCCTCAGAATAAGCAGCGATTATTTCTCTAAGCGTCATTCAAATACAAAAGCACCATTCTTTTGCGTACTCTGAGGAGGGCCTCTGCCAGAGAAATATCCGATTTTCAGTGAGAGTTGGCACTTTCAACAAAGAAATGAGAATATATTCTCATTGATGGAGCGAAGTTTAGTAAGATCTCGGAGAAATTCGCTTCCGTAAGTGCGAAAATCGCATCCACTTGTCCCTTCTCTTCTGCAGTTCGAGAGACCTTTATGCCTCTCTATTCGTCATTTCGGCTTTTATCCCCTTTTGATGGTAAAATCTTACATAACTGCCACACACATCAGAGCACAGAGGGACAGACAGCCCCTTTGGTGCACTTTGCGGGAGCGCTGCATAAGGAGAAATGAAATGAACGCATAATGTGGAGATCTATCAGTGTCGTGGAAAATTTGAGTTGTTCACGGAGGCGACAATGAAGAATTCCCCCTTCTAGAATGTCTCGCCGGGTAGACCTTGTGTGAATTTATCGCTTCTATTTTCAGGTTAGAATAATTGGCGAGCGAGGAACCAGCGTGAGCAGGTGGCTGCAACCCCCCGAAACGTCAGTTCACACAAGATCTACGAGACGCCACATCCCAGAAGACGGCAGTCTTTATCAGTTTCCATGTTTCAGCTCCGAAACTATTCAGTGGGCTTCAATTAAATATTATACTGGGGTCTACACTGGAAGTTACCGAGAAAAATTTAAAGATGGTTCGTATGCATAAAATATAACTTCCAGTTGACATGCTCAGACTGTGTGTACCATCTCACAATGGTCCCCTGTGCTAAAGGAAAAAACAGTATGACCCACGTAATATAAGAGACGATTACCATTAAAATATATAACTTACGTTCGAAACATGAATCATGGTGTGACGATGGAGAGACTGAAGGTCTCCGAAATATTCAGGTTTCAGATCTCCGGAGAAAACACCATTTCTTTCACTCTCTGTTAAAGGGGGGCACGCGGTAGCGTAGTGGTTGAGGCACTATAATACAAGCCGGAAGGTCGCAGGTTCAAGTCCCGATGAGGTCACTGGATTTTCTTCAATTGACCTAATCCTTCCATCCGCACTATGGCCCTGGGGTTTACTCAGTCTCTAACAGAAATGAGTACCAGGAATTAATTAAATAATTTTCCTGGGGAGTAAAGCGCGGCCGGCGCGTAAGGCTGACAACCTTACCGCCAACTTTGAGCCGATTGTCTAGATAATGTGGGACCCTCAGCGTCTCACAACCCTATGGGCCTTCACGGCCTGGCACAGGGACATTTGATATTATTCAAGTGAGGTACGATAAGCTGGAAAAGGACAGAAATATACAAAGCGTTTTATTTGGGAAAATATATTGGAAGTAGAGGAAGAAGAAGAAAGTGGGAATGTTGGCTGTATCGTTTAGAATCAGATGGATGGAACTGGCTCGTGTCCAGTGCCGGGCTTTGGTATTAGCGGTGCTGAACCTTCGGGTTCTGCTACCAGAGAGTTAGTTGCGTAGTAATGTGGATCTTAGGGAAACAGGCTGTGAGGATGGGAGGTGGATGGAACTGGCTCAGGATCGTGTCCAGTGGCGGACTCTGGTATTAGCGGTGTTGAAGCTTCAGATTCTGCTGCCAGAGAGTTAGTTAATTAGTAAGATGGAACTTAGGGAAACAGGCTGTGAAGATGGGAGGTGGTTGTAACTGGCTCAGGACCGTGTCCAGTGGCGGACTCTGGTATTAGCGGTGTTGAAACTTCGGGTTCTGCTGCCAGAGAGTTAGTTGCTTAGTAAGATGGATCTTAGGGAAACAGGCTGTGAGGATGTGAGGTGGATGGAACTGGCTCAGAATCGTGTCCAGTGGTGGGCTTTGATATTAGCGGTGTTGAACCTTCGGGTTCCGTCATGAGAGATTTGGTTAATTAGTTAGTCATTTAGTAGCTTAACAAATTGCTTAGTTTTGTGTTACTAATCTAATAGAGTGTCTTGCTTAAACAAGCAATCAATTTGTTGATTTAATTAAATATAAAGGACGTTTGTCGTTGATCGAAATTATATGTCTTATACAATGCTCACACATTCAATGCAATAACACAAATGCAAACACGTTCAAATGAATCTGAACACGTTTTAACACGATTCCTTTGCCAAAAGCAGCCCTATGTTATTATCGATTTTACTACAGGTTTAAACAGAAGGACCTCAGCGTCTGTCGCTTCTCTGGAAATAGAATGAATTTGTCTCTGTCTACCAGTGAGTGCCGAGTGTGGGGCCCCGAGTTGGGAAAAACCAGACAGGAGACAGTCGCACTATATTTAGCTCACTTCACGAAACGTCCCCTGCGGCTCTTGAAGTTGGTGATTCTCTATAAGGGGTGGACTATGTTGCCGGGTCTGAATAGTTTGAATCGCCCTCACTGTATGGTAATACCGAACATTTAAGTAGGTGCGCACTGTCGCATTTGTGACCTGTGCGCAGACCTGAGCTGTGACTGTCGAGTTCTCATGACTGATGCATCGCTTTGCGCCAGCACGTGCGTTCTGTGTGAGACAGCGACGCCCCAAACATGTGCTACTAGGCAAAGAAGTTTGTAACTGGGTCTTTTCTTATGTCTCCTTATTTTTATCTGTTATCCACCACTCTATGGTATTACTGTCAATTAAAAAACATGTCCTATAACTAACTCCATGGAGCTGAACCTTTCTTGAGAAGCCGCCAGTTGTGCAGCTACTCAAGAACTCCCCAGCATTTTATGGAACCCGAAGGTTCATTACCGTGTTCACAAGAGCCCTCCATTGATCTCTATCTTGAACCAAACCAATGCAGTCCATAACACTGCATTCTATTTCTCTAATATCAATTTTAATATTATCCACCACCCTAGGTTTTGGTCTTCCTAAGTTTCTCCTTCCTTCTGGCTTTCCCACCAATATCCTATAAGCATTCATCTTCTTCTTCTCCATTCGTGCTACATGCCCTACCCATCTCATCCTCCTTGACTTGATCACTGTAATTATACTTGGCGAAGAGTATAAATTATGAAGTTCTTCATTATGCAGCTTTCTCCAACCTCCGGTCACTTCATCCCTCTTTGATCCAGCACCTTGTTCTTGAACACCCTCAGTCTACGTTCCTCCCTTAATACCAGAGACCAAGTTTAACATCCATACAGAACCATAGGCAAAATGTTTGTTTTTTTATATTATAATTTTTATGTTTTTAGACAGCAGACGGGAAGACTAAATGTTCTGGACTGAATGGACTGAATCTCCTCTTAATTCCAATCAAATATTCATTTGTTACTGTCGATCCCAAATATTTGAACTGTGCCACGTTTTCAAAGCATCTGTTAGCTATCTTTATGACATGATTTTGCCCTGCATTCTGGTGGCGAGACAGCAACATACACTATTACTGTTATAACACTGTTTGAGAATTCAACGCGAAGCCTCACCACTTATATAAGCATTCATTTTATTAACTTCCATTTTTTCTCCCCGTATATTCATTTCCCGTCCTACATGTTATCGAATGAAGGGCAAATGTCAAAGCAGACGTTTAACTTCATATCCCCCCAAATAACACACCAAATCAGTCAATACTAGGAAGTATTCTTCACGTAGCACACAACACTTCACAGCCCCATATAAAAATATTATCAGTACTCACAGAATAGACACGATACACTGAAAGAAAAAACTTGCTCCTGCGTGTCTACTACGAAACATACGTTCATGCAAGGTGTTAAATTTTGAAAATTCGTTGTTATGTTGTCTCAAAATATCGTAATGACGACAGTACATCTCACGTCTACTCAACTTCTTACACAGGGAGAGAGATTTGGTTCGAAGATGGTCGTTTAATGTGTTAGTAAGTGTGTTTTTCTGCTACTTGGAAATCCGTCTAATTGCTTGTTTGCTTGGCTATCTAGTTAGTTAATTAGTTAGTTCGCCGGTTAGTTGTGAGGTTGTATGGATGTTTTAATGAGTAGTAATTAACCGTCCGCAAACTAAAATCCGATTGCGACGAACCCCTAAACATAGTAAAGAAAAAATTAAGAATTTAAGAGCAACACAAAGACGGAAAATATTATACTGAGCTATAAAGGACAATATTATACTCAGCATTAAAGTAAAATAAACAAGAAATTATACAAGATTATTCCCTTATTAATAAATAAATAAATAAAGAGTTACGATTTTGCTTTCTCTAGAGGTTTCAGTAGTCTGTATAAATTTATACGAAGGATGTACAAAGTTGTGAATGGCCACGTTCGACTTCCAAAATGATTTTATCTAACAGTATATTTAGTGCCAATAAGACCTGAGAAGAGTA
Organism: Cryptotermes secundus; assembly: GCF_002891405.2. Taxonomy (NCBI): domain Eukaryota; kingdom Metazoa; phylum Arthropoda; class Insecta; order Blattodea; family Kalotermitidae; genus Cryptotermes; species Cryptotermes secundus. The sequence continues at coordinate 203,791 of NW_019719356.1, forward strand.
TTCATGTTTGCAGGTTTCTGTTTGAGAGGAAAAAATATTTTAGTTACGCTGTTAAGGAGCTATCGGTTTTATGGACTGAAGTTTCATCACTGTTTTCCAAAGATTTGTTTTAATATTGTCCTCCAAACTACGCCAAGAGATCTGACTGCGCAATAGCTCAGAATGTTTATAACCGGTTTGTCACAGCTTATTCACGAGTTTAAATCCAGGGTAGCCCACTTGGGGTTTGCGGTGGACAAAATAGCACTGGGGAAAATCCTACACCGAGAACTTAAGTACTCGTATCTCCTTCCAATTATAATTCCAGCAATATTCAATTATCATCAAGGGATGGTACAATGTGCCCATATAAGGCCGAAGGACGAATGGAGTCTCCCTCACCGCATTCCTCCAAGTTAACGTAGAGACAATGTGATCTCTTCACTTATGCTTTTCCCCACAAAATGATGTAAGTATTTACAATTTTCTCCAACACGCTACATTCTATGGGGCACACGGCAGCATAATTGATCGAGGCACTATGTTACAAACCAGAATGTTGCGGATTCGATTTCAGATAAGGTCATTGGATTTTTCATTTGACCTAATGCTTCCAGTCGCATTATGGCCCTGAGGTCGAATCAGCCTCTAACAGAAATAAGTACCAGGAATCTTCCTGGGGGTAAAGGGCGGCCGGGGCGTAAGACTTACCATCTTACGGCCATCTGTGAGCCGATTGCCTAGAAAATGTGGGAGCCTCGACGTCTAACAACCTTATGGGCGTCCACGGCCTGTTACAGGGATAGCTTTAGCTTTTTATAGCTCTACATACCGTGTCAATTTATCCTTGATTTAATCGCCCTTAAAATGTTAGATGAAGAGGACAGATGGTAAATTTCCTCATTATGTAATTCTCTCTAACTCTCCTAAGTGTATATACATTCTCATGACTCTCTTCACCCTTAATTTGCTTTGGCAAGAAACTTACGCGTAAGCAAATACGTTAAAGGGCCTAATATATGATGTGCATTATACTACATATATCGGTGATGTTGCCGAAATGACACTCTGGACAACCTTGGCTCATAAAGACAGATATTAACATATAAAAGCCATTATAGCAATATACTCCATTATTTAGGGAGCAATAAAGTAGGGACTAAAGTATATTCTTGGGTAAAAAGCGCATGCAAATGTCCCTTAAATCTGCAACGATACAAGTTGAAGCGCAGTTTTCTAAGTTGTTTAACAAAGCCGATTTTAATTCCTAAATTTAAAAGAATTCTGCTAGTTTTAGAAAGTACCTCAACTTATTTACTTACTCATAACAAACTAATTCCATATATTAGAGTTCTTCTTGACAAGCCGACAGTTGCTCAGCCACTCAAGAAATTCCCAGTAAGTTATGGAACCAAAAGATTCATTTCCGTTTTCACAAAACTCCGAGTTTTTCCTATCCTGAGCCAGATTATTCGAGATCACATCTCCATTCTATTTCATAAGACGCATTTAATATTGTGGCATGTATACCCGTTGCTAGGCAACGACCACGAAACCAACAACTAGCCAATGGCCGTTACTATGCAACGACCCGTAAGCAGAAACAGAAGAAATGTGTTTTCTGAGTAGTCAGTGCAGAGATATTATAAGCAGAACAAGCTGGTTGATGAATAAGTCAGTTATTGAGGAGTGAGTGAGTTAGATGGGTGCTGCGGTGCATTCGTTATGACCTGTTGCTCTTATAAACTGCTAGCTGAGGCCGGGGAAGTTTCAGGAACCCAGGGGAAAGGAAGTCTCCGCTATTAAAAGCCGCTACCCAGCAACGACGATTGAAGACTTGACTGTCAACACTAGTATGTGTTTAATAATGTATTCTAAATTGTAATCACGCTCTGCATCGAAGACTCCAATAAATCCGATCATCAATCAAAAACTCATCTATACTCGTAGTCACACTCATACGCGTGATATTATCCTCCCGTTTCTATAGGTCTTTCTAGTGGTTTCATTACTTCAGATTTTCCTATTAAAATCATGTATTCAATCCTCTTCCCTCCAGTGTGTGCTACAGGACTTCTTACCTCATGCACGTTGCAAGTCTGAAAGTTTCTAGCGATTTCGCGAGTGATGTCAACTTTTGTCGTCAGCTTAGATGCACACCGAACGATTCAATAAGACGCGCGCAGGCCAGGCGACGCAGTTCCCCCATGCTCAGTTCCCGCGACCGTACAAGAGAAGAGGAAGCGTAGGAGCAGTTAGAGGTGGGTGAGGTAATAAATTAAAACAAAATGAGGAAGCAGAGATGGAATAAAATAATAAAATGGATAAAATGAAGGAAGATTAAGCAAAGGAAAGAATTAAATAACTTTTATATAAGAATACGTCTTGACGGAATTAAGAAGGTTACAATATTAAAATAGTACCTTATTTCCGGCAATGACCTGGAAACAGTTAATTGTCTGAAGTAAAATTTCCATGTATGTCTAGTGTGAATATTTTTAAAATTCAGAAGATTTAACAATGTCACAGAAGAAAGATCATTTCAACCGGTATTGATGTCTGTTTTAATTATATTGCGCAAGTGCAGAAGAGATGTAATAAGCAGAAACAGAATGGAAATAAATTTACTCTGCCACCCACATTAGAACCGCCCTCCGCTCTCTTGCAGTTCAATCCGGTATNTCAAAATGAAACAATTCAAAATACCCACCACTTAATTCTTTCAGATCGAGGCCATATGGAAGAAATTAATTTCTTTGTGCAATGAGGCGTTTGAGTATATTAAAACAAAGTAGATGAAATATATAAAAAATTATGTTTTCTTATTTTTGCTTTTCTTTCGTTTCCTTTGTCTTCATTCACTGCTTTCTATTATTTTCTTTTTTTCTTATTCTCTTCAACTTCTTGTCCTTTATCTCTTCTTGCTCTTCATGTACTTTCTCCTTCTTTTTCTCTTCCTGTTCCTATTTCATCATCACAACTTCCTCCCTTCTTCAATTTCCTATTACTTAACGATATCGAATCTTGCGTTTAAGTGGGAACCAACTGCTTTGTACTCTGAGGATATCCCGTTTAAATCTTGGTCTGCAAACCGGTCTTTGTGACTAATGACTTTCTTTGTGTTCCTCAGGCCCTACAGGTCTCAGATTAGGGCATGGCTCCACTCTTCCACTTCCCTAAAATTTATCATTCACCAATGACCTCATCATGACGCCAAATAGATTCAGTTACTAACAGCGTTGTTAAATAAGCTACATATGGATAAATACGTCCATTCATCTGAAATATGGCACTCCGATATTCACGTTAGCGTCAGTATCTGGAGGAATGGTCCCCAAAGTGGGCTGAACCGCCTCCTGAGGGGCGGTGGGATTACTTACGGGGGCACTAACAGGCAAGGGGGCGGCAAGAGCACTGAAGATGGACTGCTCCGAGCGCGTAGTTGGCTTATTTACGACTAAAGTGACTTTAGACCAAACACTGTGAAAATGGTGTCATTTCATCAAGATCGTCCATTGCATTAAGAATTTGCTAATAGCGAAGTAGTTCCTGAATGTGGGGAAAAGAGGTAAAGGTATCCCTGTAGCAGCCCGTGGAGGTCGATAAGTTTGTGAGACGTCGAGGCTCTCAGATTTTCAAGTCAATCGGTTCACAGATGGCGGTGAAGTTGTCAGTCTTACGCTCCTGTCTCCCTTTACCCACAGAAAGTTTCCTGGTATTCATTTCTTTTAGAGGCTGAGTCGACCCCAGGGCCATAGTGCGGCTGGAAGGGTTATATCAATTCAAAAATCCAAATACCTCATCTGGAATGGAATCCGCGGTCTACGGGCTCCTAGCATAGTGCCTCAACTAACTGCACTAACAGACCGCGCCATAGCTCAAGCGGTTAGTTGCTGGTTTCCCATGGCGGAGGTCCGGATTCGAGCCCGAGTCTGGTCAAGTGGGATTTGTAGTGGACAAAGTGGCGCTGGGCAGCTTTCTCCGAGTGCTTCGGTTTCCTCCGCCTATCTTCATTTAACCAAATTCTCCATCATCATAATCACCCGGTGCAGGTACAATAGGCCAATCAGTACCCGCCGTGCCGAGTGGACCCAGCTGGACTCCACCCCTCACTATGCGAAATAAAAAAACTACTCTGTCACTTGCCCTACTAAATGTGGCATTATATTTTATTGTTATTATATTCCGTAGTGGGTTCTGCAAAAACCGCTGTTATGAAGAATGTTTTTTGTAAGGTAGGGCAGCGGGCACAAGGGATGAGTTTATGGAACGAAGGGGGAGGTGGCTGAAAAATTTGGGAGTCACGGCGCCGGCCCCTACAGCATCGAAAGGTAGGGTTAAGTAATTAAGATGAGAGGACTTTGAATGACAGTCGTGGTCTAATCCAGATGCCCTCTTTGTATTCGTCCGAAGGACCTGAGGACAACGAAGAAGAGGTTCAGTCAGGAGAGACTGTGTTCCAACCGAGATTCGAAGAGAACAGCAAACGAATACAGTAACAAAGGGTTGCTGCTAGACAAACCTGTTTATTCATCAGCCAATTTTTGGTTTACAGTTTCTGTAAACATGAAATTATCACCATTGTTGCTCAACCGTCAGAAGATCACGATGTTAAGACGAATTAGTTAAGCTTTCTTTCACCGAAATTTAAAAACACGTGGCCCGGCATATCTGAATTAATAAGCTGTACTGCACACAGGCTTTAAAACGTGGGGGGTCGATGTTAGGAAACACCCAGTTTCGCTTGTATCGATTCTCGTGTTTTATACGCAATGTGGTACAATCATATTTAATTACTGAACCAATTACAATTTTATCATGTATAAAACCGCGCATTTTGTAACGTGACATTTGAATTTTGTTACCGTTCTGACACCTGATTGCACATAGATATTTGATAGCTTGGAAGAGGGGAAAAAATAACAGGATGATGTATTAATTCTGAATAAAAGCATTGCTGGTTAACCTTCTGATGTTTACAAAAAGGCCGGAGAGACAATTCGATACAGAGACTAGGAGAGGGATTGGACTAAAGAGGAAACAGGGTTCGAGTCCCGGCAGAGTTAAAAGACTTTTCTCTTTTCCACATCGTCAAAACCGAATCTGGGGATCACCCAGCCTCCAATCAAATGAGTAACGTAGGTTAAAGAAGCCGGAGCGTGAAGCCGATTTCTCACTTCCATCTATATTGGAAATATACATCGACTCCCTCACATGCCACGACTTGATGTTTACTTAACTAAGCGCAAGAACAACTTCGCTTTACCTTATATTTTTATTTTCTAGTCATTAATTAAGGGGTTTGGGAACAGGGCACGTCTGAGAACATTTAGACTTAAGACGAATAACAAACAAGGAACTGGAGAGAATTTAACAATGAGAAGCTTCGTAATGCTTTCCCCTGCCAAGTATTAATTAAAGAATCGAATTATAGAAGACAATATGGGCAAAGAATTTGGGACGGATAGAAAAGGGAAGAAGTGTATACAAATTTTTAGTAGGAAACCCTGAAGGATAGAGCCACTAGTAATAATTTGGTATAGACAGATATGAAAAAAAAAATGAACTGAAGGATTCATCTGGCTCAGTATGAAGACCAATGTGAACACGACAAGGAATCTACAGGTTCAATACAATTCTGATAATTTCCTGAATAACCGAAAAACGGTTCGATTCTCAATTACTCAGATCTATGCAGTTGTTAATTTTGTTATTTAGGTCAGCGTTTCCCAAAAGTGACTCTCGTGGTCCCCAATGGAAAACGAAGCTTTCTTTCGGGAGATGCGAGAAATTCTAAGCGTCTGATTATCCTACATGCAAATGGACAGAGAGAGGCCACATTAAATTACATAATAATAAATAACGTAACAAGTGCCCAGTATAAATAAAGGACCATTATTACTTAGGGCAAAGCTACCCCTGTAACAGGCCGTGAAGGCCCATAGGGTTGTGAGACGTCGAGGCTCCCACATGTTCTACACAATCGGCTCACAGATGGCTGTGGGGTTGTCAGCCTTACGCGCCGGCCGCCCTTTACTCCCCAGGAAGATTCCTGGTGCTCATTTCTGTTAGAGGCTGACTCAACCGCAAGGCCATATTGCAGATGGAAGGATTAGGTAAATTTAAAAATCCCATGACCTCATCGGGAATCGAACCTTCAACCTTCTGGCTTGTAGCACAGTTCCTCAATAAAATACATTACCGCTCGCCCCTGAATCATTAATAATTGTATTTTAAATGATTAAGTAATGTTCTAATGAATATTTTCATATGACGAGGGCTTCAAACATTTTCTTCACTTCACGGGAAACTCAGACTAAGACAGTGACGGAATTAATTTGTGTCCTAATTTTGGAGCAGGTATCACCCCGGGGTTGGCGATGGAAGGCTTAACCCTTTAAAGCACGAAAAAAAAAAAAGAGGTGAGAGAAGAAAATATGGAAAGGGGGGGGGCGGTTAGAGACGCTAAATTTTATGTGGGGAAGATACAAACTTCCGGAAATGAATAATTTCTAGGCAGTACCAGCTTTTTCTTCCGGCTAAAAGGTTCATTGAAAGAGGTATAGCGTTGAAAACGAAGAAGATGAAGCGGTGGGAAGTGTACTATGTTACGTGGAAATCAAACCGTAAACTTGGTAGCCCCTTTCGTGAGGATGTGATTGCATCAGGATGAAATCCTACTGTCAATATTCGGAGGGCAACGATATGGAGAAATTTTGATATAACAGAGTCAGGTGATGGGAAAATTTACGCTGAGCCTCGCCAGCAGAGTCATTCTTGGTTCCGTGTCCCAAGGGACTCATAACAATATATCATCGTCTCACGATCATGGAATTCGTGGAATCATCGAAATATTTATGTTTGTAATCTGAACAATACTATTAGGATCTGAGGTTGTCACACCGGTGGTTATGAAGAACTTTATATTCTAGGATATACTGCCGTCTAGCCCGTTAAAAAGCCCACAGACGTGTACCGCCTCCATCTTCAGGGTCGAATAACGCGACCAAAGTCACAAGCTTCTGCTTTCACGCTCTTTTTTTCTCGGTTTTTTCGGCCATGTAGATGGAGGCGGTATCTTCCGCCGAAACATCGGTTGATGTTTAATGGATTACACGGCGTTATAACCCAGAAGATGGTACTCTGAATAATATTAACAAATCCAGCCCTTACCGCAAAGGAAACAGTGGCCGTCTTCCTATCACAAAGTCCAACCGATTAATAATTACTGTTCATTGTGAGAATCACGCCAAACCCCAAAACATATTCTGTAATAAAATGTGGAACTTTTCTGTGTTGAAGCAGGTTATGTGTAACATCTGCTATGCCTTAAAGAGCTCATAATCTTTCTAGTCAAGAAGCACACCACTGCGCATGTCTAATCACTGAGACAACACTTACATCAATATGTCAGTGCTGAAATGGCCACGAGATGATTCAGTGCTCTTGTTTTCACCACCTGTTGCCCTCGGCTTATAGGCCAAACGCATGCTCATTATTCCTACAGCATGATGCGCATACTAGGTCTCTGAGATGGGCCGCGCCATAGCTCAATCGCTTAGTCGCTGGCTTCCCACAGCGGCGGCCCGGGTCTCGTCAAGTGGGATTTGTGGTGGACAAAGTGGCGCTGGGGCAGGTTTTCTCCGAGTACTTCGGTTTCCCCTGCCAATCTTCATTCCACCAATTGCTCCACAATCACCCTCACCTATCATCTGGGGCTGGTACAACAGGCCAGAAGTGGTCGCAGTACAAGGGACTTAGTCCCACCCCACTAGCAATAACATCTGCAGAAAGTAGGAAATGATACGCATGTTAATCTGCTTACTTAATTACTTCTATATCTACCTAATTACCCTTCTACATAATGACTACCCCCCTTCCCCCCTTGGCACTACAGCCCCAGTGATCCTAGGCCTACCTCCATGAACTTCTCCGTTCACTTCAGGTGATCGGCTCGTCGCAAGGCCTCTACCTGTACACAAACACAGAAAAACGCGCACAAACACCAATGCCCTGAGTGGGATTCGAACCCACGATCCCGGCTTCCGAGCGAGCGAAGACAGTGCACGCCTTAGACCGCTCGGCATAAGGACTACCTACACACCCAAAAATATAACTACCTACCTCTTTACTTACTTACATGATTACACATCTATTACCTACCTACGCACTGTTTTTCTTCACTACGTAATTCCCTACTGACATATTTGCATACCTACCTACCAACCCATCTACCTATCTACCCACCCACCCCTCTATCTATCTATCTGTTTGTCTGTCTGTCTATCTATCTATAGATATATGCGTCTATCCATTCAATTATTTATTATTTATGAAATATATGTACGGCTTGCAGGCTAAGTTGCAGTAAGAAACACCTGGCAAGATAATACTCAAGTGTACTTTCAGGCGATCAGAGGATGTGTACTGTATCCAACTGGCTCAGGTTTTGGAGCAGGAAGTGCTTCTTGTGAACACGGTAATGAATCTTAAAAAGAGTTCCATGAGATGCTACGAATTTCTTGAATGACTGAACAACTATCAGCTTTTCATGATGAGCTAAACTTTACGGAATTAGTTACTTTATACTAGCATATTTAATGACACTGTTGGTCGCTCAGAATCTAGAAGGGCGATTGCTTCTTGGAACTCAGGAATACCACGTGAAATATCACTCAGGATAACCAGTATCAGGTTTGAGATATGAAGCCGGACCTCCTGACTGTGACGCAGGAATGCTGACTAGTCTACCGCGACGCTCGGACGGACTTATAAGTAAATAAACAAATAATGACCACCGTAAATTTCGCTGTTAATGTTGGTTCAGGAGTGCAGTACTCTGAGATACGCCCAGTTAAAGTCCTCTTCGAATCACAATTTCCGAGAAAGATGCATTCCGTAAATTGAATCTGGCTTCGAGGCGTCAAATGGATTGGAGGGACGTAGCTGAGGTGGCTGATTATCCGTCGCTTGCTGCAACAGCGACTCATGTCTGCGTCAATATACTTCTTTGAGCACACAGAAAGAGTTATTGTCCTGTCTAAAATGTTTAAGGGTCTACTCCTTTCTTCAAGTAGGCAACCTTACGGAAGAAATGTCCCTAGTGTTGGAAGAAATCTCCGGTATGATCCACATCTTATACTGGGAACAGAATCTAGTAAGAAGAATGCCATCTTCTGGGATGTGGCTCCGTGCAGATCTTCTGTGAGCCGGGGTTCTTTCGAAACATCGGTTCACAAATATCTACATGACGCCACATCCCAGAAGATGACATTCTTCATATTCACAGCTGTGAAAACCTCGAATCTTATATGGAATCTAGTAAATTTGTAATCATGAGGTAGTGGCCTGCATCACTATGTGGTGATGACGCAGTTTAAGACATGTTCCAGTCACGGTTTAGTTTTACCGTCATTCATAATCTCAAAGGCAAGCGTGAACCAAAGATGCTGGAAGGTAAAGGTATCCCTGTAACAGGCCGTGGAGGGCCATAGGGTTGTGAGACGTTGAGGCTCCCACATTTTCTAGTCAGTCGACTCATAGATGGCGGCAAGGTAAAGATGCTGGAAACACATTCAAATTTAAAGTTTGACGCTAACGGACGCATACAAAATAGCGTATAATATAACATAAAGTAAGCAGTAAACACTGTAATAAATCATTACGTAAAAAAAGGTAAAACTACCCGTGTGACAGGTCGTGGCGGCCCATAAGGTTGTGAGACGTCAAAGCTCCCACATCTTCCAGATAATCGGTTCACAGATGGCTGTGAGGTTGCCAACCTTACGCGCCGCCCTTACTTTACCCACATGAGGATCCCTGGTACTCATTTCTCTTAGAGGCTTAGTCGACTCCAGGGCCATAGTGCGGGTGGAAGAATTAGACTAGTTTAAAATCCAATGACCTCATCAGAAATAGAACCCGTGAGCTTCCGGCTTCTAGCATAGTGTCCCAACCGACTACGCTACCACGTGCCCCAAATTCTTACATATTGTGACGTATTTGCGCCAAGCAGGACGCCCCCTCCCCCGCCAGCGGTGACGTAACAGCATAGGCGCCGCTGCCACTGTTACGGTAACAGACCAGTAAACACGGTCAGATGAAAGCTCTGAAATTAGGCAGTTTCGGGTTACTAACACAATGAATTTTACAGCTGTTACACGTAGTATGAAGGCAAGTTATGCAGCAGCTCACGAATGAATGAGAAGTATGTGTGCCAGTGTATCGTGCATATTCTGTGAGGATTGATATTTTGATGTGGACGTGTGTATATAAAGGAGACGCTTTACGGTTGATTATTTTTGTGTGTTATTTGTGGGAGAAGGAATTAAACTTCGACTTCAGCTCGTCTTTCAATAAAGTGTTGGACTGGCAAGTAATTTGGAATAATGGCTGGAAAGGGGATTTCCATTTATATATCACATGACATGCTTCTAGCTGAATTCTATATAAGTGAGAGACATCAGGAATTTTCTGCAGACTAGCCTCAATTGTCAGTAATACTGCCATGAAACCTCAATACCGGGTCCAACATAAATAGTTTCCTTGGTTTTTACCAGTCATGAGATAGGACAATATGTTAATAGGTCTAAATTTACAAATTCCTTTCCTTGTTTTATTTATTAAATGGGCGTTACAATGTTTCGCTTCATAATAAATTAGTTACATCTTCACAGAAAACATATTCTCCTTTAAGAAGACCAATAGTGAATGTTGGTTAGGAAAATTGAGGATGAGTGAGCGAAGCCTGGAAACCTGCTAACAAAACAACGCCCTTTGTCTCTCATCACAATAAACTGTCTCTCACTCTTCCCAGGACTTCTCACCTATTTTTCTGCTACACTTTTAACCGCTTTTCCCTTTCTTTTCGTGCTTCAAAGCTCTCCATCTTGACACGGTTTTCTGGTTTTCCTGTGTTTTTCAGCAAACACTGAAAGGGTTCTTAAGTTCCAATTTTCTACCGCGTGCTTCCCACTAAGCCCTCCTGACCGAAAGATACTATATATTGTTACGTATTGTCGCATGCCATGAATCCGGAAGGGATACTTCCATGGAAACACAATAACAGTGGGGCGTTGTATAGGAACAGCCCAAACAACAAAAGCGTTTCCCCGGAGATGAAAGGACAACAGAGAGTTCGTTGCATAACAACGTCCGAGACGAGGTTATAAAACTCCAGTTTCAACAAGAGATGAGTTTCTGGCAAGGGCCAGCAGCACATACAAAAGGCTGACTCGTTGTCTCGTCAGAGAGGGCTTCCCACAAAAACAAGACCGTAACAGTTAAAGGTAATAAATATCTGGTCATGAGCTCCAGATGGGGCTCGACACCAAGACTTACTGACTGACTGACCGTCAGTCGCAATGTAACTTCGACTTGGAGATGAGTCTCAGTTTGGGTTTGACCTTCGAAGAGATCAGTCAATAGTAGTCAGTCTTCAGTTTGGCTTCGGCTATAGCAGAAGCAGTAATTGTGAATAAGTGTACGTGTAAGTGTAAAAATAAGCGTCCAATAAAAGAATTCGGTCTGAATTGAAGACACGCGCAATTTATTCACGTCGCGTCACACAGCCGACACCTTACATTGGTGTCAGAAGTGGGACTGGAGTTACACACGTGATCGATAGGACAGATAACAAACACCACGTTACGATATTTATTGTGACAATCGCCTGAAAGTAAAAAAAAAAAACACTCTCGAGAAGAACTTAGAATTTGTTGACTTTGAAACAGGTGGCATCTTTCCCAAAACCTTGTGCCTTACGGGGTCAAAGCCTCTGTTGGATAATTGCATGTGATCACGTGGACTGGACTGGACTCACGGTCCGGTCATGGGAGCCGTTCTACTAATGAACCTTCAGGTTTCACGAAGCTTGTTACCAGAGACATGAACTGTTGTTTCACACTGGATCCTGAGAAATTCTGTATCAGAGTGGACAGCAGGCCTCTGGGAGTACATCCCTCCCACCCCCCCGGCCTCCCCGCCCAGTCACCATATCATCTACCCTTATGCTAGATTAGACAAGTTCTCTCTATGCGTTAAATACAGCAACTGTGTTCACGGTTCAGAAACAGACTGTTTTCAGGCAGAAATTCTATGCTTATTAGAGACAGGTGTGTACCGTATGTTTATTTAACGTGTCCTTTTTAGTTAACAACACCGATTTAAGAGTACAATTTATATAGTATTATGTACATTTGCTACATGTTTCGATCAAACTGGATGATCATCATCATCAGGAAATATTTATGAAAATGTACTAATCGTATTTAACTCTATTTCTAATGTAGAACAATATCAATTTATTTATGATTCTTGTGTTTCGTTATATTTGAATATTAATCTTAAAAAGTGAAACGTTATAATCCAGAAGTTAGAAGTTAAATTAAAAAAAAATTACTAACTATGATGATGTATCATAGAATAGAGAGGTTTCCTGGGAGTCGCGTTTTTTTAAATATTTTGTGCGCATATTACGTGGCTGTTTTAAGCCTGTAAGTGGTGTATGTTCTATTTCTCTTTTGTGGTGCAATGAGTGACGGAAGTGAAATTATTGTAGAATTTGTACAGTAAAAAAAGTAAAACTATCCCTGCACCAGGCCTTGAAGGCCCATAGGGTTGTGAGACGTTGAGGGTCCGACATTATCTAGACAATCGGCTCAAAGTTGGCGGTAAGGTTGTCAGCCTTACGCGCCGGCCGCCCTTTACCGCCAGGAAAATTAACGTGACGTGCGAAATTTCTTGAATAACGTTTTCACTGCGTTGGCCTTGAAGATACAGTGTCCTTGGACCCGACCGCTGTTGTAGTCTTGTAGAATTTTGCCGAAGAATCGTGTTGCCTCCATCTTCAGGGTAGAATACGCTTCTATTCTGAAGATGAAGGCATCACGTTAACCCGAAATGTCGGTAACGACACCCATATATCTCACAAGACAACAGTATTCTGGTCTGATCTGCCTTACAGTTAATGGTAATATTACTATTATTGGGGCGTTGAAATGAGCAGGATAATTAGGATTAAAAATGGCCGATTCTTGAAACACTTCAAACGACTTGGTCCTAGTCTGTCTTAAATGCTTTACTTAAACTTTCTTGCAAGGACTGCGGAAGCCCCACGACAGCGCGTTTCCTTCCCTAGATTCGAAGTCCTAAACCCGAATGAATTAATTCGTAGAGACTTTTCAGCGTCAGAGGTCATTCAGCGTTGATGATGAAAACTAGAGGTAATTTGTGCAATACCAAAACCATACAAAAGAATGTCTTACTATATCATAATTGGGGCACGCGGAAGCTTAGTTGGGTGAGGGACTATGCTACAAGCCAGAAGGTTGATGGTTGCATTCCCGATGAGGTCATTGGTGTTTTAATTTGACCTAATCCTACTAGCCGCACTATGGTCCGTGGGTGCTCTCAGCCTGTAACAGAAATGAGTAGCATGAATCTTCCTAGAAGTATAGGGCGGCCGGCACGTAAGGCTGACAACCTCACAGCCATCTGAGAGCCGAATGCGTAGAGAACGTGGGAGCCTCGACGTCTCAAAACCCTATAGGCTTCCAAGTATAGTTACAGGGAGATTATTACTTATTTATATTACAATACTTCGTATATTATGTAACGATCAAGTAAAGTAGGATGAGATGGGCAGAGCATGTAGCACGGATTGAGAGAAGATGGATTTAGGATAGTGGTGGGAAAGCCAGAAGGAAAGAGACTATTAGGAAGACCAAGGTGTAGGTTCTTGTACAATGGTAAAATTGATCTTAGAGAGAGTCAAGATAGGGTGATATTGACTGAACTGATATGGCTCAGGATAGGGACCAGTGGAGGGCTCTTGTGAACATGGTAATGAACCTTCGGGTTCTATAAAATGTAGGGAAATTCTTGAGTAACTGCATGACTGGCGGCTTCTCAAGGAAGGGCTCAGCTCCATGAAGTTAGCCAGTTTATATTATGTTAATTTATTTCAATGCCAGAGTGCGATGCACTGTTTTGACAGTTTGGGTACTAATGCCACTCTTGGTTTGTCTTCATCGATTCTTGAATTTTCTCAGCGAATTGAATTATAAAGCAGAGTCGAGCGACTGAAGGAAAAGAGAACGGTGAGGCGTGGCTATTCAGCTCCATGAATGGAACTGCAGTCTCAGGCTTGGCTTTTATTCTTTTTCATGTCTACATGACCAAAGGCGGAGTTGAATCGTCTAGCAGAGAGTGGCACCTACAGGTCGAGTTCTTGCACTTGGCGTCTGGCTCCGGATAGGGACCAGTGGAGGGCTCCTGTGAACACGATAATGAAACTTCGGGTTCCATAAAATGCCGGGAAATTCTTGTGTAGCTGCAGAATTGGCGACTCCTCAAGAAGGGTCAGCTCCATGATTAAGTAAGTAGGTATTATTCTTTTATTGCTAGTGGGGTTGGACTAAGTCCCTTGTACTGCGGCCACTTCTGGCCTATTGTACCAGCCCCAAATGATAGGTGAGGGTGATTGTGGAGCAATTGGTGGAATGAAGATTGGCAGGGGAACCGAAGTACTCGGAGAAAACCTGCCCCAGCTCCACTTTGTCCACCACAAATCCCACTTGAACAGACCCCGGGATCGAACCCGGGTCTCCGCGGTGGGAAGCCAGCGACTAACCGCTAGAGCTATGGCGCGGCCTCTAAGTAAGTAAGTATATAAGTAACTGCCTTACTTACTTACTCATGGAGCTAAGCCCTTCTGGAGGAGCTGCCAATTCTGCAGTTACTCAAGAACTTCCCAGCATTTTATGGAACTCGTAGGTTCATTATCGTGTTCACAAGAGCTTTCCACTGGTCCCTATCCTGAGCCAGATCAATCCAATCTACAAAGTTATATAACGTCACACCTCACAAGATAGTGAACTTCACAGTCTCCGGTCCTCATAACTTCAAATACCATACAATTCCCTGCGCTGTCTGTATGAAAGTGACAACTTCGTGTTTTATACGAGAGATGAACGTAAGTTGAAGGTGATTGGGAACAGGATGAGAGAACATTTGAACCTTACAGGACGGAAGTAACATGAGGATGGAGAAAACTACATAACGAGGAGCTTCATATCCTGGCTCCTCATCTCCATATATGGCTAGGAAATTCAAACCAAGGAAGACGAGGTGAGTAGGAAACGCAGGGTAGAGGCTAGGAGATTCTGAAGAAAATAAATCACTAGGCAAAGTCTAGGCGACGGTGAGAGGATAATATTAAAACAGGTCTTAGGCAAATAGAACGGGAGAGTGTTGATTGGATTTATCTGAATTTCTGACTCATGATACGGACTAGTATCGAGCTTTTGTGCGTACGATAGTGAACACTCATGTTCATAAAAGTAGGGAATTTCTTGAGAAGTTAAAGAGTTTCTTGGTTTCACAAAGTCTGTGCCTCGTGGATTTAGTTAGTTATATCTACATCAACGGCGTATCATGTAGCATTGGATGGGTACTGAGAGCTGAATTTCGGGCGCTACATATATGGAGTTCGAAAATTCATCACCGCTTTCTTAGAACCAAACTTTTGGTATCTATCCTGAGCCAGATGAGCCAATTCACCTTCACTTATTCTGTTTCTTTAAGATCATCATCATCATCATCATCATCATCACTTCATCATCCTGTTCTTCTAGGATTAGGCCATACATAATCTGTTCCGTACTCTTGAACAGTATGCTGATCCCAATATCTTAATTATGGACTTCCTATGTTTATGTAAGATTTGAGGTTTTCACGGCGGTGACTATGAAGAAAGCAGTCTCCTGGGATGTGGCACCGTGTTTACACGGTGCCACATCCCAAAAGACTACTTTCTTCCTCTGTTTAGTTCCCTTTCTGCATCATATTTTACAGTTTTCTGTTTCTTCCAGCTCAATTTTAATATTATACCCTCATCCGCGCCTATATCTTCAACGTGCTCTCCCCATCACGTTTACTAAATGTTGGTATGATTGATTAATTCTCATGTTTCAACTCCAAAAGTTATATAGCGTTAAATGAGACGTGAAGACGGTCTTAGATGATGAATAGTTAAGCATTTGGAAAGAGGAGACATTGGTTTAATTTAAGGTAATGTGTCGAGGTTTGTCTGGAGATATTTAATATTTCTAATTGATTCTCAGTATAATCTGAGATAAAACAAGGGCCAAGGCTTTGCATTAAATATTAGATTATGAGGAATTATAGGGAATTTTGCCTCAAAGAGGGATTTCGGCCTTCTGTCCTCAGCGTCATACGCACAAACAAAAAACAGGACTTGCAGCAACATCAGGTCCCTGGACGTCAGAATTAAGCTGCTCATATTAGACACCCACGTGTATTTACCGTGTAGTCCAGTGAATTGATGAAGCGTGCTTACTTGCTAATACCCTGCTTATCAACATCCCCAATTGCGTTCCCAGGGGAGGCCGGTTCGATCTTAACATGACTGGGATTAAATACGTAACAATTTTGTTGGAGATATTACGAACTGTTCTGCGCAAGTGTAGACTGCTCCGTCCCTACACGCCATTTTGTTGTTATGATATTGTTACAGACCTAGCAGCTTAGCGTAGCGGTAATGGTTTGGGTTCGTTTTCGGGAAGTTTACGTTTTAATTCTGAAACTTTTTTTTTTCTTTTGATAGATTTATCATATTTTTATATTAGAAAATATAAAAATATAATTCCATTATGCTACAACTCGGAAAATAGCGGGTTCGATTCCCGATGAGGTCACAGGAATTTTCAATTTACCTTAACTTCTAGTTGCACTATGGTCTTGGGATAGTTAGCCTATAACAGAAATGAGTATCAGGAATCTTCATGGGGTAAAGAGCGGCCGGCACGTAAGGCTGACAACCTCGCCGTCATCTGTGAGCCAATTGTCAAGAAAATGAGGGAGTCTTGACTTCTCAAAACACTACGGGCCTCCACGGCCTGTTACGGGGATAGCTTTACCTTGACCTTTACCTGTTATCTGTATCTTTTATTGCTAGTGGAGTGGAACTAAGTCCCTTGTACTGCGGCCACTTCTGGCCTATTGTATCAGCCCCAGATAATAGGTGAGGGTGATTGTGGAGCAATTGGTGGAATGAAGATTGGCAGGGGAAACCGAAGTACTCGGAGAAAACCTGCCCCAGCGCCACTTTGTCCACCACAAAGCCCACTTGACCAGCCCCGGGATCGAACCCGGGCCGCCGCGGTGGGAAGCCAGCGACTAACCTCTAGAGCTATGGCGCGGCCTTGTTATCTACATACTTAAATATATTATACCTTTGCATATTGATTAATCCTGTTTAATTTTAAGATAGACGCAAATGCTTTCTGGTAAATCCTAAGGCATGAAAAAACATTTATTTAATTAGTATAATGTACTAAGTACCCACAACAGATCCTCGACCAAACACAGTAAACCTAAAAATATTTACCGCCCAGTTTAAACATATGTGCCTACCATCTTTCATTAACGATTATGAAACTATAAGAACGTCTGTGCTTTTATTACTAGATGGTGGGGTTCACTGCGTTCACTGCAAAGTCTGCAGGTATCGATCGTCACGGCGCCGCCACGCGGATTCTCTAGAAGTTACAAGAGGATAGTACATACTGCTCGCCACCAGATGGTGGGAGCGTGGCCAGAGCCGGTTATATCCGTGTCAACATCAATACAAGGGATGCCGGTTGACTGCAATTGATGAAGCTTTATAATTTGAACTTAATAAGACAATGATGAATTGTCTGCTCTTGTAGTTAAGATGCATTCAATTATGGAATGGACTCTTCCTTATTGTAAACCCTGACTAATGCTTCTTGTTTGCAAATGCAATAATTTGATTATTTTAAACCTTCAATACAAACTCCGAATATCTTTCAAGTTATGTGGATCCATACTCGTGTTTTTATAATGATTTTAATAGTTGGGGCTGTTTCAGAAGAGGGAATTGCATTGACATCAAGAGGACGAACCACAGGTTCTCTCAAATCTTATTTTGAGCGAAGGGGAGAGAAAGTTTGTTTACAAATTTACTTTTAACCCATTAAGACTAATTTTACTGCTCATCCTAAAGTATTCAAGATAAAAAATATATAATTATAAATAATTTAATTATGGGATTTTGTATTTGGATACTTAGTAGTTTCCTTCTCTCTTTCTCTCTCTTTTTAGTTTCAATCTATTCCGAAAACCGAAGGCCGAGAAAG